>NW_027223769.1:15151663-15571663 GCF_028538775.1 Myotis yumanensis
TCATCTCAAGGCATGTTCTGATTTTTGTCCCGATTTCAAGTCAAACACAGCCACCAACTGATCTAGAGTTTGCATCTGTGTCTTTTAATCCCCAGGGCATACAGGGAAAGCCAAAGAATCTCATGGGGCAGCTCCTGACCCACAATAAAATAAAAAATGGGAGAACTGAGCCAACCAGCACCACAGGCTCCTAACCCAGAGGCCTGGGCAGCAGAAATTGGCACCACATCCCAGTGGCTCAGAGATCTCATTCCCAAACACTGTCTAGTGAGAACTGACAATAATTTGGATATGTTGTACTTGATTTGAAAACTTGGCTTAGGTTCACAGTTGTATATAAGTTTGAAGCACATGGAATTTGTACGTCAAACTTATATACTTGTTCACATTTAAGTAACACTGTAATAAAAACACATCAACACTGAGAAGGAACCCCTCCACCGGCTGTGAGAGATGTAACTGGAACCATCTGATGTTCTAATTCCGTGGTCGGCAAACTGCGGCTAGAGAGCCACATGTGGCTCTTTGGCCCCTTGAGTGTGGCTCTTCCTAAGCCTTAGGAGTACCCTAATTAAGTTAATAACAATGTTTAAGTTTAAAGTTTATATAGTTTAAGTTTAAAAAATTTGGCTCTCAAAAGAAATTTCAATCATTGTACTGTTGATATTTGGCTCTGTTGACTAATGAGTTTGCCGACCACTGTTCTAATCGATCTAATCTGCAGCAGAAAGTTGGGGTGGGAAGTGGAGGGTGGAGGGGCTGGTGTGGGATGTGGGGGGACGAGCTGGGAGAGAAGGGCTTCCTGGGGGTTCTGGGATTGGATCAGACCTGCAGGATGAGCAGGCATTTGGTGAGTGAATCGGGCAGGCTCTCCAGGGAGGGAAAACAAGGCAATTTGGGCAATTGATGGTGGGAGAACATGGTAATCACACACTTGATCAGAGCAACTGAGATGGGGGAGACAAAAGACTTCTCCCAGCACGCACCAGCACTAAAAGGACAGGAGCCAGGAGCATTGGCACCAGTCCACCTTTTGGGGTACAGGTTCTTGGGAGTGGGCAGAGGCGGACGCTGTCCCGGTGCTGAAGCCACAGTGGGAAGGAGAGCTGCCCCTGCCCTCAGGGAGCACTGAATGGAAGATAGGGCTCTACCAAGATGAGAGGGCAAAGGCGGGAAGTTTGGTCCACGTATGGGGACTAGTTTGACTACAGCAGAGCACTTGTGAAAACTGTGGTTGGGACCCAACTGCACTTGGCATTGATTAAGAAATTTGGATACTGCCTGGCCAATGTGGCTCAGTTGGTTGAGCATGGTCCTATGCACCAAGAGGTCACCGGTTTGATTCCTGGTCAGGGCACATGCCTGGGTTTCAGGCTCGAACTCCAGGAAGGGGCGTGCAGGAGGCAGCCGATCGATGTTTCTCTCTCATTGATTTTTAGAGAGAGGAAGGGTGAGGGAGAGAGAGATAGGAACACCAATGATGAGGATTGAGGCTGCAACCCAGGCATGTGCCCTGACCAGGAATCGAACAGTGACCTCCTGGTTCATGGGTCGACACTCAACCAGTGAGCCACACTAGCCGGGCTGAAGAACTTTCTTGAACTTGCTGTTTCCTGGCCCTAAGTGGCTTCAAAATATATATAAACTCTCCTGGATCTCAGAGCTTACGAGCTGATAGAACTATTAACTGTGTCACAACTCTGTTGGTATGTTGTCCAACGAGGTTGCAACATACCAAAAAGGAAATCTGTAGAGTGTTCACAGGTGGTAGCTTGGATTAAACCCTTATAGTGTCAACAACCAGGGACAATTTGATTTGTATAAGCAGGGCAGGAGGAAATCCAGTTAAGTTGTAAAGATGTTGTTTGGATTTTAAAAAATTATTTTAAAGAACTATTGCAGAGACTGGTAATGATAAACAATAAAACCAGCAGCTAATTCTCGGTGATTGCTAATCCACATCAGGCATTGTGCCAAGTAGGCTGCAGGTCTTAGCTTGTTTCTTCTTCCTGATAACCCTGCAAGGTGGGAATGAATATTATCCCCTTTGATAGATGAGAAACTGAGGCTCAGAGAGGCCAATCCCTCCCTCAGAGTCACATGCTGGCAGGTGCTGGGTGGGGTTTTGAAACCCAGGGCCCCCTGACATCCAACACGTGCCCATCACTCACCGGTGCCAGGCACCATTCTGAGCACTTTGCATCTATGAAGTCAGGTGATCCTTATAAGCACCTTTTGGGGCATTATCACCCTCCTCATTTTACAGATAAGGAAACTGAGGCTCAGAGAGGTTAAGTAACTTGCTGCAGGTCACACAGCTTGTGAATGATGGGCATCAGGTTCAAACTCAGGTTAACACCCAGCCTCCACACACTAACCACTGAGGAGCACTGCCTCTCCATAGCACCTATGGTGGAGATGCCCAGTATCAGGACCAACCCTGTTCCCCTGGAATCCCCAAGTTGGGAGGCAGTGCCCCCTCTTGGTGGGGAAGTGGACAATGTCAGACTGGCTTCCCAGGCTTTCCGGGGGACAATGGTTTCTCTAATGGGATCCCAGTGCCCCAGACCTGCGTGCTGAATGTCAGCACAGGGAGGAGCGGAGGGCGAGGAATCCATTCTGGTGTAGGAAGGGGCACCAGCATGAGGTTGAGAGAGAATGCCTACACACACACACACACACACACACACACAACCACACACACACCACACACACACACACACCACACACACACCACACACACACACACAAACACACCACACCACACACACACCACACACCACACACACCACATACACACACACACACCACACACACACCACACACACCACACACACACACCACACACACAGACACCACACACCACATACACACACACACACACACACCACACACTCACACACACACACACACACACAACCACACACACACCACACACACACACACCACACACACATACACAAACACACCACACCACACACACACCACACACCACATACACACACACCACACACTCACACACAAACACACACACACACCACACACACACACACACACCCATACACCACACACACACACCACACACACACACACAGACACCACACACACCATACACACACACCACACACTCACACACATACACACACACCACACATACACAGCACACACACACAGCACACACTCACACACACATACACACACACACACACCACACACTCACACACACATACACACACACACCACACACACACACACACACACACACACACAACACACCCCACACACACACCCCCGCCTGGTCCCTGCCCTGCCTGGAGATCTGAAAGTCAGAACAGAGAGGCAGAGAAGCCTGAGTGGCCCTCTGGCCCTGCCTCAACTTCAGAGCCTGGCCAGCATGTTGTAAACGCAGGGCCCAGGAGTTGGCTCCTGGCCTCCTCACCTATCTCCGTCCCCCGCCCTTCACACCACCTTTTAACAGCATGCTATTAACCCTCCAATTCCTGAGAAAATAAATAAATCGGGCAGATAACCTGTGCTTAATCCTCTATCACTAAACGCTTTGAACAATTCTTAGGCATTATTGGAAAGAGTCATAAAACAGATTACTCCCATCAACAGACCCCTCTGAACTTGATTTAACCTTTGCTCTCAGAGCCTCAGGTATTGTTCTGTGAAGCTGTGGGACCCTGGCACCCACAAAGGTTAGGGAAATAGCTTGCCTACACCCCATGTCCCCAAACGGAGCAACCGTAAAAAGCTTGTGCTACTTTTTATGTCTGCATCGGTCTGGTTCCCTTCTCGTTCCTCAGCAGTTGCTATCATTCTTTCTGACATCAGTGTGGCTGTTTCTGGAAGGAACTCTTGCCTCATTCCTCAACCCCACCTTGATTCAATTTGCTGCTGCCGTCTGTATAAACTAGAATCACGCAACCACAATGTGTTAGGCTTATAGCTAAAATGAGGTACTTGATTTGTGAAATATAATTTGAGGAGCTTTGTGCTTAAAATTAGCTTGTTTGCTAACTCCCTGGCTTTTTTGGTGCATGTGTGCACGTGTGCGCGTACACGTGTGTGTGCACCGGTATGTGTGAGAATGCCCACCTCCGAGAAGCTAAGCGTCTGCATATCCCACCGACCAGGGCCTGGGACCCTCACCTCAGTGAGACGGATGTCTGCCGGGATCCGGTCTCCGATGGAGAGAGACACGATGTCCCCGGGAACCAGGTCTCGCGCCAGCAGGTGCTGGAGCTTTCCTTCTCTTATGCTGCATTTGAAACAGTAAAAAGCCAAAGCACGCATGTTAACATCCCCGTTTTATGCACTTTGATAAATGTGAGCAAAGATGATGGAAACACACTTTCCCTTTCAGGTATGGACAAACCTTTGCGGTGTTGTTATTTTTTAAACTCATGTATCCTAGGAGATGTTTGGGGAGCGTGTGTGGCTGCTGGGAGACCCTGGTCCTTGTCTGAAGTGTGGCGCTTCCCGTTTACCCGCCTGGACACCAGGCTGGGCCACACGGCCTCCAGCCCCTGCAGCTCTAGGTCAGCGGTGCTAAAGCTTCCTTAATGGAGGCAGTAGCTTGTGTCCTCAGAGGAGACACCACCCGGGTGTGCAGAGCCCGTCTTGAGAACTCAGGGATGGCAGAGCCTCGTCAGAGCCTGGAGGAGCATCTGAAGTGTCCGAGCAGCCCAGGTCCACCCTCCCACAGGGCCAGGCCATTGCTCAGGGCCATTCACCTCTAGACAATGGATGTACTTCTGTGCACAGGTTGCAACTGCAATCCCACCACACACTGCCCTCCTCCAGTGGCCTCCCAGCTGGACTCCTGCCTCCCCTCTGGCTTCCTCAACTCATCCTGCACACAGCAGAGAGCTCTTAGAGCACAAAATCAAACCCTCCAGTGGCTCTCTGATGACCTTGCAATCAAACCCAAAAGCCCTGCTAAGGCCCTCTCGATCCAGATTCATCTCCTCCTCACACCGGCCAGCCCCTGAACACACCCAGCTCTTTCTAGTCTCAAGGTCATTGGTGACCTTGAATGTTGGAGCAGGCATTCTCCTCCTCCTTAATAATAGAATTCAACCTTGTTCCGGTGTCTACCCTTCCCCCCACAACTGTGTGCTCCAGGGATGGGTCTTGACGGGCTGAGATCACCGGAGTGATCCCACCCCCTGCCCAGGATTGGCTTAGGCACAGGCATGTTTTGTAACACTGGCCTTTGAGACATGAGTGGACATTCTGATGGGGCTCATGCACCTGTAAACACACACACACACACACACACATACACATACACACACACACACAGCCTCGTCTCCTGTTTGATCCTTCATGTCTGGCTGTGATGCTGGAGCTGTTGCAGCATCTAGGACAGTGATGGCGAACCTATGACACACGTGTCAGAGGTGACATGCGAACTCATTTTTTTGGTTGATTTTTCTTTGTTAAATGGCATTTAAATATATAAAATAAATATCAAAAATATAAGTCTTTGTTTTACTATGGTTGCAAAGATAAAAAAAAATTTCTATATGTGACACGGCACCAGAGTTAAGTTAGGGTTTTTCAAAATGCTGACATGCTGAGCTCAAAAGGTTCGCCATCACTGCTCTAGGACCATGAGGGGAACCAGCCAGAGAACAGTCAACAAGCTGAGGATGGCAGAGTAAAGACATTAAGATGACCAGATCCTTGGTGCCAGTATCTTCAATTAATTAACCCCACTGCTCGCCCCCCTCAGGTCCCTTGCCATGAGACAACACAGTTTCCTTGTGGTTTGTGCAGTTGAGTTTTCTGTTCCTTGTAGCCAAGAGCACCTATCAGATACACGGCGGCTGTTCCCTCAGCTCTTCCTAGGGCTGGCTCCTTATCTTTCTCGGGCCTCAAATGTCGGATCGGGGGGCCTGGCCTCCAGCTATTTGAAGTTGTCCCCACTCCTCCACCAGCCACCACTGTACCTCTGTAGGGACTTTTGTTTGTTTGTTTTGGTTTTTGTGGGGCTTTGGGTGTTGAGGGGTCTTGTTGGTTCTAATGCACCTAATCATGTTAACCGTTATAACCCAGCACTATTTTTCCCAGCACACAGTAGGTGCTCAATAAATATTTAATGGCTGCACAAAGGGTGGAGGTAATGTAGGAAGGGTCTGCATGGCAGGTGTTTCTCCTAATTTGTAAAACAGGCCTTGGAGACCCAGAGAGTGAGGCTGCATATCTGCGATGCTCTTTCAACTCTGCCAGGCTGCCTGCCACCGCTGTTCCTGAGAATAAAATGTCTTTTAGGAGCAAAACTTCTGAGGACATCAATAATGTATCTATTCACCTAAAAGGTCAAGACTTGATATTTAAACTTAATATCACATCAAACCACATCAATCATTTACGCTTCCCTTTGCTCACGGGATTAGGCCACACATCACACACCTGGATTTCTGACAGCCTTATTCATCCCTCATTAAGCCCAGACATTTTTACTGCCCCAGTGACCCTTCCAGCATTGATTCACCCTCCCTCGTGCCTCCACATAGCCTTTTTGTCTCTATTTCGTTATTCATTATTCTCTGCCTATGTTACACACACACACACTCCTGATTCCTTGAGAGGTGGAACTCTATTTCACAAGATCTTGCTATCCGCCAGCTCTGTGGCTCAATGGTGCCATATGCACTCAATATATGCTAAGGTTCTTTCCCCAGAATTATCCTTCAGAAAATAGGTACTGTATGCTGAAGTCCTTCCAAAATACCTCAGGTCATGTAATACCTGCCCCTGCCACATTTCAAATCCTCAGTAACCATATTTGACTGGACATGTACTAGACAGCACAGATTACAGAACATTCCAGAAAGTTCTACTGTACAACACTGTGCTAAGCAGAAATGCCCACGAGGCACTGCCAGATATTTTTGTCTTTTTCCTTTTTAAATATCGTTGGTAAGGGCTGCGTGATCACAAGCAGCAACGTGGAAATGCCTGGACAGGAGAGAGGCTGGTGGGCTGCTAACCAACTCCCTGGAATTCATTCCCATGTCGTCCCACCCTTCAACCCATGTCCTGATGCCTCGGCTTGTTAAAGCCCCACATCTCAGCCTCCTGAGTCCACCCTTTGAGAATCCAATGAAACCTCTGAACGCTCTCTCTTGGGAAAACGCAGTTTTGCACAGTGTACGACGGGTTTCAGGGGCACCCTCTTCCCGAAGCCATTTCCATCGGTGGCCCCCAGGCCAGGCACCCTGACTAGATGCTAATGACAGGCTGGAAGCCCAGAGAAGTCGAATGACACGCCCAAGGACTCAGGTAACCCACTGGCAGGATGACCAGCCCAGAACCCCAGTACAACATGGTTTCCCATGTCACCCTACAAGGGATACAAAGTGTGCCAATCTCACCAGCCCACTGGCTCCCCTGATGAACCAAAAAGTCCCAGGGGTCTCTGACTTACCAGTTACATTCGGGAGGTACCAGCTTGGTCAGCTCTTCCAGAGATTTCTCCGACCTGTACTCCTGGCAGGAAGCACATCAAACATGCTTTTCAAAGGTGGGGATTCCACAGAGCTCCCGCCACGCCCGGTCACCCCAACCGGGGCCTCGGGAAATAAATACACACCTGGATGAAGGCGACAGTGACCACGATCAGCACGGCCTAAGGAGCAAACGGGAGGGGCGTTAACACCGGCTGCACAGCGCGTGAGTCCAGGGAGTGAGGGGAGGTCATCATCTTTCAAAATATAGTTCTTTTTTGTTTGCAAAATAAGTGTACTGTGCAGAAACGTAGAAAAGAGATAAGCCAGAAGAGAGCAGCCAAATCACCCCAAGTCCTACCATGAGAGGTTCACGTTGTGGGGTACCCCTTTAGATTTTTCTGCATAGACACACTTATCACACAGGGTCCTATAGTGTAGACATATTCTTTGACAAACTGCCTTTTCACTCAACAGCATCCTGTAAACACCATTCCACGTCAGAAGGTGTGGCTCTAACCCCAGCCTTTTAAACCGAAGCAGCAGATTTCACGGTGTGGAGTGAGTCCGTGTTTGTATTTTGGGAGTGCTTGATGGATAGAGAAAGCCGGAATGACATCCATCAAAAGGGTTTGGCAGAAGCCAGACATGACGTCACATATTGCATGGCTACATTCCCATAAAATATTCAGGATTGGGGACTCCACAGAGACACAAAGCAGACTGGTGGTTGCCAGGGGCTGAGGAGGGGAGATGGGGGGCGACTATAATGGGTATGGGGTTCCCTTTGAGGGCAATGAAAATATTTTAGAACATTTAGATAGAGATGGTGGCCATACAACATTGCGCATGTACTACATGCACTGCATTGTTCACTTTAAGATGGTTGATTTTTTTATTATGTGACTTTTCACCTAAATTAAAAAAAAATTTTAAGGCGCTCAGTGGTTCTCTCTAGGTAATAGATTACAAATAATTGCTCTTTTAAAAAATATATATTTTTTTTATTGACTTCAGAGAAGGAGGAAGAGGGAGAGAGAGATAGAAACATCAACGATGAGAGAGAATCATTGATTGGCTGCCTCTTGCATGCTCCTTACTGGGGATCGAGCCCACAAGCTGGGCATGTGCCCTTGACCGGAATCAAACCCAGGACCCTTCAGTCCTCAGGCCGATGCTCTTTCCACTGAGCCAAACTGGCTACGGCTGCACACGCAGCCAGGATCGAGCAATTCCATCCGGGTCATGGGAGAGGAACTCCTTGCCACAGTGTTCCAAACGGCAAAGAACAGAAGCACCTGGGCATCCAACAACGGAGCGATGGCCACATAAACCCTGACACCCCCATGTGGGCAGAGAAGGACATGGATTTGCTTCTGTTTCTTTCTGCGGCATTCTCTTTTTTTTCTCTACAGCCAACTCTGTTTTCCTTGCACAGTAAGTAAGCAAACCCTGGCAAGCCCCTGGGCAGCGAGCGGGTCTGGGGGCTGGTGCTGCCCGGGCGCCGTGCACTCACCACAGTGATACTGATGGCGTCCTCATAGTTCTTCGTGAGGATGCTCACCAAGGCCGAGGCCAGCAGCAGCAGGATCAGCGGGTTCTTAAACTGAAAGATGAAAGCAGGGCGGGTGGGTTCTTCGCTGGGCTTCTCACTGTGCAGCAGCGTGTGCGACCCGGATCCTTACCCAGAGCCAGGCTTCCAAGCCAACAGCTACAGTGACCCAGGGCTGGGGGAGAGAGACCCCCGCCATCCAACGGTCCCCCTCCTGTCATGCTCCCACTGCACTTTCATTGGCATTGGCTTCCGGGGGTCACACAGCAAACAGGTGAGAGAGCCAATGGGAAGCACAGCCCACACGCCACCAGTGCTGCCCTGGCCGTGGGTGACCAGACTCTGCCTGGCTCCTGGAGCCCCTTCTAAGCCCACACGTTCAGGGAGAGGCAGCGAGGGGCTTGTTGGAACCTCACTGTGCAGGGGAGCTGGTTACACACTGGACAAACAGCAACAATAAAAACAACCACCATTTATTGGGCACACGTACCTGTTATTACTCCTGCTTGATAAGCGAGCAACCGAGGCTCTGAGAGAAACTGAATTTCCCCAGGATCCATTTAGGTCAGACTGACTCCTTAACCTGTGCGCTTAACTGCTACGCTCCAATCAGGGCCAACTTATAGATACAGGACAACCTTTATTGAGCAACTCAGTATGTGCTAAGCTTCTTCTTATGGAAAACTCGGAACAGTGTTTATTAGTCCCATTTTTGAGATGGGGAAAATTGAGGCTCAAGGAAGGTCAAGAACTTGCTTAAAGTCACAAGGCTGGAAAGTGGGATTTGAACCCCGAGAGCCTGACTCTAGTACACCTTCGCCTCATGCTTCCAGGGCGGCATGTCTTGGGTCATGCTCAGGTGGAATTCCACATGGCGAGTCTCCTGAGTTGGAGCAGCAGGGCTGCCTTGTGAAGTGGTGAGTTCCCCGTTACTGGAGGAGACGGACAGGAGAAGCACAGCGTCTGGCACACGGCAGGTGCTCAGCGAGTGTGAAGAGTTACTCAGTGAGGCAGATGGGCTTTCTGTACTCAGCAAGGGGGTGGGGTGGAACAGGGCCTCAGGTGGGGATTAGGGTTAGGAGAGGCAGGTGTCAGGGATGGGAGAAGGGGTGCAAAAGGAACTGCCTTCCAGGATTCCCACCGATGGACCAGGGACAGACAAGGTTGAGATGAATAAACATATTCCCACTCTTAGAAAGTGAAGAGATTTTATTTCTGGAAAGGCCCTGGCTGGAGGCTGGAGGAGAACCTTTGGTATGAGGTTGACAGGGCAGAGACAGGAAGGAGGGTGGCTGGGGAACTACGGGGGGCGGGGCGGGGTGTCCTAGTGGAAGGGGCAGGCAGGGCAGAACTGAGGAGGCCCGACTGTAGGAGGAAAATGTGCCCCACAGCCAGTGTGTCCGCCTCCTTCCCTGAACCCCAACTTCCAGGAACCTCCACTACCTCCTTCCAACACCGGGGTTCCAGGAAGCTTCTGGGCAGCCAGAGCCACCTGCTCGCAGAAGACCATTTTGCTGCCAACATGCATCAGTGAATGGCATCCCAGTGCCCTGAGAACCAACCAATGAGCGGGGTGGGGACTGGAGGAGAGTGTGAGGATGCTGCAAGGAGTGCTCTGATTGGTCCCTGAACCAACCAATCAAGAAAGCTTTAAATGCTGAGCCAATAGAACACAGCTGAAGCCTGGCTGGGGGTGGGGCGGGGATTAGGGTTAGGAGAGGCAGGTGTCAGGGATGGGAGAAGGGGTGCAAAAGGCCAGGGAGAAGAAACCAAGGCAGCCTGAATGCCTTCAGGTATCTGGGAAAATCTGCCTGCTAACTGGGGCTTTCTGAGCTGGTACCGGGTGGGCGATGGGGATCTTAACTTCTAAACTGGAATTTGCAGCCATGTCCATTTCCAGTTTTTCTTTCCTCTTCCCAGTGGTTTCCAGGCATTTGATTTGTGCGCCCTCCATTCAGCACCCTGCCTGCACCAATGGCAGCGGCTAAGGGGGCAGGGGCCCTGCAGCTAGGTGCCTGGCTCAGGGCCCAGCATTGCACTTACTGCTGAGTGACTTTAGGCTCCAGTTGCCAGGTACACAATAGGGCACCCAGTAAGATTGGAATTTCAGATAAACAAAAAACTTTTTTTTTTTGTAGATGTAGGTCCCATGCACCATTTGGGATCTACTTATACTAAAATATTGTTTTTTGTTCCTCTGTCTAAAATTCAAATTTAACACGACATTCTGTGTCTCTATTTACTAAATCTGGCACCCTTACACAGTCTGGAGATATCTCCATTTCTTTGTATTCACCCTCCTCATCTCAAAATGGAGATTAGGAGGAAGATAAAGTAAGTTAATGTTTACTCACTCAGCTAGCATGGTGCCTGGCAGGTGGAAAACCCTCTGTGAATGTAGCAACTGCTGTTCCTGATCATGGCTGCCTGGGGAGTTAGTGAAGCCTCGTGGCTGTCCCTCCTGCTGGCTGAGAGCAGCCTGAGTGCAGGAGAGCCTTTTTTATTTTTGTCGTACAGATGCCCCACGCCCTGGGACTGGTCCAAGGACACCCTCAGTGAATATTTAAAGAAAGACTGCCCAGCCAGTGTTGCTCAGTGGTTGAGCACTGACCTATGAACCAGGAGTTTACCGGTTCAATTCCTGGTCAGGGCACATGCCCGGGGTTGCGGGCTCCATCCCCAGCGGGGGGCGTGCAGGAGGCAGCTGATAGATGTCTCTCTCTCATCAATGTTTCTCTCCATCCCTCTCCCTTCCTCTCTCTCTAAAATCAATAAAAAACCTATTTTAAAATGTTTTGTTTTGGGTTTTTTTTTTTAAAAAAGAAAGACTGCCCGCCCTCCCCATTAGACATGCAGAGAATGACGCCTATGGTCCTACCTGATCGAGATATTTCTTCCACACGGGTTCAGTGTTGTCAGCGACAAACTCGTTCCAGCCGTGGACCAGCCTGCGCTGGGTCACCGAGAACTCTGACAGCCCGTTCTGTAAGTCCACCTGCAGGGAGACGGTCAAGCCCACGCTCACTGGCGGGCCAGTAAGTGCCGAGGAGCCCACGCCACAGAGTCCCCGCCCTGCACCCAGCCACTTGCACCGTCAAAGACTGTAAGCACCTAAGGGCAGAGAGAGAAGGAAGCCCACAGCCCGATTCTTTTTCAATCAGACGGCACTCCTGCCCTACAATTACAGCGGAAAACAACAACTCTCGGCCTAAATTTGTCACAGGGAAATGCAGACACACATTTTCTTCTTGGGGAAAAAAAAAAGGAATTGGGGATGTAAAATGGTACAGCCACTGTAACAAAACAATATGGAGCTTCCTCAAAATATCAAAATAGAATACCACACGATCCAACAATTTCACTTCTGGGTGTGGATATACAAAAAGAGTTGGAAGAGGATCCTGAAGAGATATTTATGACGTGTGTTCATAGCAGCATTGTTGTCAATAGCCAAAAAGCGGAAGCGGCAAAAACAGGGAAAGACTGTCCAATGGGTGCAGGGTGTGCAAGGTGAATGAGCTCTGGAGATTGGTCGCACAGCCATGTGAACGTACTCATCACCACTGAGCTGTGCACTTGCAAATTCTTGTGATGGGAAGGTTTATGTTGTGCACTCACCACCGTTAAAAATAAAGTAAAATAACAGAAAGAAGGCCTGTCCCTAGACACAATACTAGCTAAAATTATTGTACCGTGCACGCATTGTGCCAGGCACAGCTTCAAGCTCTTTACACAAACATTAAAATAGTTCACTTGAGTTGGTAATTGCGTAAGGAAATGGCACTGTTCTGGCTGAAGCAAAGCTACCCTTGTTTTTAAAAAGTTGACAAGACAGCTCTCCCAGGTGGTAGAGGTGGCAGGGAACGCTGAATTGATTTCTGGATTCCTTTCAGTAAAGAAAAGCAAGCTCACTTTCTAGGTGGTGTAAAAAGTCTAGGCAAGGAAAACATATTTCCTCCCTCTCTCCAAATACTAACCAGCAGGACTGGAATTTAAACAGACTTTTGAATTCTTCTCCAGGAAAGCCTGGCATGAAGCACGATCATCCAACTTCCCTGAAATTGTGGCCCGTGCCCTTTATTAGTAACGTGTGGTTGTTGTTGTTTTTACCAAGTGTGGTGGGCCATGAGTGAACACTCAAACACAACGTTATATTTGCTCAGTTTTCTAGGTAAAGAAAATTAAACACGTGAAGCAAGCAACGTCCTTCAGCCTCAGGGAAGAGTTTTATAGAGTGGGGTGTTCCCTCCCCTCTCCTCTCCTCTCCTTTTCTTTCCTTTTCATTTTGCACTGCCCAGAATGCAAGAATTTGGTTTCAGGAATTGGCATCATCATAGATGATGAAAGATGAAGGGTGTGAAGAGGAGGTGGTTAAGAATTTGAGCTTTGGCCCCAGCCGATTTGGCTCAGGAGATAGAGCATCGGCCTGTGGACTGAAGGGTCCTGGGTTCGATTCTGGTCAAGGGCATATGCCCAGGTTGTGGGCTCGATTCCCAGTAGGGGGCCTGCAGATTCTCTCTCATCATTGATGTTTCTATCCGTCCCTTCCTCTCTGAAATTAATAAATATTTTTTTAAAAGAATTTGAACTTTGATGTCAAAACACGTGGATTCACCACTGGCTGTGCTACTGTATAGCTGTGTGTGTTATGACTTGTCTATGTCTGATCCAGAGAAACAAGTAATTGAGCATCTGGGAGAGGGGAGCCAGTCCTCTGGTAAGGGCCTCACAGGAAATCAGAACAGTTCAACTTAGAGAGAGGGAGGGAGGGAGACGGAGACGGAGGGAGGGAAAGAGAAACATAGATGTAAGAGAGAAACATCAATGGGTTTCTCCCACATGTGCACTAACTGGAAATCAAACCAGAAACCTAGGTGTGTGCCCTGACCAGGAACTGAACCCGAAACCCTGCGGTGCACGGGATGACGCTCCAACCAACTGAGCCACCCGGCCAGGGCAACAGCATTGTTTAAACAATGATAACAAAAGTGTCAGCACAGAATTCTAAAACAGCTTTCAGGACACTGTGTTCCTTTCTGCTTCATCTAAAACCTTTCCCACAACTGGCATCAGGTGCAAATCCAATTCTTACGTAAAGTGCTTCGGCCAAATCCTCTCTGCGGCATTTGCTCGCCTCCTTGGGTGGCAGGGCTACCACCGTCTTCTCCTTCTCGATGGCTTTCAACTCACATTGTTCATCAAACTGTGAACAAAGCAGATTGCTGTGTTAAGCAAGTTTAGGTTTTGTGCTTATGCATCTTTTGTTTGTGTTTTTGTTAATCCTCACCCGAGGATATTTTCCGTGGACTTTTAGAGAGAGTGGAAGAGAGAGGGAAAGACGGGGAGAAACATCGATGTGAGAGAAACAGATTGAGTGGTTGCCTCCTGCATGCGCTCTGCAACCGAGGTACGTGCCCTTGACCGGAATCGAACCTCGGACCTTTTGGTCCGCAGGCCGATGCTCTACCCATGGAGTCAAACCAGCTAGGGCCGGATGTGTCCTTTTACAGTATGACATACAATTAGAAAGTGGGCGTATCTTCACTGCACAGATCAAAGTGTCACAGACTGATCCATATAACCAGCCTCCAAATCACGAAACGGACAAGCCGGCCCCAGGAGCTCCTGCAGGCGACCTGACTCCGGGGAGGGGAATGGCCGTCATGGTCTTGCCGCCGTAGATTAGTTTTCCTGGGGTTTGAAGTTGATATAAATGGTTACGTGTGACACATACTCTCTTCATCTGGTTCCCTTCTATTCAGTGTTAGTGAGAGTCACCAAGGCCGTCTCATGCAGCAATGGTTTGCTAAGTCTCATGGTTGTATAATATTCCCTTGAGTAACCATAGCAGCCCCCCTCCCCATCCATGGTTTCAGTTACCCATAGTCAACTGTGGTCCGAAAACACTAAACAGGGAAGTCTAGAAATAAAAAATGTACAAGCTTCAAACTGCTCTCTGTTCCGAGTAGTGTGATGAAATCCTGCCCCCACCTACTCCATCCTGCCTGAGATGTGAATCATCCCTTTGTCCGTGTTCCCACGCTGTGTCCGCTCCTCACTCTCAGTCACAGCTGCCTTGGTTATCTGATGCACTGTCACTGTATGGCCGTGCTGTATTCAAGTAACCTTTATTTACCTGGGAATGGCCCCACTGCACGAGAGTAGTGATGCTGGCAACTCAGATATGCAATAAAAATTAAAATAAAAATAAAAAGTCAGGCCGGTGTGGCTCAGCGGTTGAGCATCAACCTATGAACTAGGAGGTCATGGTTCAATTCCCGGTTGGGACATATGCCGAGGTTGTGGGCTCGATCCCCTGTGTGGGGTGTGCAGGAGGCAGCCGATCAATGATTCTCTCTCATCATTGATGTTTCTATTACTCTCTCCATCTCCCTTCTTCTCTGAAATCAGTAAAAATATATATATATTTTTAAAAGAGTCATAAAGCGCTTTCTTTAAGTGCAAGGGTATATACGTACAGAACAAAACCCCATAGTATATATAGGGCTCAGTACTATCTGAGGTTTCAGGCACCCACTGGTGGTCTTGGAACATGTGCCCAGCAGATAAGGGGGACTACTGTACACCACGATGTATTCATCTGTTCTGCTGTTGGACATTCGGGTTGTTTCCGGTCGTTGGCTAATACTGACACATCTGTTTTTAAAGCAACCTTACTTAATAGAATCGGAACTCACAAGGCTGACAGAGCAGGGCAACAGTTTACATAGTTTGAGCCCTGAACCTTGAACTCCTGGGATCCTCAATCAGCTTGCAGCATGTTGTAGAGTGTCCCTGATGGAGACAGGGGTGTCACAGCCTCTGAACTAGCCCAAGGAAGGGGAGCCCCGCTGAGCTCTGGGTGTCTGACAGGCCTGGGAAGAAGCATAGGAAGCACCTCGAGGGCATGGGAGGACATAACACAGAAAAAAAAACAAAAAACAAAACACCTCAGAATCCAGAAAACATGCAGTGTTTTTGCAGAATTATTCTGAGAATTCCTATGCCCAGGACACGATAACCATCTGTTCCTTTTCCACCAGGTTGTTGGGCTCGGGAAGGAGGAAGGGCTAATTTCTCCCCTCTTCCTGCCGCTGGAGCAGAGGCCGCAAAGTCCTCTTCTCCTTCTCGCCAGCCCCTGACAGCTCCCACATGCCTGACTCGCTTAGAAATGTTCTACTAACCACCTCTGTCCCTGGGGGTGCTGCCCGCTAAGGCAGGGGCCAGGAAGCACACAGGGATGGCACAGGCCATTTGTCAGGCTGCTCGGCCGGCGTGAGCTTTCCTTAGGCCACCGTCACGGTCGCTGTACGAGACTCACTAAGAAAACTGTGCCTCACAACATGACACAGAATGCTGCTTCTGTCCTCAGGAGCTGGTTCCACATACCAGGTAAAGGGCTCCATTCTCACTCACACCACAGACAGAGGCGTGCTCCCCTCAAGGACCTGCTCCCCCGGCCGGGCTCAGTCTTGCCATTTCTTTGAGGCATGACCATACCCGATTCACTTCTTGTTCAGCACCCCGAGTGACCCTGGAAATGTAAATCCAGGCCTCTCTCTCCCTCCCCCCACCTCTCTGGCCTTCTCTCTCATACACACACACCATGCTTGAAACATGTGGGGAGATTCCAGTTGCTCTGAGGAGGAAAACCCAGCAGCCTTCAGTGGGCTTCAGCAGGCCCCACTTGCCCACCCACCATGTTCGCCCACAAGCCTGGTACGTTTGGGCAGCAGTGCACTAGTTCACAGCTTGCTTCCGGGGCCCCTGAGACACATGCTGTCCATGGAGGAGCCCTGTGCCCCCCGGGAAGGGGCCTTGCTAGTGGCCCTAAAGGAGTCCCATGCACATTCCGTGGCCGCCACACCAGACTCTAAGGCAGGATTCTCAGCCAGGAGCGGTTTGCCCCCAGGAGACTTGGGCAACATCTGGAGGCACATTTGGTTATCATAACTGGGGGGCGAGGGTGCTGCTGCATCTGGTGGGTAGACGCATACATGCTTCCAAGCACCCCCCAAAGCACAGGACAGCCCACCCTCCCACGAGGAATGATCTGGAACAAAAAGGTCAGCAGTACTGAGGGTGAGACACTGCTTTGAGATAGATGGATTATTCTGTCTTGACATCTTCCCAGATCAGATCAGTCAACCTGCTCTACCCTCAGCATCCTGACTTCTTCGTGATGCCACCGACACAATCACCAGCGAGTGGTCGTCATTAAACGCCTTTATCCGCTCACAATGCAGCCACTCCAGAAGGCGGGACCAATGTCTGGTACCCCGGCTGCTCCCCAAGCATTTGTCAATCAGAGCTCAGGACACCACTGGAAATGTGCATGCAGTTATTTCTGCTGGCCATGTGGAACGAATACAGGCTCTCAGCCACAAGCCTCAGTTTACCCAATTGTCATTTCCTCATCTGCCAAATGGGGTCGATGATGTCTTCCTGGTCATGCTTTCGCAGAATCAAGCAAGTGCATACATATCAATGGCTTAATGCAGCCCAGACCCACTGGGAGCTCCCAGTAAATGCCGGCTCAGGACCTGCTGTGGGGACCAGGCCTCAGCACTTGGCTGGAAACACGGTGATGGTGACATTGCTTGGGTGGCTCAGCTACGTTTAGGAAACTCAAGAACAGGAAGGAGCAGAGTGCAACAAAAGGAGCACAGAGGTTGGAACGGCACAGACCAGGTTCAAATCCTGCTCTGTCACGGACCAGCCCGGTAGGGATGAAACCAATTCATAGAGACAGGAAGGAGAATGGTGGCTGCCAGGGGCTGGGGAGGGGAAGGGCAGTGAATATTTAATGGGGACAGAGTTTCAGTCAGGGACAATGAAAAAGTTCTGGATGCCGATAGTGGTGATAGTTGCGCAACAATGTGAATGTACTTAATGCTGCTGAACTGTACATTTAAGCCCAGCCAGTATGGCTCGGTGGTTGAGTGTTGACCTATGAACCAAGAGGTCAGGGTTCAATTCCTGGTCGGGGCACATACCTGGGTTGTGGGCTCGATCCCCAGTGTGGGGCGTGCAGGAGGAGACTAATCAATGATGCTTTCTCATCATTGATGTTCTATTTCTCTCTCCCTCTCCTTTCCTCTCTGAAATCAATATTTTAAAAATAGGTATATTTTTAAATGGTTAAGATAGTAAATGTTGCCCTGACCGGTTTGGCTCAGTGGATAGAGTGTCGTTCTGCGGACTGAAGGGTCCCGGGTTTGATTCTGGTCAAGGGCATCTACTTGGTTGCGGGCACATCCCCAGTGGGAGGTGTGCAGGAGGCAGCTGATTGATGTTTCTCTCTCATCGATGTTTCCAACTCTCTATCCCTCTCCCTTCCTCCCTATAAAAAATCAATAAAATATATTTTTTAAAAAGATAATAAATGTTATATATATTTTACCATAATAAAAAATATCCAGAAAATCAACAAAACAACTCCCCTGCCTTTGTGGGTCAAGGTTAGCAGGAGTCACCCTAGCCGGTGCTGCTCAATGATTGGAGCATTGGCCTGCAAACCAAGGGGCTCAGGTTTGATTTCTGGTCAAGGGCATGTACCTGGGTTGCAGGTTTGATCCCCCGCCCCAAGGAGTGCATGGGGGAGGCAACCAACTCTGGCATCAAAGTTTCTCTCTCTCTCTCTGCTCCCTCCCTCCCTTCCTTCCTTCCTCTCTTCCCCTCCAACCCTCCCTTCCATTCTCTCTAAAAATCAATAGAAAAATTATACTTGGGTGAGGATTAAAAAAAGGCTATCAGGAGTGCACACCCTTTCTCAGGAATTGGTGGGCTCTGACAGGTGCAGGGCAGGGCTGCCCGAGCTCTGGGAGCCAGCCAAGTGGCTGAAAGAGGCCTGTGGGGCTAAGGGGGGAGGGGCAGGGACAGGCAGCCTGGAGGGGAGGTCTGGCTGAGGACACGCCTGCCTACCATGTGGGCAGAGTCTGAGACCAAGTGGGAGGGCCCCTGGCCTCCAAAGTAAAAGCCATCTACACACTCCCAGGTATGTGACCACGAGAACTGAAAGCAGGGACTCACATAAATGCATGTTCATGGGTGATCACAGCAGCACCATCCACAACAGCTAGTGCCCAACCATGAGTGGTGGACAAACACCATATGCTCCAGCCACACAGCGGAACATTATTCAGCCACAAAAAGGAATGGGGTGCTGATACCTGCTATGCTATGGGTTGAATTGTTTCCCCTCCAAAAAACATACCGTGAAGTCCTGACCCCAGGGGAGGGGAGTGGGAGTGACTGCTAATGGGGTGAGGTTTCCTTTAGGGGTGACACAAATGTTCTGGAACCCTCTTTTGAGGTTCCGCTAGAAGTAGTGGTCTCACAGTGCTGTGAATGTCCTAGATGCCACTGAATTGTTCACTTTAAAATGGTTAATTTTATGTTATGTGAATTTCACCTCAATAAAATAAAAAAAGATGAAGCCATTATAGGTCACAGATAGGAACTCCCTCCACAATCTTGAACCACTGGGAGGTCTCAGACCTCCGCCCCACCCTGCCACCCCCTCCGCCCTTCATCTCCTCTGTCCCCTCTCTCTCCCCAGAAGCATTTCAATATTCTTTCAGGTTTTCCACCTGAATCAGAGCCTCCTGCCTGGGCTCACAATGGAGACGTTCACACTTCCTTCTCTCATTTGCCACAATCAAGCTCGGTAACAAAGTTGTCCACACTCACTGTCTCCAATTTTTCACCTCCCATCCACTTCTCAACCCATTAGGGGGGTCTCCCAGGTCCCTCCTGTGGTCCGAGGCTGCTAGGATGTGGCCCGGGACCCGAAACGTCACCCGCGAAGGCTCACTCCGTCTAATTCTCAGGGAGCAGAGCCCTTGGGCTGGGACTGAGCACGTGGCCTCTGGCCCCTGCCCACATGGGGGTGCCTTCTGCATAGGGTGCTCACGTGTGGCCTTCTCGCTCCCTTAGGGCACACACTTTGTAGGCGTCTGTCCGGCTTGTGTCACGACAGGTTCCATTGGTAACGAGAGTGGCACGTCCTGATGGAGGTCAGGCGCCCTGTGGGGCACCCCTGACTCTCGCTTCCTGTCAAACCTGAGTCAGGGGGAGCCCCCCTCCCTTCTCCTTTGTGTCTTCTTTTTTTTTAAAAGTTCTTTTTTATTAAGGTGAGAGCCACATAGCATAAAATTAACCATTTTAGAGAGTTCAGTGACATTTAGCACATTCCCAATGTTGTCCAACCACCACCTCTATCTAGTTCTGAGACATTTCCATCACCCCAAAAGGAGACCGCATCCCATAATCAGTCACTCCCCATTCTCTCCCACCTCCCCACCCCCCACCCCCAGCTCCTGGCAACCACCAATCTGCTGTCTGTCTCTACGGACCGGCCTACTCTGCCTATTTCGTACAAATGGGATCACACAGTACGTGACCTTTTGTGCCTGCTTTGTGACCCCCAAAGTATTGTTTGCCCACAGCAAACAGACCCACGCTGGCATCCCAGGGCAGGCGACGGTGAGTGGGGCCTCCCTGAGCCCCGAGGAAATAGTCTGGAACGAGGATGTCTTAGAGTGTTTTCCCCAAGCTGACAGCTCAGCGCCAATATTTAACCGAGCAGAGGCTTCCGGAGGGAACCGCACAGAGCAAACATGACATTGCTGAGAGGCGAGCTGGCTGAGAGAGCGAGCACATGGCACCTGGGGGCGGGCCAGCCTCCTGCGCCAGAACTGAGCTCTCTCTGCCCTTCCTCCGGGCTCAGAGTCAGCTCATTTCAAGCACTGACTGGCCTAGACCCCAAGGATTCTTCCCTGTTCAATGACTGATGTGAACACTTATTTCTTCAACGTATTTGTCCAAATCCACCCGTTGGCTGCCTTAGTTTCCCCTCCAGAAAGTGGGGGTTGTCACAGCAGTGACTTCAAAGTTGGATCTTGTAAAAATATACCTGCCATGGCCTATCCTGATGGCTAGGTCAACAGAGTGGGGCCTGCTTTTCAGGATTCCTAAAAGCCCAGGTGATTCTAATATGCAGCCAGAGCTAAGCTGAGGATACCTGGCTGGAGGTGCATTTAAAGACCAACCCCATAGAATCCTGTTCTTAAGAGGCCACCACGTTGGAGGACAGAAAAGCCCATGGCTCGCAGGCCCAACACCAGGCAGGAAGTGCCTGGGCCCTGGAGAGCCGTGGGAGTCTAAGCAGGTGCCCCCAAGTCTTTCTAGAAGTTGGACCGTCAAGGGGAGGAGCTAGACAATAAAGGCGTGTCCAACTAACAGGTTACAGCTAACAGGCATAATGATGATCGGACAAAACAGCCAATCTTAGGTGTGCACCTGGGTGCCGTTCTGCACGTGTGCACCTGAGTAACCCCACCAGGATGCAGCCTGGAACCTCTCCAGCTCCCAGAAGTTTCCCTCATGACCTTTTCACCCTGCGAAAGCTGACCAACGTTTGGATTTCTATCAACATGGATGTGTTCTGCCTGTTTTGGGACCCCACATACAAAAAATCACATTACGTACTCTTATGTCTGGTTTCTCTCAATCAATGTCATTTTACCGAGATTCATCTGTGTTGTTCCATGAACATGGTTTCATAGCTGTGATTCATTCTCTTTCATTGCTGTGTAGTATTTCAAGTGTCCCACTGCGTGGATATGTCATAATTTATGTAACTACTAGAGGCCCGATGCACGAAATTCGTGCAAGAGTAGGCCTTCCTTCCCCCGGCTGCCGGCACTGGCTTCCCTCTGGCCACTGGCAGGCACCCGGGACCAGGGCTTCCCTCACAGCCTCAGCTTCATCTGGAGGGTTGTCCGGAAGGACATCGGGTCTAATTAGCATATTACGCTTTTATTATTATAGATTTGCATGTGATTGGGCACTTAGTCTAGTGTGGCCTATCATACACGACACTGCTATGAACAGTCTTTGAGCAGATATAAGCCCTCATTTCTCCTGGGCACATCCCCAGAAGTGGAACCGCTGGGCCACAGGTATCCACCCCTTTGGTTATAGTAGACACTGCCAACCAGTTTTCCCAGGAGTGGTACCAGTAGCAATAGATTGGGAAGAAAAAGATGTACAATATTGTACCACATTAGCCGATGTAACACAAAAAGGAGACTGCGTATTTGCTTGTTTCTAAGGCACACCTCACACCAGGCTGGAAGACAGAGGCAGTGAGAGGCTCCTACTGGACACCCTTTGGTACCTTTTTGAATCCTGCACCACAGTCAGAATTGATGATACAACGAGGGAAAACCCAGTCCTGACCATGTGTGGGGGCAGAGCCCGTGCAGGAGGGGGCTTCCTAGTACAGGAATGCTCAGAAAAGGAAAGACAGAGCAGGTGAGCAGATTAACTCAGGAAGCTGGGGGAAGAAGAGCCCCAGGCAGGGCACGGTGTGGGCAAAGCGGTGCACAGAGGAGCCACGAGGAGGCCGGCTCTCTGCGGAGCACAGGAAACAGGAGGCGGGATCCTCGGGCAAGAGCATCACAAATGAACTCAAAAGGACCTGCCCAACACCTTTCAATGTTAGGGGGGACCCCTAAATGTAGCAAGCCAGGGGGAGGGAGCATCACTAGGCCCACATCTCACTCATCTTGGCTTTAATTCTAGTTCCCCTGGCTACCAGCTGTGTGACCCTCAGCAAGTCCCCGAACTTCTATTGAAGCATCCATCTTATATAAAAACTGCAGTTTGAAATTTTAACCCTGCTATTTTGGCTTCTGTAAATACTTGCTAGCTTAAATAACAAGGAAAATAAGACTACTCCCATTCCAGAGAGGCCATAAACCTTCCCCAGACGAAGTTATCAGCGCTGGCGCCAGGCCTTTGGTTGAGGTCTCAAAGCCCCAGCACACAGGTCTCTTTAAGAACTTGCAAAAGGGACAGGAAAAACCCTAATCTGGGAGACAAAGAACTGGAAAAAAGTATAAATAGGGAAAGCTTCCTCCATGTTGTTTGCCCAGAATTTGAAAGGCATTTTTCTCTGGGCCTGCACTTCATAATCATAATCATAATCATAATCATAAAGTGTAACTCCAGTTCTCTAAGCATTGCTTGGTTTTTCTCCGGTCTTCTGCAACACTATGAGCCTCAGTTTTCTCCTCTGTCAAATGGGAATAAGGTGATCCATAAGGAGGATTGCTGAGGCAGGGCTTCTTCAACTCCAGTCAAGATGGGTTCAGAAGTGTTTCCAAGTCCTTGAAATTATATCTAGTACTGTGTGTGTGTGTGTGTGTGTGTAGTGGTGGTGTGGCCCCAGCAGCAAAGAGCTACAATAGGATGAAATGTGACATCCAGAGCACATATCTTGTTTACAGGCAGGCAGTGCAGTCAAGGCCCAAGTGAGGAGGTGGCCAAGCTAGGTGGTGGCCAGTTCGACCCTGAGCCAACAATTGGTTGGCAAGGTGAGGAGACTTCTTATACACAGGGAGGTTGTGCAATAAGTAAATATACTGAGGATAATGGGAGCTGCCCTTCTCACTGTTGGTGAAGGGAGTTACACATACAGAGAGCTGGCACTGACCTTGCAGAATTGATTGATTGAAATCTATGGTTTCACACATTCACACACACACACACACACACACACCCTCCTCTGAGAGGGCCTAGAAGCAGTGACACCCACCAGCATGCGCACACCTCGCCCCAGATCCGGTTCTCCATGCCACTCTTCCAGTAAAAAGAGCCGAGAATCCTAGGAGAATTGGCTGATCCGGGGCTGGGGCAGGGAAGGTACCAAACGAGGCTGGAATTTCTTCCTGTGCCAGAAAGTAGGAATGTGCTCAAAGAATGAAGAAAAAAAAAATGTCCAAGATTCAAGATGCCACCATGGAGAGGCTCCTGTTGGCCAAACCTGAGACAATGTGAACATCAAAATGAGAGATGCTAACAAAATGTACACCCTTAATAAAACAGGAATCCATGACTTGACAATGATACATGAATGAGTAAATAAATGACCAAATACGTAGAAGGGGAAGCTCTTCCTCATGCCAAAATGCCAAGTAACCAAGGAGGGAGGAATGACAGAATTAGAAAACGCCGTTTCGCAGACACTGTAAGAGTAATTGATTCGAGCAAAGATCATCAACGGATGCTAAAACTAAAGGTCTGAGAAACAGGCTACCGACAGCCTCCACATGGCTCTCCACAAAATACTTACTAATGACGGTCGGGAAAACAGCAACTCACAGAGAGAAACCAGGCCAGGAGAGAGAAAAGTCCAGCACAGAATCCAGGCAGCCCTGCGTTCCAACCCTGGACAGGCCACTGCACCCTCGAAGCCTCAGATTTCTGCGGGGACGTTTGTAAGGATTCAAAATAATGTGGAGCCTCCACAGATGTCCATTGGAACACTGTTCTAATCATTAAAACAGGAAACCATCTGAATGCCCATCCATAGGGGTGGGTTAAATAAAAACGCCTACACAGCAAGAAACTGCTCCTGAACTGTACTAGTATATACTGCAGAAATGGGGAGGGTGCAGGTGCACAGAATTACCTTATGTATATTTTTAAAAACATAGGTTTAAAAAAAATAGGTTAGCTAAGTGGTTAGAGCATCGGCCTGGCTAAGGGCATGTTCTTCGGTTGCAAGTTTGATCCCCGGACCTGGTCAGGGTGCATGCAGAAGGCAATCAGTCAATGTGTCTCTCTCACATCAATGTTTCACTCTCTCTCTCTCTGTGTCTCCCTCCCTCCCTCCTCTCTCCCTTCCACTCTCTCTAAACATCAATGGTGAAAATATCCTTGGGTGAGAATTTAAAAAAAAAGAAGCATAGAGTTGGGTGTGAATAATAAATACTGTGGTCAGGTGCTGCCTTAAAAGCTTCCCGTGACCATTCCACTCCACAACAGGTCTCTGCTGTGTGTGCAGTCATGACCTCATGTACAGAAGGGAAACCAGGGCATGGCAGACTGAGGACTGTGCTCACGGTCTCACTGCTGGCAAGCGGCAGAACCAGAATGCGCATCTAGGTAGCCCTGCTGCTACCACGGCCTTTCAGGAACTGCAAGGAAAGGGGCCAGGACCGCCCAAGCAAACAGCCATCTGATTACTGCAGACTGATTAGATGCAAACAGTACCTACAGCCTCAACACACACCAAGGAGGAAAGTGAGAGCAACGTGGGGGAGTGAAGGAGAATTTCACATTGTGCAAGTTTTCCTTGTGGTTTATGAAAATAACCATGACACGTTTAGGAAGGAAAAAGAAAGGGAGGAAAAAAATATATATATAGTTCCTGGTTCATAAAAAATAGTAGATTAAAAAAAATCTAATAGGAGCATAATTCAATGAAGACAAAACTGTCACTCAAATGTCAATATGCTGGTATTGGGGGGAACAGTCACAGTTGCATGGGGGACGATCATCATGACATGCTGAAGGGGTGAGAGTTTCTCCGTGGCTCAGAGAGAAAACCAGTGGCACCATCGTGCAGCAGGTGCTCGAGGCATCCATGAGTTAACCCTCAAATGTCGCACCACGGAGAGGTGCCGTCCCATTGCCAGTGGGGCTTGGTGTGAATCCAGTCTTTGTACACAGCTGCCTGCCACCGTCAATGAGCAGCAAGATGGTCATCAAGCCCAAGTGAAGAAATGTTCTTTCCACAATGCCCACCGCTCACCTCCTCTCCCAGTGACCCAGCCAGTTCTAGTTACCCACTGACAGCCTTCCAAGTGGGCGTTCACAGGCTGCTGGTCCCAAACTAAACCAGCAAACACATTTTTGAGACACTTAGATGCCATTTTGTACATGTAAGTAGACATTCTCAGCCTGAGCATGATCAAAATCCAATTTAAAAGAGTCTAAATAAATAGAACTTAAGACTAACAAAAACACTAACAAAACTCGCTAACTCTGGGTCACACCATGCACTCGGTTCTTATGTGAATGATCTCGTTTAAGAAACGATTTCTTCCTACCACTGAGAAGAAAGCTTCTCTCTGCTAACCTGATGGTTGGGTAGCTTTCTTCCTAAAGAAAGCCTCTAAGACACCTCCCAATCACCCCAGCCTCCCCGAATTCACACCCTAGTAATCCTGCCCCCTTGAGAGTAGGCTAGACCATTCATCCTTGGGGAAGCATCCTTGAGGCAGCCCTGGGGAGAGGACTTTCTAGCCAGGCTCAGAGACCCACAAGCAACCACGGGAGTGAGCATGGAAGCCAATCCTCCCCCTGCCATTACACGAGTCTGCTGGAACCCAGCCTTCCCCCTGCAGAGTCCCAGGAGAATGAATCCGCTCACCAAACAGGAAGGCGGTGCAGGTGGAGTCACGCAGTCTCAGTTAAGAGGTGGGAGCCCTGAGGGTCCAAGACAACTTTCACCGAGTCATCCTGGAAGCAGGTATTTCTGGTCCAGCATTCTCCTTACCCAACCATCAGGTCAGCAGAGAGAAACTTTCTTCCCAGTAATAAAGGGGGTTTCTCTTACACTTTTCTTTTCATTACAATGGAAATACAGCCAGAGTGAGATGTCCTAGGAGCCATGAGAACTGTGCTTAGTTCCTGCCTCTGATGCTTCTAACTCTGGCTCCATACTAGTCCCGTCTCAACCACCTGTCCCCCACCCAGTCACTCTGTTCTTTATTCTCCGTCACACTGGGAAATTCCATTATTAATATAAACATCTCTTGGTTTCTCTGTTGGCTGTCAGCCTCCCCCATGAACTCTGTTTTGTAGAGAAGTACCCTTAGCGCCTGGCCCCCGCTGTGAGCCTTGACATCCCCATCTCTCACGGTTACAATAACACTTCTCTTGAACTGAAGAGACCCAGGAGGAAACGCAGCAAGTTCTCAACAGCAACCACTATTATAACTGGGTGACGGGGCAAAGTGGTTGGGAGGTTGAGACTGCCCAGCGCGCCGCGTACAACATGTACTCATAAAAGAGTGAGGACTATTGTGGAAACAATCACTGTAGCAAACTCTGCTTCTTTTTCCAGATTTCTTGAGTTCCAACTGGAGGGCATAAAAGTGAGAGCAAAGGAGGTGTTCGGGCTCTGAGCTGAGCTGGCAGTAAGCAGGTCGCCTCCCTGGAGTGGGCTGGCCTCCCTCCCTCATCACACTCCCCATTTGCCTTGACACTGTGTTTCTCCGCCGCCTTTGAGGCTGGCTGCCTGGGTCACGCTACACTGACAATCATCCCACACCCCCTTCAGGGTGCAGCGGAGAGCACAGGTCCACAGCCCAGAGGGGAGCCCCTGCTCCCCACACCTACAGGCAGGTTGAAGCCCTGTCCCACCTTTTGAGGCCCCTTTAAAAAACTGGGGGGAATGAAGTCCACTTTGGTGCAGAGATGAAGCTCACCCCAGCAGCTCTATTCCTGCTATTTCATCCCCATGCCTGGCACACCTGGATGATACCCGGGGCACCTGGACAGCTCATAAAATCTGATCATAACCAAGTACATACACAGCAGGAGTGTTTGAAAAGTACCAAGCGCGATGCAAAAATTAAACAGTGGAAAGAAAAACAACATAGAAAGGGCAACCGTGTTAGCAAACTAACTTCCAACTTCTTTAACAAAACACATCGCATGGCATATAAGGAGAGAAATGGATTTTGGCGAAATAATGGAACTCTTTACCCAACCCATGTTCAACACACAGTGCTTCAGAAAAATAAATTTGAGAACTGCTAGTTACACAGCCCTGTGGTCCACCACCCTAGTGCAGAATTCACCTGCTAATATCCTAATACAGTGGGGCCTTGACTTATGAGTTTAATTCGTTCCGAGACCGAGCTCGTTAAATAAAATTACTCTATCAACTCAATGCAAAAAATCTGCCGAGAGACAGCTGGTATCTCAAAAAACTCGTTAGTCAGGCCCCACTGTATGCAAATTGCCCCCTGAACTGGGAGTTCAAGGGGGAGTTCCAGGGGGGGGTGGCCTGCAGCCGCCTGCTCCTGATCACAGCCCCCTCCCCCCCCACATTGGGAGAGGGGCTGGCCAGCCAACTGCCCGCATCCCCTTCCCTTCCCTGCCCCACCAGCAGCCTGATCGCCCTGATGGGGGCAGCCGGACCCCACCCATGCATGAATTTGAGCACTGGGCCTCTAGTCCATTTATAAAATCCCACTTGAAAATGCACCAATATTTAGGAATCCTACAACCAAACTGTTTGACTGTTGTCATTCTTTGGGAGGAAATCAAATATTTTAAATCAAGTATTTCCAGCTGATCTGTTCATTAAAAAGTAAACTTTGAAGTTTCCCTTCACCAGTCGAAAGGCAGGGTTGTAGTCTCATGAGCGCCCCCACGGGACTATTTCAGGATTTTACTTTTCTGGTTAAGCTTAGAAATTCGGGGCCCTCTGCTCTGGTATCCCGCTGTGAGTTCTGATGACAAGCTAAGGAGAAAGTAGTAAAGTCACGGGTCGCCACTGTCACCTCTGGCTCCTCCAAGTGGCAGGGCTTTTTGGGGACAGCTTTGTCTCAGTGTGTCAGCTAGTAAGCACTCCCCTCCCTGCGAATCCTGTTGGTTTATTCTAGAGAGTCACCTGAAGGTTGCAGTCAACATACAAACCTGAGTGGTTTTTTAAAAGGGCGCTGGAGACACGGGGAGCGAAGCTGGGAGGCCTGGCTGCTGTTACCTTGACTTTCACCATTATTTCTATGATTGCTAAAACATGCGCGCAGTTTTCTGTTGCTGCTGGTTTTGCATCACTCCTCCCCCCGCCCCCCAATTCAAGCAGCTTTTGAAAATCCATATAGCAGCCTAGGTGTGGAGACCCGGGGATTTCATTTCTCCGGAGTCGGGAGTCGGAGAAACCTGGGTTAGGTTCCTAGCGAGGTCGTTTTCTAGCCCTTGGAGGGACGTCTTTAACGTGCCTCGCGCTCCGTTTCGCATCCGCCAAATGGGGTTAAGCGGCAAGAGCGCTGGGCCGGAGCAGAAACGCGAGCTGGCGTGGCTCTGAAGACGCTTTTCTCCAGAACCGGGCGGTGGAGGGCGGGCTGGAGGAGCGCACCACGCGGACGGGCTCGGGGCGTGGGGTGCGGAGGGTGGAGGGTCAGGTCCCAGGCTCCGCGCCCCGTCGTCCAAACTCACCAAGGTTTCCAACTCGCCCCTCTCCAGCCGCTCGTACTGATGGCCCGCGCCGGGGAAGCCGAGTTTCTGCAGGAACTTGGAGCAGCGTGTCTTGACCATGGTGAGCGGCCGGAGGCCCTCGCCCAGCCTCCTGTCCCGCCGCCGGCGGCCCCCGTGAGCTTGTCTGGATCCCCGGTGAGGCCGCGGCTGGCTGCGCGCGCCCAAGCCTCCGGGGCCAGGGCCCGGTTACCCGGGAGCCGCCTACCTGCGGCCGCAGGTGAGGCCCCGCCCCGGGGCGGAGCTGCGCACCGGGCGGCTCTGGGCGCACCTGCCCGACCCCGCCCCGCGAGCTCCCAGGGCCTCAGCACCCCGGCTGCTTCCCAAACTTGCCAGAGATGAGAGCCACCTGGAGCAGGGGACGGGGAGCCACAGAGCGAGCAAACGCTTGTTTAAAATGCGGGTTCTCTGACCCGAGTCCGTGGGTCTGGAGCGCCCGCAGCCGGACTTTCACAAGCCCAGGAGACTCGCCTGGGGGCAGTGGTTAACCCCAAGGTGCCGAGAGCACGTGGACAGGAGCCGAGAGAGACTCCTACCGCTGCTGTGACCCCTGGACCAGCCACGGGGCCTCTCTGAGCAGAGGCTCCCTGGTCTGGAGTGGAAAAAGGCCAAGACCTCACCTGGAGGGAGGGCCTTGAGGCCCCCACAGCCTTTGTGCTCTGTGTGGTCTTGGGGGGATCTCTGACCCTTTAGTCTCATCTGCAGAATGGCTTTCTGCACTTGCCGACGGAGGGATCTCGGGCAGTTTTCTTAAAATTTCAGAGCCTTAGTTTACTGACCTGTAAAATGGTCACCATGACAGTGCCTCCTTCATAGTAAAATGGAGAGGATTTCCTGGACAGTGTTGCATAGGGAGGGCTCAGGACAAAGGCAGGGCTTGGCACAGGGTATGCTGGTGGTCTCCTCATCACCAGGGAAGCCGCTGGGCTCAAATGCCCCCCAAAGTATGTGAGTGAATGTATAGTGTAGACCATGATGGCGAACCTTTTGAGCTCGGCGTGTCAGCATTTTGAAAAACCCTAACTTAATTCTGGTGCCGTGTCACATATAGAAATTTTTTGATATTTGCAACCATAGTAAGAAAAAGATTTATATTTTTGATATTTATTTTATATATTTAAATGCCATTTAACAAAGAAAAATCAACCAAAAAAATGAGTTCGCGTGTCACCTCTGACACGCGTGTCAGGTTCACCATCACTGGTATAGATGGTGCCCAGCCTCCAAAGAGATGTATTAACAAGTGTTAAGGGCTTTGGCTTCCTATGGGACTAGAATCCATAACAAGACCCACCACTTAGGGAGGTGGCTTTGGGGAAGGCTGTGCCACTCCTCTGTGCCTCAGTTTTCTGCTGTATAGAGTGGGATTACTTAAGGAATGTAGGACATGGCATGTGTATTTGTCCATTACATTGGGCTGCCCCTTTTGAGCAAATATTTGCCACCTACCTCAACTGCAGGGAGTGGCCACCTCAGCCCCATTCAGCCTGCTGGGAAGTTCTGGTGGCCCTGTGTGTTTATCCTGACTCGTCCCCCTTTACAGAAATAAAAGAGCCTGCCAGGACTGTACTGTCTGGCTCCACCAATTTCAACAAAGGCCCAAGGATAATGGAAAAAGCAGAACTCTGGTGTGAGTCCGTTCCGATTTGAATCCGAGGCCTGTTCCTTTCAGATGTGTGACCTTAAGCAAGTTTCTTCACCTCTCTCCACCTCAGTTTACTCATCCGCAAAATGGGGATGACACTACCTACCTGGTCACGATCCCAAGAGAAACAGATGGCACCCTCAAACTGAGTGTTCTGGGGAGAGTTTGATAAGCAGGATATTTACAAAGGTGTGGGCAGGGCGTAGAGAAACCAGAGGGATTCTGCAATTTCCCAAGGTTAGCAGCCGTGAAAAACTGCTACCATCCACGGCCTGGAAGGAAAGAGGAGAAAACAGTTACTTGGAGGAGGTATCTTACTATGGTTGCAAATATCAAAAAATTTCTATATGTGACACAGCTCCAGAGTTAAGTTAGGGTCCAGGGATGCATCCTCCTGGACCAAAAACCCAAAGAAAAAGGGAGGAGAGTGAGGAGTGGGTCTGCAGGAGCCACGGGGGATATCGGAACCTCCTTCACAGCCCTGTGTTTACGGGTCTGAGCCAACGTTTGCGTAGGTAGAGTAGCTAGTTGGGTCTGACATTAGTAGGTCCTCGGGAAATTCCATTATTAATATAAGAGATTCATGGGAACTTGACTTAGTTATTCCTCAGGTTCTTTCCAACTGAATTCGATTATTTTAAGATAGTGTTGGGTTCAGGGAAGAAAAATGTCTTGTTGGCATAGAACTTCATGCTTCCCCAAGAGAGCTATCAGGTATCCTTTCTTCAGGTGGTGCCACACCTCCGGGGAGTGACATGTTGGTCAAACGCTTTTCTCCTGAAAGCCCGGCCTCTTGGATCCCATCGCCATGGCCTCTGCTCCCACTCAGAGATGTCAGGCGGGAATTCATGGATCATGTTGGATAATGCCCAGGGTATTCAGGAGGAAAACTCTGGGTAGTGGATATTGTGAGACACCTGGACCTGTTGGGATGGAGAAAAATACGGAATAGACCAGCGGTCACCAACCGGTGGTCCGCAGACCACTGGTGGTCCGTGAGGTCGGAAAGGTTGGCGAGGGCTGGAGTAGACCACAGAGAAAACATTTAAAGAGATTCGTTCGCTATGTGACTGGAAGCAGCTGAATGGGTACCCTTAGGCTTAAGTTTATTTAAATTTTTTGTTCTTGTTGCATTGTGATCAGAAAAGGTAGCCTGCACACATGTCTACTAAATTTTCTTAATTTACTGAGACTTTGTGTCTGGTTTGTATGCACTATTTTATAAGTATTCAATGACACGAGAAAAGTTGGTATATTCTTCATAAGGGTATTGGTAAGCTGCACTCTTTTGTAAATTAGTTCTGTAGCTATTCATTCTTACTTTTTAGTTATATTGTATGTCCTTTTTTTGTGGGGGGGGGGGGGACTATTCGATCTGACACAGGAAGATAATGAAGAGTTTAACACTTCCCAGTCTAATTGCTTTCCTGTCCATTTTTTCTTTTGTCTGCCTGAATTTTTGCTTCTTGTATTGTGCTTCTTTGTTGGTTAGTGCATATGATTTACCTGTTTGTTATCCCTCTTGTAATTGTTTAATATCACCTGCAACCCATTAAAATATATTCCTTAAATTCTACTTTGTAGAGTTAAAATTGCCACTGTTTCTTCCCTGTGGCTTAAATTTGTGTGATCTATACTTGATCTTTTTTTGGCTGTCTCGTTTCATTTTCCACCAGACTGTAAGCTCTGTGAGAGCAGGGACTCTTCCTTACTGTGTGTCCACTCAGTGTCTGGTATGGTAGACAAAAATGTTTATTGACCACGTCTCTCATAAACAGCAGATTATTGAAATTTGTTTTTAATTTGAGATCATTTGCTTATAAAAGAGATATGTACTGTGTCTACCTTGCTATAGTTGTTACCATTAAATTGACTTCTATCATCCTCATTTACATTTTATTCCTATGCTTTTTAAGGCATATGATGCAATTTACTGTCATCTTTTACTTTGATTTCAGGATAAGCATGCCACTGAAAATTTTTACCGGGAACTATCTGAAAGCATTTCAGAAATGGAGGCAGATATTTATAGCCTCTCTTTTGATTTCCCCTTACAGATTTAAAGGAATTTTGTTTGTGATTTTCTTCTTTTTCTAACTTGTGTTTCTTTTTCTATTTTTAGTAATTTGATGTCACTACCCAAATTATTATTATTTGTTAGTCTTTTTGTTGTGTGTTCTCCACTTTCCCCCCAGAATTACACCTGCTATTTATATTTGTTTTCAACATCCCTTCTGAGCTCTGTCCCTTTGTTTAAATCCCGTGGTCATCACCACTGACTTCAAGATATTTTTCCTCCAAGAGTTTTTTTTTCCTGCATTCAAACTGCAGAATTGTAGAGTCTATGCTGAATGAATCAACTCAAACAAGAGAGTTTTCTGGGAAACTTCCTGAGGTTTGCAGCTCAGAGGGATCCTGATGTCTTAGCCAGCGCTGAGTCAAGGGCGGGACACAGCCAAAAGCAGTCTTTCTTGATTATCTGCTCTGGGCACCTTGAGCAATGAGGTCATGCTCTCCAACTCCCATTCACTCTCTACAGGAAAATGGTGTCATTTCCCTTCCCATAAATCATCTCCCAAAGTACACCTGTTGGGAAGCCCTGACGCAATCCCGACACACCTGAAATTTATAACAAACCTCACAAATTATAAGGTTGGCATTTGAAGGCATCCTTTTAAGAAGGGGTATAATACAAAGGGCATATTTTGTATGCATATATGTTTTTAATTTTAGGACTTAGTATGAAGTTATGTCTTTTTACATAAACCCTCAATTCTGTTTGTTTTTTTATTTTTTAATATATTTTTTATTGATTTCAGAGGGGAAGGGAGAGAGAGATGGAAACATCAATGATGAGAGAGAATCATTGATTGGCTGCCTTCTGCATGCCCCACACTGGGGATCGGACTCTGAAACCCAGGAATGTGCCCTGACCAGGAATTAAACTATGACCTCCTGGTTCATAAGTCGAGACTCAACCACTGAGCCACACCAGCCGGGCTCTGTTTGTTTTTAAATGGCACACAGGGAATAATATAATGATTTCATAGATAAAAATTTGCAGTTTAAGGAGGTAAGCCCCTTGCGTTCACTCAGCAAATATTCTTAAGCACCTGCCCTGTGGCATTGGAGACAGACCCCTGAACGCAACAGACTTTATTCTGCACTCTTGTATCTTATTTCCTAGTGGCTGCCACAGGCTGCAGACAAGTCAATGTGTAGTGCAATGCCGGGCAGTGAATGTAGTGGGTTGAGCAATGGCCCCCCAAAAGCATATGCTCACGTTCTCATCCTCAGAAACTGGGAATGCAACTTTATTTGGAAGGACAATCTTTGAAGATATGATTCCATTAAGGATCTTGAGATGATCATCTTAGATTAACTGGCTGGGCCCTAGGTGCCATGACTGGTGTCCTTATAAGAGATGGAAGAGGAGACACACCCACATAGGGAGAAGGCCGTGTGAAGATGGAGGCAGAAATTGGAGTGATGAGGCCACAAGCCAAGGACCCCTGAGGCCACCAGGAGCTGGGAGAGGTAAGGAAGGATCCTCCCCTGGAGTCTTCAGAGGGAGTGTGGCCCTGCTGACACCTTGATTTCAGACGTTTGGCCTCCAGAACTGGGAGAGAATAGATTTAAGCCAACCAGTGTGGTCACTGCTGCCCCCAGGACACTAGTAGAGTGAACAGTGCTATGAGGAAAGTCCAGACTCGAACAAGCCAGAGCCACCAAGCCCAGGCCCCGGCTCTCTCCCCACATGCCCACTCCAGCCATGCCAAACCCCTTCTCTTCCCAAAGGCCCCCCAGTGCAAGCGCTCTCCCCTCCCCCTTTGCTTGAGCTGTCCCCTCACCCAAACTCTTTTCCCTCATAAGTCCTGCTCACTCGTCAGGTTTTATCTGAATTGTCCCTTCTCCTGAGAGGCCCCTCCTGATCCTTGCACCGAGTGAGATGTCCTGCAAAGGGATCCCCACCATCCCTGTGGTTTCCACAAAGTCTTGGCCCTTTATTACACTCACAAGTTTAAACAAAGGTGCTGGAGACAAACAGCTCAGATGGCTATCAGCAGTGAATAAGCAGGGCGTGGCCCATCCACTTGGTGGGATAAAACTGAAGTGCTGATCATGCTGCAACATGGATGAACCTTGGAAGCATCATGCTAAGTAAAGACAGTAGATACAAAAGGCCACATATTGTATGATTCCATGCATAGGAAATGTCCAGACTAGACACATCCATAAAGACAGAAAGCAGCTTAGTGGTTGCCAGGGCCTGGGGGAGGGGGGAACTGGAGGTATGGATTTTTTTGGGGGGAAGAGGGGGGAGGTAATGACAATGTTCTGGAATTAGAGGGGATGGTGACAGGACCTCGTGAATATAGTAAAACTCTCTGAGTTGCACACTTCAAAAATGGCCAAACATGGTAAATTTTATCTCAACAGAGATATACTTTTAAAGGAGGCACTGAATACAGATTTGTTGAATGGAGAATGAATGAGTTACTACTTCAGTGAACCAGGAAGCTGAATGTACGATTTCTGCTGGCTTTTTAATATAATAAATACTAAAGTTCCTAGTTACCCTCTCTGAAAGCTGCTGGAGCCCAAAGGCTCCCAGGTTGGCTTGTGCCTGAAGGGGCGGGTTAGTTCTCAGGGAGGGAGCTGATGGATGGGGTGTGACTTTCTGTTCCCAGGTTTGGTGAAGCCATTTCCAGACTCCTCTCTCTGGGGCCGAGGTCTTCTGAAGGGGCTTGGAATCCCTTCAAGCCGAGGAAGAAAGAGGTGGGGGTCTCCCTCCAGCCTCCTGGCTCCCCCTGCCGTCAATCCTCCATGAAACATGAGCAAGCTCATAGCCCTCCGTGCTTCCCACAGCTGACGCCACTGGACACATCCCCTCCGTCCACACTCACCTCGAAGGGAAGGGTGCTTCCTGTGGCTTTTTGCTTGAAGGGTTTTATTTTGGCGCCAGGGGCCAGACATGGAGTTAATAGCCCGAGGCACTGTCTACACTGTGTCCCAGCACCCTCCCAAGGATCAGGATCCAGGCGCCCACAGAGGTGATCACTGGGAGAACACACCCTTTATTTCACCTGTCTCACCGCCCCCCTCCGCTACTTTTGTTTTCTAGGATTGCACCCTGGGAACTGGGAGCCCGTGCCATAAAGCCAGACTCCTCATACTGGCCCACCGGGTCCCTTGTTATCTGGCCCCATCTGTCAACTCCACTCCTCCCGCCCCAGCCCCACCCCACCAGTCTCTTGGCTGTTTGCCAAACAACTGAGCTCGGTCCAGCCCACCACCCCCCTCCCCTCCACCGGACTGTTCTCCCCCCAGCAACTGGCAGGGCCCAACCCCCATCCCTCCAGGCCTGGACGCCAGTGTCCCGCCCCAGGGCAGCCTTCCCTTCCCACGGATTAGAGCACAGCCGTGTGCCGCCCTGCTGGGCGCACACTCTGTACTAGTTCACTGAGTGGAACTTGTACTGGGTGTACTTTTCTGTAGGCAAATTTTGCTTCAGTAAAAAATTCTGTTAAATTTGTTTTTATAAAGCAGATGAAAGTTTATTAACATAGTCGTGTGTCCCACGAACTTATTAATTACAAAGGGAAAACGGTCGCTTTCCAGTGGAGAAGCGTGGCAGACCCCACATTAACCAAGGAGGCCCTTCCGTGACCAGTGAAGCGGCGAATGAGCCCGTGTGGCTCAGAGAGATGGGCCAAGAACAGTGTCACTGCTGGGTGTTCCTGGCAAAGGGCTTACAGATCTCATCACCAGGAAGCAGCACATCCACCCTGGGGGCTTCTGAGAACTAAACAGGCTGTGCGCTTCAAAAATGTCATCATTAGGGAAATCAAGGAATGTTCCAGGTTAAAAGAGACTAAAGAGTCATAACAATTAAATGCAACCTGTGATCCTGGGCCCAGAAAAAATATCTTTATCTTTTGCCCTAAAGAACATTAGTGGGACAACTGGTGAGTTTGGGTAAGGTCTGTAGATAATAGTATTATACAGGGGTGGGCAAAAGTAGATTTACAGTTGTTTGTATGGAAAACAATACAATAACTAATAAATAATCCTCCTATATAATAAAAGGCTAATATGCAAATTGTCCCCTTGGGAGTTCGACCAACCGGGAGTTCGACTGCTCACTATGACGTGCGCTGACCACCAGGGGGCGGCGCAGAATGAAGAAAGGTCCCGGCTGACAGCTGGGGGAAGGAAGGCCCCTATCGGTCCTGATTGCCAGCCAGGCCTAGGGGCCCTACCTGTGCATGAATTTCGTGCACCGGGCCTCTAGTACAAGAATAAACTGTTTTGCAGACTCCCAACTATAAACCTACTTTTGTCCCACCGTGTATTAATATGAATTCTCTGGTTTTGATCATGAGACTCTAGTTATGTAAGGGAATGTCCCTTTTTGAAAGCACACCCTAAAGTTTTGGGGAGTAAGAAAGGGAGGGGAGGAGAGAGAGTGTACACCTGTGCGGGGACTTTGAGAATCTGATGAAGAACACAAGCAAATCTGAAAAGGCCACACGTTGTATGATTCCCCTGTCTGACGTTCTTGACGTGACAACAGTATAGAGCCGGAGAGCAGACTATTGCTCGGCAGAGGTTAGGGGTGGTGTGGGGAGGAGGGCGGCTGTGCTGTGAAGGCAGCGAGGAGAGCTATCTATGGGTGATGGGACAGTTCTGTATCTTGGTGGAGGTGGTGCTTGCATGAATCTCTACAAGCAACCACATGCCAGAAACCACACCCACACTGTGCCCATCAGTCCCCCCGGCTTTGATAAGGCACCGAGAAATGCCAGACGGAGCCATGGGGGAACCTGAGCGAAGGCTGCACAGGGCCTCTCTGTACCATCTGTGCTGCTTTCTGTGAATCTATTAACTATTCAAAATAAAAAGTTTAAAAAGTAAAAGAAACAGTGTATCTCTGCCACCTTACATTCCCCTACCCTGATTAATTTTTCTCCTTAGCTTTCACTCACTGACTTCACCCTTTGTTTATGGGCACTGTCAGAGCCCCTACTGGACTGTCACCCCCCCCTCCCCCCTCCCGCTTTCCTGCTTTATCCCCAACACCTAGAAGAGTGCCTGGCACATAGTAGGCAAATTGATAAACGAATAAGAGAGCCATAGCTAGAGGCAACTGAGTGTCTTGGCCACAGTGAAACTGAAGGGAGGAACGCCCAGGGCAACGGCTATCTTAAAGTACATCAGGCTCCTCTGGGAAGATGGGGGCCTGGCGGGGGAAGGGGGGCAAGACTAGATGCTGCCGCTGTAATAGCTTCCTCCTGGCTGCGGGTCTCCTGCCATTTGTACCATGTAGCCTGGAAACAAAGAGACATCTGATAACCAGCTTGGGTGGGAACTGCGAACCCAGTTTAACCAGTAGGAAAGCTGGTCTATTCATTCAACAAATATTTATTGAGAGCCGGCAGAGAGGAGAGCGGTTGCTTGCCACAGGTGATAACAATACTAGCACACAATACTGCTGACTTGGCGGTGAGCGCTACCTTCCTTACATAACTAGATCTCTGCCCTCACTTCAGCCACGTGCCATGTTCACAGTCAGCGCCCCTGTTTCGCTGAAGAGGGAATGTATGTGGTCCTCCGCCCGGGTCCCCTGGGACCTCTTCTTGGGGGGGCTCCCCCTTCTAAAATCCAACACCTGTGGGTCTTTGGAGGCCAGATCTGGCAGTGCCCAAGACCAAAGTGCCTGGACATGTTCTCATCCCCAGGACTTCCCTTGACCATGACTGGCAAGCCCAAGGCAGAAGCCCAGTTCCTGGCCCCCAGGAGGCAAAACGCAGGTCAAGCTCACCCTCCAGAGCTCCCTGCTGGCCAGGCCGAGCTGGCACCTGACCTGCAACCACACCCCTGCCTCTCCTATTCCCTTCGCTGCCTTCTAGTTCAGTGGTTCTCAACCTTGGCTGCACATCAGAATCACCTGGGAATCTTTTAAAAATCCTGATTTCTGGGCCTCATCCTCTGGAAATTCTGTTTCTTTGTTACTAATGTTGTGGCCTCACCCCATAACAAAGAAACAATTTCCGGAGGATGAGGCCCAGAAATCAGGATTTTAAAAAGATTCCCAGGTGATTCTAATGTGCAACCAAGGTTGAGAACCACTGTTCTAGTTGCTGCTGGAAGGACATCCTTAACAAAGGACGCTTTTGCCCTTGAGTCAGGGTCAGCTTCTGGAGAACCCGGCCCAGGACAGAATTGGAGGCACAGAGTGGTTGAGTAACTGGACCCCAGCCACACAGCAAAGAGAAGAGGGAGAGCCAGAAGTTGTGTCCCTGGAGTCCGATTCCAGAACCTGCACCCCTACCCACCAGGCTGCACTGCCTCCCCAGAGGGACGCATTCATTCACTCTCGGTCCTGTTGTGACCACCCAGCTGCCAGGCTCAGAGCCGATGGGCCAAGGGGATTCTCAGGCCCCTGTGCAGAAGCTCTCGGCCTCTTTAGGAAGACCAACTCAACCCCATCCATTTGGTCATTCACCACTTCAATCATCCAGTGTCGGGGACCTACTATGTGCCTCACCACGCTAGATGTGAGAGGGAAAGGACTTGGACGTGGTCCCTGCCCTGCAAGAACTCTAGGTCCAGTGGAGAAGGAGCAAACACGTGTCTGTCAAGTATCGCAATGTTTCTGCCTGCAGGACCTGGCGGGGGTGCAACAAAGCACGTGTAGTTTGCAGGGAGCTGATACACATCGGGATCTAAACAGAACAGAGAGAGCGGCGGGGAGACGGGTAGAGGCGCACTGTCTAGGGGAGGAGCAGTTGCATAACATCTGAGGCCCTTGGCTGGGCTGAAAGGAGGACGTGTGCTGTTGCCTGGGCTCTGGAGGAAATACCCCAGAGGTGGCCCAGGCATCACGCCCTCATGTGGCCCAGGCACCCAGGCTCCACTTCTTTGGGACCTTGAACCACGTATCTCACCCCCGCAGCCTGGGCCTCTCTTATCTCTCTGAAAGGAGAACACTTACACACAGCTTGCAGGTGGTCACGAAGGTTACCTGACGATGACCTCGCCCTGATGGAGCCCTGGATGGAGCCCACAGGGCTGCTAGGTGGGCTTGGGCAGGGGTCTAGGGGCACCAATCACATACCTGCAGGTGCTCATGGCAGAGGATGGGCACCCTTTTGGAAACCCTACAAAGCCTGCAGATGGACTGGCAGCTGTGCTGCCTATGGGAGCTGTCATTGCTGGGACCTGCCGGGGGTGGGTCTTTGGTACCCACATGTGAGCCCCAGACCTGAGCACTGTTCGTCGGAGTCTGGAGCTTCACCGGCTTCCATGGCTCTTTGGGCCAAGCCAGGCAGCGAAGAGGACCTGGGGGCACTGGGAAGGATTTCAGTAGACAGGACTGGCATAGACACTGGGGCGGGGGGGGGATCCACTCTGGGCCGGCTCTCACTCTACCACTGACTTCCGGGCGTCCTCCACAAACCACCCACTGTCTGAGCCTCTCTTCTCACAAGCGAGAACAGAAGAATGGCTGTTAAGGATGGACTGACACGAGCTTAAATGAGGTGAAGCTAAATTACTCAGCCAGTTCGTTCAGCGAGCTGCCTCAGTTTCCCCATCCTACTTGTCAAGGAATTTCCCTAGCTTCTTACTGTCCTGCCTCAGCAGGACATCAGGTTCGCCAAGACTAAGCCAGGGGAGGGAGGGAGAAGATCTGTCCTTCTCAGCTTCCCTCAGGGGAGTGGGACATGGTCCCCTGCCACCCACCTATCCATACAACACCATTATCAAGTGCCTTTTATGTGCCAGAGATTATGTGAGGAGCTGGGGGGTGGGCGAGGGGAGTGGTAGCAGCTGCAGGTAAACTAGCACAGGTACTCTCTCCAACCCACGTTTAGACGAACCATTGGCTCCCGCCTCATTACACGTTTTCTTAGTGTCTTGCTTAGGGGTCCCCCAGAAGCAAACTCTGAAAAGATTTGAATGCAAGTGGTTTTCATGGGCGACTACAGGAAACTGGCAGCGGGTGGGGGGATGGGGGGGAGGAATGAAGCCAGGAAGGGAGGGAACCCATAAAGGGGCATGGAGCCCGTTACCAGGATGGACACCCAGAGCTGTCTTGCTGAGGAGAGAGGCAGCTGGAGTGTTGACCCACCGGCCTCCATCCCTCCCCAGGCGTCAGCTCTGCAGCGCTTCCACTTGGCCCACCCTGTCTGGGCTGAGACGGCTCCTGCAGCCAGAAAGATGCTCCAGCGGGGGGCCAGGTGGACTCAGGAAGCAGCTTTTTGCGGGAGCGAAGGCTGAGGTCAGGGGCCGGGACACCGAGCGTTTACCACACTGAGGCTGATGTTGCACTTTCACATCCATATTCCGGTTGTTGGTAAGTCTGCTCTGCCCGCTCCTTTGCATAAGTTAGGAACTCTGCAGACCTGTCTTTCTGTCCTCCCTGTGCCATTTCCTGTGCTGCTGGCGAAACACACCTCAGCAAGATCAGGAGAAAAATATTCCATCTTCTACAGCTGCCAGGAATGAGGCCCTGTTCTACACCATCAACTGTCCTTGCAATTGTTATTGCTCTCACCTTGTTAAATGCAAAATAAATCAGCCTCAGAGAACCACACAAAACAAAGTACAGCTTGGTGAACCATTATCAGGTGTGAACCCCTTGAAACCACCAGCTGGAACGAAGATGGAACGGCCACCTTCCCCTGGTGCCCCCCTCCCCCTCCCTCCAATGCGCCCCTTCTCCTGAGGTTTACGATCCATGCTCATCGCTTGCTCACAGGCCTGCCGCTCTGATCCTGCCTTGCCTGCTTTGTTACTTTGATGTGTCCTTAAAGTTCTCTAGACTACAGGTTTCCCATCTATATTATTTCCCTAGGGCTGCTGTAACAGATGACCATAAACTTGCTCACTTCACAGTGCCCCTGTCTGGGCAGCTCAGTTGGTTGGAGCATCGTCCCCATACACCCAGGTTTCAGGTTCGATCCCTGGTCAGGACACATGTAAGAATCAACCAATGAGCCCTAACCGGTTTGGCTCAGTGGATAGAGCGTTGGCCTGCGGACTGGAGGGTCCCAGGTTCGATTCCGGTCAAGGGCATGTACCTTTGTTGCGAGCACATCCCCAGTGGGAGGTGTGCAGGAGGCAGCTGATCGATGTTTCTATAACTCTCTATCCCTCTCTCATCCTCTCTGTAAAAAATCAATAAAATATGTTTTTAAAAAAAGAATCAACCAATGAATTCATAAATAAATTGATGCCTCTCTTCCTCCCCCCCGTCTAAAATCAATACTTTTTTCAAAAAATTAAAAAACCTCATGATTCTCTTACAATTCTGGGGGCCAGATGTCTGAAACAGTCTTACTGGACTCAAGCCAAGGTGTCCGCAGGGCTGCATCCTTTGGAGGCTCCAGGGAGAACCCGTTCCCCTCTCTTTTCCAGCTCTTAGAAACCGCCCGCATTCCTGGGGTCAGGACTCTTCATCCAGCTTCAAAACCCACCTGCCTCCAGCCCACCTGTCTCCCTCTTACAAGGACCTTGTGATGACACTGGGCTCACCTGGATAATCCAGGGTCATCTCCCACCTCCAGGTCCTTACCTCAGTCATATCTACCGAGTCCCTTTTGCCATGTCAGGGCACACAGTCACAGATCCCGGGGATTAGGACGTGGATAGTTTGGGGGCCATTCTTCTGCTGACACACCATCCATCTATGTCCTCCCTTACACTTTATCTGTTGAGAAACCCCGCCCTCTGACCTGCAGCATTCCCTGCGGCCTGGATTTTGCTGATTCAGGCGCCAAGTGCACTTCTGCATGTTTCTCTGTCCTTGGAATTCCCTGTAATCCCGCAGTGGGCCCCGAGGCTGGGTGGGGCTCAGGCCCATTTCCACCCCCCAACCCTGTGTCCTTCCGTCAGAGGCTGCTAATGTCTGCTGGTCTCTCTTTGTGATGTTAGTGGCCCGTGGCCACTCAGTGTCCAGAGCGACTGATTCACTAGGGATGGCATATTGCGATTTCTAATTCTATCATTTCCTTTTCACTTATTAGTTGGAATACAGAGATGGCTTTTCCTCATCTAAAATTTGTTACCAGTTGGTCCAGGAAAGGGGGAATCGCTGCTCGATCCTTCCCTTTACCAGTTTTCAAGATAACTAACTGCTTCCTTGTCATCCTCTGAAAGAGACCCACTACTTTAAAACCATTTTTGTAAACGCGTGAATTTAAACATAGATGGGTTTCAATTTCTCACAATGCCATCCTTACTGACGCTCTGCTGTCACGTCTTTGGCCGGTGGAGTCTCCTCCAGCTGCTCTGAGCCCTTTGGACAACATCCTAGGAGTCTTCCTTAGACAGCGCCCTGGCCATTAAGGAAAATAAAATATTCCGGCCTCATCTTGTACAGTTCCATCCTGGAATTGTGAACGGAGGGGAGCGTGCCTCATGGGAGACCCCCAAGGAAGGACGAGATATAGTCGAAAGCTTTATTTCCAAGGAATTACACCCCTGGGTTTCCAAAGCCTCATTTGCCTTCGTCCACTCATAGGAGAATGTAGCTGTGGTTCGAGGAGAGCGAAAAGCAGAGTCAGTGTCCAGAGCTTCCGTTCCATGTTGGAGCAGGGTCCAGCCAGCACCAGGCTCGTTGACTCTATCAGTCCATCGTGTAAGGGGTCTGCTTGGCCGTGGGCCATAGGGGTGAGTGCAAGAGAACCAAGAGAGCATGCCCCACGCAACAGAGTCCCAAGAGTCCCAAGAACACAAGAGCAAGAGAGTGAACTTCTCTGTTTTGGGAGTTTTGCGCCCTTGCAGTGGCCACGCCCATTCTGGCCAACCATCTCTGTCCCTGGGTGTGATTGACAGGCAAGTGTCTTCCCTATGTCACCCCAAGTTTACTGAGCAGGCATCTATCTTTCCTATGTGGTTCCCTCCCCCCTCCCCCTCCCCCCTGTTTTGCAGGGAACATGCCTATAATGTCTGGCCTTCCCTTTGCTTCTTTCCTGTTATTTTTTTTAAATATATGTTATGATTTTTTACAGAGAGGAAGGGAGAGGGATAGAGAGTTAGAAACATCGATGAGAGAGAAACATCGATCAGCTGCCTCCTGCACACCTCCCACTGGGGATGTGCCTGCAACCAAGGTACATGCCCTTGACCGGAATTGAACCCGGGACCCCTCAGTCCACAGGCCAACACTCTATCCACTGAGCCAAACCAGTTAGGCCTCTTTCCTGTTATTAATAACTAGTTAATTACAACGGCATCAGAATCAGCTATTTCTCCAAGAAACCTTGCTTTTAAATTTTTAAAAAGGGGAAATGGCATTTTAAGACCACACCTGTGTATTAGGCTCCAAAAGTGACCTCTTTGTCTAGGCCAGCGGTTCTCAACCTGTGGGTCGTGACCCCTTTGGCAGTCGAACGACCCTTTCACAGGGGTCGCCTAAGACCATCCTGCATATCAGATATTTACATTACGATCCATAACAGTAGCAACATTACAGTTATGAAATAGCAACAAAAATAATTTTATGGTTGGGTCACAACATGAGGACCTGTATTTAAAGGGCCAGAAGGTTGAGAACCGCTGGTCTAGGCCTTTATAGGGGGTAGCGCTAGCTAATGTGAGTGGTTTTTTTTAAATGAAATTCATGGTGAGTTCACACCACAAACCTCCACAATGTCTACACGTGGATGGCTGGTCATCCACTTCAAAGCTTGCTCCTGATCTGCTATTTGATTGGCATCTCTGTCCTTTCAAAGGTGTAAATCCAATGAGCTTCTCTCACATGCTCGGAGGTAAATGAAACAAGATTTCTATCTCCCTGTGAGAGTTCTCGTGTTTCCCCCGCCTTGGCGACAAGCAAACCTGGGGCAAGTCACATCGATGTTAGCTCAGAGCTCAGCCCCAGCCTCCTGGCCTTCCAGTGTCCAGCTCCTCCACCCCTTGTTCTCCCTGTGGGCCCCAGGGAACAAGGACTTTCTTTTTTTATTTTTAATATGTTTTTATTGACTTCAGAGAGGAAGGGAGAGGGAGAGAGAGATAGAAACATCCATGATGAGAGAGAATAATTGATCGGCTGCCTCCTGCATGCCCCACACGAGGGATAGCGCCTGCAACCCGGGCAGGTACCCTGACGGGGAATCGAACTGTGACCTCCTGGTTCATAGGTCAATGCTCAACCACTGAGCCACGCCGGCTGGGAAAAAACTTCCTTGAGGCTCCCTGAGGCACCACAGCTCTTGCAGCTCAGAGGCCCCCTTGTCCCCTTTCTGGGACTTGGGGAGCCCTGGGCTACCACAAGCTCCTCCCTCACCATCTCTTGCTAGGTCACTGCCTTGCAGCCTCCCCACCTGGTCTGGGTCGGGGGCTCCCTGCTCTTCCCAGCAGCCCCCAAACCTCCTTCCCTCTCTCCCTCAGGAGGCCCACCCCTCAGAATCAGGCCTCTGGTGACATCCTGGAGCTTACTCTCAGGAGTCCTGTGGATTAAGCCACTAGCTTGGCCCTGCCATCCCTGCTTTGGTAAGAAGAGCTGGTTCTTTCATAACACTTGATATGTACCAGGAAGCATTCTAAGCGCTTTGTATACCTTAGCCAGTTTCCACCTTAAGGCCAGCGTCGGAGGCAGGTGCTATCACCTGCACATGTCATGGGTGAGGAGCCTTTGGTTCAGGGTCACCTAGGACATGAGAGAAGGAGCCAGTTCCCATCCACTGACCGTGGGGCTCCAGACTAGGCGCTTCTAGCCAGGAGACAATGCAGTACCACTTAAGACCAGTCCTCCACATCCTTTGGGGAAGGAGCCAGAACCTGCATAAATAAACCGACTTAATGTAGGGAATGGAACCACTCCTGGGCCAACTGTCTTTCTCTAGGATAGCAGTCCCTGAGTTTGAGCGAGCAGCAGAATCCCTGGGGGTGAGGGGTGTTAAAACACAGAGCGCTGGGCCCAACCTCAGAGTTTCTGATTCAGTAGAGCTGGGGTGGGCCAGGGAACCTGCATTTCTAACAAGTGTTAACAGTGGTGCTGATACTGATGCTGCTGGTCCGGGGACCCCACTTTGGGAACCACTGCCCACCCTGGAAGAATAGGACTTGGCTCTTGGCTCCCTCCCAGGACACAGTGTGGCGGTTCCAACGTGATTCTTCTCATCCAGGTGGTCCTGTGATAACTTACCATCGCGTTAAAAAACATATTAATCCTCCTCTGGCAGAGATGCATTCTGAAGCAATCACAGGTGATGTATGTCATGTCTGGGACTTACTTTAAAGTATGCCAGCCTCTCCCCTTGCAACAAGTTGAGGGTATAAATGAAACAACGGTCGCTGGCTAATGAGTCCAAAAAGGTTATACCACTTCCTATACCTAGTTTATATTTGCAAGTGTTAGTATCAACCTTGTTTATTTTGTGTAGATAAGAAAGCTCTGGCTCCCTCACCTAGTAACTACATGAACATGAGCCAGAAGTTGCACTATTTGAGCCTCAGTTCTTTCTGCTATTGAGCAGATGATGGTGTCTTTCCATTGTTGAGGGGACAGTGGTGTTAGACCTGTAGCACCCATCCTGGCACATAACTCATGAACTTGTAATTGCTGCCATTTATTCTGCTCTCCGCATTCTCCAGCCCAGGCCTGGCCAGGACAGCGTCTAATGGGCAGGCGACTCACTCATCTCAAGGCACCTGCCCAACGGGTTCCTGGGTTGAGAGTGGAACCAGCCAGGAGCCTGCCTGTCTGGCAGCAGGAGGGGGTGTGGAATGTGGAGCAGATAGGTCATGCGTGTGCCCTGAGCGTGAGGCCTCCGGGCAGTCATGGGCAGGATGGCGGCTGAGGAGCTCCGCTGGACGCCACGCACTGTGGCTTGGACCTGTTGGGCGTCTGTTTACCTGGTAATCAAGTCTGGGGCAGGAACCCTGGCATCCAGTTCAAAGGTGGTTGCCAAACTGTCCCAATCAAGGTGTTTTTTGCTTGGTTTTGATTACAGCTAACAGAAACTCATTTGTGTTTGCCTAAGCCGAAGTCAGGGGCGCTGGCGACTGGGGACCATGAAGTTGTTTCCTTGAACTTCAGTATAAGGAGGGCAGCCAAGTCTCTTATCAATTGGAAGCAAGTCCTAGAAGGCTTTCAAGAGCCCCAGTGGCTTCTCTCTCTATCTCTCTCTCTCTCTCTCTCTCTCTCTCCCCCCACCCTCTCTCTCTCTCTTCCTCTCATTCTTTCTCCTCCTCTCCTCCTCCTCCTTCCCCTCCTCCTCCTCCTTCTTCAGATACACAGCAGGAAGTAGCCTCCACACAGTTTGAGTCCATCACTTCTGTTCATTCAACCCGCAGAGCCTGCTAATGTCTGCCCAGCACTTCCTGTGTGCCAGGCCTTACCAGGCGTGGGGAACCGTTTTCCTGCCAGGGGCCATTTGGATGTTTATAACATCATTCACGGGCCATACAAAATTACCAATTTAAAAATTAGCCTGCTATCTTTGGTCAAACATTTAATTAACTCACCCCAGACCAAATGATTTTTCGGGCCTTATACGGCCCTCGGGCCGAACGTTCCCCACCCTTGCAGCTTAGGCACAAGGCTTCACCACCAGGATTTCATGTCATCCCACGGTAGCTATGGTAGCTGTTTTCATCATTCCAAACTCCAGAGAAGGAAACCGAAGCATTGAGGTTTCAAGAAACTGCCTGAAACCACACATTTGACATAAGAGTCAGAGCGGGATTTGAAGGGTGTCCTAGTCCCCTATCACATTAATTTCTCAAGTCAAAAAGACTCGGTAGCACATTCCTGGGGGAGCGGGGATTCTGATTGGCCTAGCTTGAGGCAGGTGTCTGTTTCTGGACCAATCAACTTTGGAGGTGGTTCTCAGAGCACCAACTGGGACTCCCAGGCCCAGCATTAGGGAGCCATACTCAGATGGGGCAGTGAGCTGGCACATGGTCTCAGCAAGATTCCAAGAATGTCCCCTCCCTCCTTCCTAGATATACCATTGCCTATCTTCCTCAGGCACACAAAACCCTGCTGCATTCATCTGTCCACTAAGAAGTTAGAAGTGGCCTGAGTTCAAATCCTGCCTCTGCCATTTTCCTAACGGTCTGCTCTTGGGCAAAGAGTTACCTCTCTGAGCCTGAGAGTCTTGATCTGGATCACAATACTGGCCTCTCAGGGATGTGGGGAGAACCAGTGTTTCCATATTGGTTTTAGGGTCAAGTTCAAACTCAGGATGTGAGTTGGCTGGCACCTGCTTAACTTTCTACGCTTTATGTCCCTACTCCCAGAGTGGCCCCTTCGCCCAGCCATGCTCAACTACTTGCATGTAGTTCCTTGAACTTCTCTGGTCTGTGCCTTTGCACATACTGTGCCCTCTGCCTGGGATGCCCTTCTTCTTCTCACACCATCTAACTTAGCTAACTGGCTCCCTGTTGTGGATTGATTTGTGTCTCCCAAAGGGTATGTCCACATCCTAAATCTCAGAGCCCAGAACCTGTGAGTGTGACCTTATTTGGAAGTTGGGTCTGTGCAGATGTGTCTCAGTTAAGGATCTTGAGGTGGGATCATCCTGGACTTAGGGTGGGCCCTAAATCCAACAATAAGTGTCCTTATAAAAGCAAGGAGAGGGGGATTTGGAACACAGACACAGAGGGAAAGGCCGTGGGAAGATGGTGGTGGACATTGGAGCGATGCATCTACAAACCAAGCAATGCCATGGGTTGCTGGTAGCCACCCGGGAGCTGGGACAGAGGCACGGACAGATTCTCCCCCAGAGCCCTCAGAAGGAGCTAACCCTGGTGACACTTTGATTTTGGACCTCTGGCCTCCAGAGCTGTGGGACAGTAAGTTCGTTCCTGTTGTTTTAAACCACCCAGGTTATGGTCATTTGTATGGCAGCCACTGGGAAACCCATGCTCAGAAGCTTAGCTCAGGCAGCGCCTCCCCTGAGAAGCCCTCCCTGACTTCTCACCCTGACTAGGTGCCCAGGGCCCATGAATGGCTTTACCCTAGCACTTCCCAGGGTGCCTGTGTTGGCCCACACACCGTGTGTCTCCTCTGAAAAGCAGGTATCTTTGTCTCCAGTGGCTTAGACGACAACAGTGCTTCCAGGGGAAAAGAGTCCACAGTGCAGCAGCCTCAACACTCAGCCCAGCTGACACAGGAGGGTGGAACTTCAGGCAGACAGGTGCCTGCAGGGAGGAGTCTGTTTGGGGGCTGGGCACCTCCCACCCAGGGCCTATTTACCTCCTCCCCGGTGGAAGCAAGGGACCTTCCCTGGGGTTATAAGATAGGATTTATCCTGCACTTTCATCTTCGCCCTTTCCCTTTAGACTACCTTGCTGACCTGTGTGGGAATGTTCTAGAAAAAGACTTGGGACCAGGCAGTTCATCCTGGCAGCTCAGATGAAAATGGCCCCAGGAAAGACTGTAATTGTCCCTTTACCCAAGGAACAGAGAGGCTGTGTCATTGTTCCTTCCTATAGAAAAGCTGCTTCCGTGGGGGAGGCCCCAGGCAGGCCCTGCCTTTAGCCAAGAGCCTGGGGGGCCAGTCACTTTTCAGTGGCCTCAGAGAAGCCCTTTGTCTCCGAGGCAGGGCCAAAGCAGCCCAGGGGCCTGTCCACTATTTCCCGTCTTCCTGGTGTCCCTGCTCCTGGGCCCTGTTAGGGGGGACTACGCCCTCTCAAAAGCTGGGCCCCTGTCCACTACGGCTGGGACACAGTCCTCAGACAGCCTCAGAGGTGGTGGCCGTGGCTTCTTTTGTCTTTTCAATATGGGAGGTCTTGTGTGGCAAGAAAGAAAACTCTAGACTGGGGATTGGGAGCAGTGGGACGGCCTCCTGCTGTTCACGAGACAATGGGAGATGGGGCCCTGGCGTGCCAGTGGCCTGCTCTGCCAGCTCCACGCTGGTGGCCTTGGAGAATTGCTTCACCCCTCAGCTCCCTCTGCGGAACCGAGGAAACCGAACACGCTCTGTGACAGTACCGGTGCCAGCTTCCGGGTGTGATACTGTCCTGTGGTTGCACAAGGTGTCACCTTGGGGGATGGACTCCCTGTTTGCTTCCTTGCCTGTCTCATCAATGTTCCATTGTTTCAAATAAAATGTTTTTAAAAATTAGTTTTTAAAAAGAAAAGAATACAGGTGGCTGATCCAAGTATGAGACATCATCTGACTTTGACAATTAATGGCTCCCCAAAAAAGTGTTTTTTCTTCCTGTAATTTGCGCCAAGATAATAATAATAAGGAATTATAACCATGCCCATCGAGCACTTACCATCCATCCATCATCTCACACAATCCTCCCCAGCAGCTCTGAAAGGCAGCCACTCTGGTCACACCCATTTCACAGAGGAGGAAACCGAGGGTCAGAGAAGGTAAGCAGCTGGCTCAGGATTGGAACCCAGACTGACCAGTCTGTGCTCGCTCCGCCCCACCTGATGGGCAGCCCCTAAGTGGGGAGGAGCTCAGCCCTGTTCCCAGCGCCCTGTGTGGGACCACACACGAGCAGCCCCCCTCTGGGCCTCGGGAGGCTGGAGGGATGCGCTCAATAGGCCAGAACTAGCAGAGCAGCTGGGCTCTGGAGTCTGAGCTGTGGGTAGGACAGGCCCGGATTCCAGGCCCCGGCACTTACTGCCTGTGTGACTTTGGGCGAGTCCTTTCAGATTTCTGACACTCAGGTCTCTGCTGGCTGTAATTGTTTGCTTCCACCACGTGTGGCTAGCCCTGAGCGGACAGTCCCTTAGACCCGCGGTGCTCAGCCCTGGTGAGCCCTGCTCCTGTAGACCCCTCTCTCTGCCAGGAGCTACAGCCACCCCTGCCCCAGGTCCCTTCCAGACCAGTGAGATCCCCCCTCAGGACATGTGGGAGACTGGGCATTTCATGGGTCACCCAAGTGGTGGCCCCTGGCTTGCCCCCAGGAAGTGTGTGAATACGTTCCACTCTGAGGCTTGTGCCCGGAGTGAACAGACATAACCTCGTTCTCTGAAATGTCTCCTGACCGGACATTCTTGGGCAAAGTTGTCCTTCTTTTCCATCAACGTGAAGGTCCAGGCCTCCCAGGCAGTGTGACGGATGCCCACTGCATGCACCGTTTACACGAGTCACTCGGCTGTTTCTCACTCGTGTTCTACACACGAAAACAGTAAGAATTCTTTAAATGCACGCATGCTCAGAAATGACACACACCAAGGCCATCGATCTCCACTTTAAGCGGGACCTGGACTATTTTCTAAGAGAATGTGTATTGTGTGCGTGGGTGGGGACGTGCAGGGGGGCAGGGGACAGGATAGTGGCTTGTTTTTAAAATATGGGTACTCAGGTGTTGCCTCCACATTTGGAATTAAAAAGTTGAAGCCTGCCAAACAATTCATTAATACCAATCTCCACAATCTGTTTTTGAAGCAGGTTATGGGCTGAATTGAATCAGTTCCCCCACAAACCTATGAGCATATGTGTCCATTTTTCTGTGCAGACACCGTCGAGATTTGAATTGTGTAACAGATGCCCTCCGGGCTCTGCCCATGCCCCTGTGGGCCCCTGTGTGCACAGGAGGGGGGCTGCCCCTGGAATTGACAGCCCTGCCCCATCATGGAGGTGCTGAGAGCCTGATACATACTCGGCACCCCTTTCCCCGAGGGGCAGATTCCACGGCTAGCTTGCAGAATGAACATGTAGGCCTCTGGCTCAACAATTGCTAAGAATTCGTTATACCAAGCGCAGGGCCTCTGAGTGACCACATGGGTTCCTGCCCAGAGCTGGCCTGGTGGGACTCGGGCTGCCTCTAGGACCCCCAGGGTTGGCACCAGAGTTACCCCCTGCAGCACCTTGACACCTCACCTCCTCTGACCTTCTTCCCTCCTGTCCCACTTCTCCACCTGCCGCCTGTTTTGCCCAGAAACTTCCATAATATGTCACTTTCACCAAATCCTCCTCCCAGGATCCAATTCAGAGGGATCTTAAGTAAAACAGCCCACATGTGGCCGGAAAGCAGGGCTGAGCTGACTCCCCAGCAACACCCATCCTCCCCCTCACCCTCCAGAGCCAGTGGCTTCAGCCCTGGTCCGATTTAAGACCATCCGGTGGGTAAGCTATGAATCACACATGAATATGTAAGTTCATCTTCATTTTATGATGAGCGAATGTATTTGGAGAACGGGGCTATATTCTGAGTCTCTGGAGGGCTGCGTGCGTGCCACCAGAGTCAGACCTGGGCTAAGGCTATAAATTACACGACACGGAACTCTGACTTAGGAAGGAGCTTCGCACGTGCTCACAAGGCAGTGCCTGCTTCCCCGGTAGCATCTGTGGAGCTGCATTTCCAAGATGACTGAACAGGACGCGGCGCTGGTCAGCGGCTCCCACTGTCACCCAGCCAGGGAGGGCACTGGGGGTGAGAGCCGGGTGTCCTGTCTCTCGGTATCTCTGGGGTTGTGCTCTGCTGAGCTGGGCATGACCTCTGAGGGTCAAAGCATTCTTATACTACTGTGTCCAAGGCTTAGCAGAAAGTGAGGAATGTTCTTTCAATTCAGCTGAAAGGGAAGCCAAGAAGAAAGGAATATGAGCCATTGCTTAGGCAATACATGGGTCAAAAATCTGTGTCATCCTCTCCCTCCTTCCCCACCGGACACCAGGCAGGTGCCAGTCTCTGCTGAGACTAAATTCTTAACTCACTGTGATGTCCCTGCAGGTGCCACCTTACTTAGTTCCTAACACCTCCCTCCCATCATTCCCATTTTATAGATGAGGAAACTGATGCTGGAGAGTTCAAGTCATTGCCTAGGTCATGAGGTAGCAGAGCAAGAACGTAAAGCCACGTCTGTTGGCTCCTAAAAGCCATCCAAGCTGCCTCTCACGGTCTGTTGTTCTCCCCGGGCCCCCGGCAGGTGCACGTTTAAGGCTCACAGTCCGAGGTGGGTCAGACCTGCTGCAAGGACTGTTCCTATCATCAGCAGGTAATAGACCTGCTGCGTCAGTCCCCACTGGCTCCAGATGTCCCAGGAGGTATCACACCTGAACGTTCTGGAATCTGAAACCTGATGCCGTTCAAGGACATCCTGGGGAACCGCCCGCTTCCAAGGGCTTTTGTTGGCCATGTGTCGACATTGAGCTTTCACAGGGGAGGGCGGGTATTTAGGTTTTACCCGCTAAGACCCCTCTAGTTGCTGAAATCCCATAACCCTTGTTCACCTGTACCTGAGAGCAGAGCCTGTGCCTAACCATAACCTCCTCCGGGGCCGGCCTCCCCAGCACCATTCTGTTCCCACCTGGTGCTTCCCTGTGGCTCCTCTAAGCCAGCGATTTCTAACCACTGTGCTGTGGCACTCTGGGGGCCAGAAGGATTTTTAAAACATGCAATACCTAACTGTTTAGGCTCAGGCCCTGACCACTTTTCCCTTAGATTGTCAAATAAAAAAATGACTACAGCCCAGCCGGTGTGGCTCAGTGGTTGAGCACTGACCTATGAACCAAGAGGTCGCCAGTTCGATTCCTGATCAGGGCACATGCCAGGGTTGTGGGCTCGATCCCCAGTGGGGGCTGTGCAGGAGGCAGCCCATCAGGTGTGAATGAATCAAAATTATATCTGGTGTGTTTTTCTTTGTCAGATCGGCAAAAATATAACATATTTTTGGTGTGCCACGGAATTTTAGTGATTAGTGTGTGTGTGCCCTGAGATGAAAAAGGTTGTAAATCGCTGCTCTAAGCCAAGATCTTTTCCCCATCAGGACGTTTCTTCTTCCGGGTCTTTTTGCCTGGGTGCCCGTTCTCCAGGTCTTCCTCATCTCAAGTCTTGGCTCAGCTCCTCCCCCAGCTTTCCGTGACCCCTGACCCCGTCTGAAGCAGCTCCCAGCCCAGGCTCGGCTACTCTGCACCACATCGCCTGTCCGCTTCCTTCACACTACTCATTGCAGCCTGTCGCTTTCTTGCTGACTTGCTTGTTGCCTTGTTTAGTCTCCTACTAAAGGACATAGGAGATGTACACCCCATGACAGCAGGAACTCTGTTCTCTTCACTGCGTCACCCCCACAGCTCCCAGCCCACTGCAGGTGCCGTGCGTGACTGTTGAGCGCCTGAGTGCCTGGTACCTGCCTATCAGAGAGCTGGCCCTCGAAAGAATCGTGTGACAGAGGGAGGGACAGATATCATGGGACAATGGAGGACTTGTCTGCCTGTTCATGGATGCATTAAGGCAAAGGACTGGAAAGGGGGTGGAAAGGTAAGTTACAACCTAGTTGAGTCTTTGGATGTAGGTCTAGAGCAGTGGTTCTCAACCTTCCTAATGCCGCGACCCTTTAATACAGTTCCTCATGTTGTCGTGACCCCCCCAACCATAAAATTATTTTCGTTGCACTTCATAACTGTAATTTTGCTACTGTTATGAATCATAATGTAAATATCTCTGATATGCAGGATGTATTTTCATTGTTACAAATTAAACATAATTAAAGAATAGTGATTAATCACAAAAACAATATGTAATTATATATGTGTTTTCCGATGGTCTTAGGCGACCCCTGTGAAAGGGTCGTTCGACCCCCAAAGGGGTAGCGACCCACAGGTTGAGAACCGCTGCACTAGAGGGTATAGAAATGCTCACTCTAACAACATGAAAAGTTCTCATCTGTTCACTTTGAAATTATAAGGGGGTTTACAATTCTACCCGCAGGGGAAGCCCCACTCTCACCCTCCCACCGGTCCGCTTTGTGGTGGAAGCCACCTCGGATACCTGGCTGCACACCCCCCTTCCTGCCGTCGACCCCTACTCACCCCGTCACTGCTTTATTGAACGTGCCTCTGCCGTCCTTTCCCATGTTCCGCCACGTTCTTGGTGTCACCCTCTGCAAGGAGAACAGGGCTCTGTCGGAACAGGCATGTCAACTCCTGCTCAAAGGCTCACCACTCACTGCTAAGTTAAGTCCAAGTACATCAGCCTGGCCCTGTCTCCCCTTTTCCCACAAACGAGGTACACAGTCCCCCCCTGCAGTCTCTCCCCTTTCCTCGCCAGGCCCCACTACCTGTGGGTCCTGGCCCTGCCCACGATTCTGGCCTCATCTGCTGCCACTCTCCCCCTCACTTAGACACTCCAGCTGCACTGATGGCTTAGTTGCTTCCAACCTCAAGATTTTCACACCTGCTGTTACTAAAAACCCACTTGGCTTATTGTTTGAATTTCCTGTTTGACATTAGCTGCATGATGGCAGGGACTGACTGGCCTGCCATGTTCACAGATGTAACCCAACTTCCAGCACAAAACGAAGAATAGAATAAAGAATGAATAAGCAGAGAATGCTTGATAAATGCTTAATCATGGTATGATAGATGCGTGGAATGATTAAATCAATTATTGGATGAAAAGATGGGTGGATGGATAAAGATAGATGGGTGCATGATTGAATAAATTATTAAATGAATGATGAATGGATAGATGATTGAATTATTGGATGGGTGGAGCAATGGATAATTGAATGGAATGATGGTGTCAGCCACATTTTCCAATTCTGTGAATGAAAGTCTCTCCAATCCCAGGTTCTGATGTTTGATGTTTACCATGAAACCACATTTGTTATGAATGCCTCTCAACTCATACCTCCTCCGTACCTCGCCCCGCCTCCCCTCCCCCCCCCCCCCCCCCACATCAGACAACAGGTCTTTTAAGTTGTTTACCAATCCTAGCTTCTATTTTGTCTCCTATGAGACATCCCTGAGCTGCTGCCCCAGTCCCTCTCAGTCACCAGTCTAGCGGCTCCTCCACCTCCAGCCTGCAGCCTGAAGTGGCTCCCGTCCATGTCAGATGCCACCTGGAGGACTGCCCAGGTTGGAGAGACTTTCAGAACAGACATATCTTGGCATCCCACCCCCTCAACCCCAGAGTGTCATCTGATGGCATAAAAGCACCTGGGGAGGGTCTGGCCACTTCCCTTCTCAGCAGCTTCACACTATAGTTCTCCTGAGAGTCCCTGGGCCTTTATTTTTCTTCTCCACCCAAGAATGATCATTGTCCTTTTTAGGACTCTGTAAAGCAAAATGGTTTCTTCTCTTACCTGGATATTTTTTGTGAGCTGTCTGTCTTCCGAGTGGCTCTTCTGGAAAACAAGTGAGAGGATTAAACGCCTTTCAGGAATTTTATCCGGCCCAAACTACTTTCATGCGAATTCTAAAGAATTGCTTGTGTTTTTCATTCTCATTCTACCGAGAGTGCACAGTAGACTCAGCCAGAGGCTACATGGCTTTGGTGTTGCAGCTGATCCAATGCAGAAGCAGATGTGAGAATCCAGCCCTCTTCATTCATATACAGAATTGTAAAAATATAGAACCATACCATTCCTCTCACTGGTGTTTTTTTCTGTTGAAAAAATGTTATTTTTTAAAAATGTTACTTCTGTTTACTACATAATGAATTTATCATTGTTATTTTAATGAATTAATACATAAATATTTTTAGTGTCCCAGCTTTAGTTTCTAATATGGGAAATATCACAGTCACACAGAGAAGTGCTCTGGGGATCCTCATTATTTTTTAGTATAAAGGGGTCCTGAACCCAATGATGAACTGGAAGCAAAATTTCAGCATATTGTTTAGCAAGTGTCATTACAAAATATGTTCACATGGGGAGTAAATGGTATTGTTTTAGTCCTTTCAAAAGAGATTCAAATGTCATTACTGCAAATGACAAAGTAACTCGAGAATGAATCTTCACTTAACTGCTTCACCAATCCTCTCTGAGCCTCAGTTTTCTCACCTGGAAATGGGCATAAAATCACTACCTCTTCAGTTATTGTGAGGATGAAAAGAAATAATTTCATTTACAACACATATATGCAAATATTAGGAGGAACCATATGAAATTGCCATTTTTGTGTGTTAAAAAGTGGTCAACTTTTGGCAATTTCCTATGTCTCAAATGGCTTCTTCCTGTTGAGTGCCATTAACCCCACCTCTTCCCTCAGCCCCCACAGCAGGAAAACATTTGGGGGAGAGTGGACATCTGGTCAGAACACAATATTTTACATGCCAATGCCAATATTGGGCAGCTCACGTCTCCCCTGCAGCAGCTCAGCCATGTCTGACAGCTGCAACACTAACAGATCACATTTATGCACCTGAAACTCTACCATGTTATATGTCAACTAGAGGCCCGGTGCATGAAATTTGTGCATGCGGGGGGGCGGGAGGGAGGGCCCTTCAGCCCAGCCTGCACTCTCTCCAATCCGGGACCCCTCAGGAAATATCCAACTGCTGGTTTAAGCCCAATCCTGGGCCTAAACCAGCAGTCAGACATCCCTCTCACAATCCAGGACCACTGGCTCCTAACTGCTCACCTGCCTGCCTGCCTGGTCACCTCCAACTGCCCCCCCTGCCAACCTGGTCACCCCAAACTGCCCCCCACCGGCCTGGTTGCCCCTAACTGCCACCCCCGCCAACATGGTCACCCCTTACTGGCCCCCCGCCCACTGGCCTGGTTGCCCCCAACTGCCCCCCATGCCAGCCTGGTCACCCCTCACTGGCCCCCCTGCAGGCCTAGTCACCCCCAAATGCCCCCCTGCCAGCCTAGTCACCCCCAAATGCCCCCCTGCTGGCCTGGTCACACCACACAGCCTGGTGCTCAGTTGTTTGGTCGTCCCTCACTAACCCCCCTGCCGGCCTTGTCACCCCACTCAGCCTGTTCGGTTGTTTTGGATGTGACTGCCCCTGGCTCTTTATATATATATGTATATATATATATATATATATATATATATATATATATAATCTCAATTAAAATATCACCTTATGCCTAGCTGGACATTTTGTTTCCTTTTGTGCTATGGTCACCATCTGGGTGTTTGGGACCAACACTGACAGCTATTGTACAGGCAACAGGGGCCAAGGGGGGCAACCCGAACACTGGGGTGGAGAGCTTATTTGCAATAAGCCAGGTTCTAGGGCCTTTTCCAGGCCCGAGGCTCTCTGAAACATTCCTGCTCCTCCCTCTCCTTGGGATGAGTTCTGGCTGGTCATGCCTGCTCATCACACAGTCGGCCAATCACTGTCAAGGGGTCCAAGGTACTATTCTTCTCACTTTCTGTTAGTCTAAAATATGTAGTTTTAAAAAAATAAAATAAAAGGCTTCTTCCTTGATCCATCTGCTTCAACAGTGCCCCTCTCCCCTCTGAGACCTTTGCTTCAAGGAAAGTTGTTAGAATTCAGGGTGGTTTCAAACTCCCAAGAAGTACCAACAATTCTGGCTAAGTGACAATCCCCCTGGGGCCAACGGTAGAAATTTCATTTGCATTCCTATCTGCAAGGCTCAGATCTTCCTGTGGAGGGGAGGACACACACACACACACACACACACACACACACACACACACCACGGGCTTTGGAGCAGGTGAACAGGCTCCAAATTCCCACTCTGCTCCTTGTTAGCTGTATGCACTGTCTGGGAAAGGTCTTGAACTTGTCCTCCCTTTTCCGTAAGACGGGGAGCTAGCGGCATACATTCCTTGAAGACCTACTATGTGTCAGGCGCTGCTCTAAGGGCCTTTCAGGTGCTCTCTCGTTCTAGCCTGTCACTACCCCATGAAGCAATTACCATCATGACCATCACTAGCTCCTTTTACAGATGGAAAAACTGAGGCCAGGAAATGTTAGGTTACCTGCCCAAGGTCACCAGGGAAGAAAGCTGTAGGGTTCGAACCCATTTCAGTGGCTCTGAGCCTGCACTCTAAGCATACCTGACCCTGCCTTCTGGTTATACTCCTCCTGCAGGCTGGCGATAAAGCGTAAAGGCAGTGTCTCTGAGGCACTCCAGCAACAGCAGGCATCATTTCATCCGTCTCTCTCCTTATCTGTGGCCCTGAAGTGGCTTTCACATAACTAAATGAGCAAGATCAGGGGATGATAGAGGTGGAGTAGTTCCAGGCCTTTCCAGTTATGAAAAATGACATTACAGTCCAAAGGACTCCTGGCTCACCCCGCAGCTCCTCTTGATAAAGGTTGCTTCTCTCATACTCCAGCGTGTTCCTGCAGGCTGGCCTGCCCTCGGGGTTTTGTGTTTGGTGGGCCAATGCCCCATCTTCCTAAGGTTTGATTTTGGCGTCTACAGATTCTGTTCTGTGCTTTGAAGCAAGAGGCATAGCTGCTTAACTCTTAAAGCCCATTTTACAGATAGGGCAAATGGGGCCTGGGAAGGTTCTACTATTTGGGACACACAGCAGTGCGGGGCCGGTGGCCACTGGAATCCCAGGCTGTCTGGCTGCAGAACCTGCCAGTAACCCAAAAAGCAAGTGGAATGTTGGAGAAATCACAATTATGCCTCATCGGTTCAATTGGTCTCAAAGCTCAGAATTCCAGTGATCAGGATTCTCAAAACAGTTCCAATGTCTCATAATTTTCTTATTTGCCATTATAATGATGATAAATGTGCAATTGATTGAATGTGTATGTCTTTCTTGAAACACTTGAGAGAAATAAATTTCTCAAATGGCAGGGGGGAAAGCTTTGGCTGACCAAGTACTCTGATGTGTTTTTTTGGCCAGTAGGGTCACTGTAATTATCCTTGATCTTGACTCAGAGGGCAGAAGTGGGGACGTGGGCCTGGAGTATGTGGACTTGAAGCTCCAATGAGCTCACCTTTGATAAGCTGCCCTACATCTCCCTGAAGTTCCAGACTCTTCGCTTGCCACACATTCCTTGCAAATCCACACCAAACCTCTCAACCTTACGTCTTGCGTGAGGCACACGTGGGTTTTGGGTACCACCATCCAGTCCTTCCACTCTTGGGAAAATTGTGCAAACTAAAGCGATGCTATTCACACTCCTCACCGCTTTACTTACTGCCTTCCTCCCCAAAGACAGACTCATTAAGCCACATTGAATGGTACTTGCAGAAATTAAGGGTTCTCAGATAATTCAAAACATAGATACACGGATGGATATAAAATATCAGATGTTTACTGAGGCTTTTATGTAGGATTTAAATGAACCCTCAGAATAGCATGAAGTGGCCCCATTTTACAGACAAGGAACTCGAGGCTCAGAGACTGAAGCACTTGACCCCAAGGTCACCCAGCTAGGAGGCGGCAGGGCTGGCGCGGGGCAAAGGATGGAAGATTTGAAAGGAGGATCAGGGTGGTAGGACAGAAAGAGCCCTTAGCCAGGCTCTGACAAGTGGGGGTTATAGGAGGGTGAGGTGGGGGCGGGGCTTGGGCACCCACACTCACCTGCTGGACCCTGCTTGACGCACTGCCCACGGTTGGGGATGCCCTTGGCCATGTCCCCCGGGCTCAGGATGTGGCACTCGTAGCCTGAGGGACAGAGGAGTGGCTCCGCCCCGTCCTCTGTGGTGCTGCAGGTCTCTGCTGTGGGAAGGACACATGTCAGGGTCTCAGGGGCGGCCCCTCCATGGAGGCAGTGAGCGCAGTGAACATGTTATCCAGAGGGGCCACCTCTCGACTGTGCCCCCAGGTTCCAGGCTGAACCTTGGGTCTCACTCACAGTGTCATGTGTGCACGTGTACACATATGCACACATACACACACAGGGAGCAGTTCAAAGTCACGTGATCCCAAACATGCCCTCAGATGCATAGTGCTGTGCAAACACATGTTCACTCACACACTCTGAAACACATATGCTCATGCTTATAGTCACACGTGTACACACATATTCACACACAAAAATCCTGAAACATACACACACACTCACACATCACACACACATTTTCACCACCCCCACAAGTCCTAACACACATATATACATGACACATACAGCCACCCACACACATGTTCACATGCATACAAATCCTGTGCGCACACACACATTCACACTTATAGTTACACACATTTACATAAACACAGATGCACAAATATTCAGACATACACACCCAGTTTTTTTCACAGCTGTATACTCTCATGGACACAGTGACACACACAGAAGTGTGCAGAACCACACACACATGATATACATGAAGGTACACCCTTGAACCCTACAGTTCTCTAGGCCCTGGGCCTGCACGTGGTTCCTTTTGGAAACTGCTCTCCACCCATCATCAGGAGGCAGCAAGCCCCTTATTGGGATTTTCGGGATCTGTAAACCAGCCCCAAGCACCCTCCCTCTCAATTCTCCACCAGGAAGGAGGCCCCATTCCCAGGGAGAGTCAAACACTATGCTGTCCTGGGGATGTGGGAGCCTGGCCAGGCCCCACCCGCCCCCTGGTGTTGGGGTGGGGGAGGCTCCAAGAGGTCTGAGTATTTGGGGGCCAGCAGCCCCTGTTATCAGTATTCTGGTGACTTGAGAAGGGGGATCCTGGCTATGACGTCAGGTGTGGGCTTGATCCTGTCGGTACCTTGTAACACCTCCTCAGGGCCATCCAGGAGCCAGCCGTTGCCACCAAGCCATCGAGGTTTCGGCTCGACCAGCCAATCTACAACTAACAAAGTAATACATGGTTAAATTGAGGCCCTCCTCAGGCAGCTGAGAAATGCCCCCGCCTCTGGGGGAGAAACAATGGTGGTTCTCCAGCATACACTTGCCCTTTCCTTTGAGTAACAGAACTTTGAGTTTTGGCTGGCTACTGTGTGGCCAAGCTGGAGAATACATTTCCCAGCCTCTCTTGCAACTAGGTGTGGCCGTGTGACTGGGTTCTGGCCAATGGAAGGTGAGCAGAAGTGATGATGTAACTTCTGGTCTTGCTCTTGCATCAATGCCTGTTTTCTCCCCTTTGTCTCCCTCTCCCTCTTCCCACAGGCTGGGAGCCACTTTGATCTTGTGGAGCAACAAGATGGAGGGAACCTGGGTCCTTGGATGACTGTGGATCAGAGCCACCTGGCTGCCATGAACCATCTGTCTACCTCTGGCCTATGAACTGAGGGAGAAGTAAAGGCCTCATAGGTTGGGCCCCTGAGTTTATGGGTCTTTTTGTTACAGCAGCACAGCTTGTTCTATAACCAGTACATTTTTAACCAGAAGAGTGACCCGCTTAGTAGACTGGAAGGTCTTCAAAAATCCAAAGCAGGGGTTGAAAGCCCAAATACCTCCCGGAGGCAGATAGGTAATATAAAGGAGAAAATCAGGCTCGCTCAGACAAACAGATATGGCAAACTAGAGAGTGTTTCTGCCTCAGTGGGTCAGCTGTTGGTCAGCTTCGGCCAGCCATTCCCAGTGTTTCCAGAGCTGATTTTTTGTTTTAAGCTGTAAATCTAACTAATATAAACCTTCTGGTTTTTAAATGTTTGGCAACTAGTAATTAAAAAATTTTAAAGCACTTTGGAGATCAAATGAAATTGGTCTGAGATTACACTTGCTTTTGACCTCTGCTTTAGTCTGAGTCAGAAATATGACAAAATTAAAGAGGTTCATGTGCTGTCTAGCGCCTTTGAAAGTACATAGATGGGTATTGGTAAAAATGCTGGATCACCTCACTGGGTGGAAATTGAAACAGCAGGGGGAACAAACCAATAATTTGCAATTTCCAAACAAGAGGGGTGGCATGACGATGTTCCACAGCCACTATTTCTAATCTTCTGGTTTTTCCCTTCTGCTTCCCACCATACAACAGAAAATGTTTTCAATGCCATCTTTTACCAATAGGAAATATATCAATACTTACTATGTGTATGCTCCTCTGCATTGGTCAAAGGTTTCTGAGGAGCAGGGAAGTGTACACATTTTGCTATACTTTTTGGAAAACTGAAACTTGGTTAAGGCCTGCCATCCATTTGCAGACTCCTAAAGGCCTGGAGGCCCACAGGCTCACCTCTCTGCTCCTTCACTGGAACTCCCTGGGGTCACCTGCTACATAAACTCCCTGTACCCCAGCCCTTATCTCAAGATTCCCTTTTGAAAATAGTCCCTCCACCCCCGGGGAATGCAATGAAGTGTGTAAGCTGCTTAGAATAGGGCCTGGTGCACTGCAAGTCATCTGCTCCTGTTAGATCATGGTTCTCAGTTCGAAGCAATTTTGTTCTCCACGGAACATTTAGCAAAGTCTGGAGATATTTTTGGTTGTCACAATGTGGAGTGGGGGTAGTATTGGCATCTAATGGATAGAGGCCAGGAATGGTGCTCAATATCCTACAATGCCCAGGTCAGCCTCCCCCTCCCCCGCCCAACACAACCTTGAGTAGAATTATCTAACCCCCAAGAGTGCCAAGGGTGAGAAACCTTGTGTTAAATAGCATTCCCATTGTTATTATGACTAACTAATGTCTCTTTCCGCTGGCCAGTGAAAACTAGACATTTTATTATTTTATGAATCATTGATTCATTGAATAACTTTTCGAGGCCCAGATGGTAGGGATATAGCAGTGAATAAAATAGACCAAATTCTCCTTGTGGGGCTGATCTTCAAGTGGGGGAAACAGGCAATGAACACACAAACAAAACACAATATTTGGGGTGGACTAAAAAGAAAACTGAAGCGGGTAAAGAGGGTAAGGGATGGCTGGAGGAGGGATTGCCATGTAGAGAGGGGAATCTCCCCGAGAAAGTGGCCACCTCTGGACAAGGAGAGGAGGAAGTGAGCCGTGTGGGTGTCTGGGATTGGGATGTTTCAGGCAGTGAGGGGCCCTGTATATGGGCCCAGGTACTGAAGCAGGGGCCCCACAACCCTGCCCTCGGGGCCTAAGGCAGTGGACACCTCACAGAAGACTGGCTGAAACTCTAGCTCTGTCTGCTGTATGACCTCTGCAGGTGGCTCGGCTTCTCTGAGCTTCAGTGTCTTCAACTGTAAAAGAGGGCTGACTACAGTCTCTGCACCTCCTGGGACTGTGTGAGCATAAAACGAGATGATGTATGTGAAGGCCGCCAGGAATGTCAGGGACAGCTGTACGGCTTTGCACTGCTAGAAGCAGCTGGCCTGGACGGCAGTGAGGCTGGAATCCCTGTGCCCTGTCGCCATCCAAGGGAAAGGGCACCTTTTTTTACTTGCACACCTGGAGGGAAGCACCTTATGTGCTTCTTCCACCAGGAGGGGGCGCCAGGTCATCTTTCCTATAAAGGGCCTTGTAGGAGCCTCCTGGTCCAGAATCAGGCTGGTCCTGGAGCCTGCCCAGTCTCTGAACAGGAGGCAGTGCTCAAACGCTCCGGAGACTGTAATTATGAGCATCTTTAAGGGCTGTGATCTCACTCCAAAGGGAAAAAAAAAAACTGCGGTCGCTCTTGCTTTGGCCTTGGGAGGAGAGGTTGGGGCTAACTCTGAGCCACTTTCAGTTATTAAAGCCCATGGCACCCTCAGGTGCAGTCCAAGCAGAACTGAGAGTGGAGACTTTACTGCTTCCGTAACTAATTAGGGACACTTTTTCTCCACCCAGAGGGAGGTAGCTGTCCACCCCCACCCCACCCCCCCTCACTCAGTGTTCCCCACAGGCTCCCTCCCATCCTGTCCTAAACCTTCTCCCCAGAAGGAATCTGAAACTCCTTCCTTTCAAAGATGAATCTCTGAGAACTGTTTCTCCCAAAGGGATTCTTCTTAAGATTATACATGTTATGGACGACCTGCTCCTAGCCCTGCTGGGGCCCAAGTGCTTCCCAATGATCAGGCTTGTGCCATAAGCTGCACTTTCTCATTTCAGTCCCGTTCTACGTGTGTTTGGGGGAGAGGGGAGGTCTAAGGAGGCCCCCAGCTAACCCGTGAATCCCGGGAGTCTGCATCCCCTGCCTCTGTGGGCACACCCCGCCTGGACGGCTGAAGTCCCAGATCTCCGTCTCAAATCCCCCAGGGCCAGGCATCGTGAGTGAAAGGACCTGGTGGGTCCGTGGAGAACTGGAGGCCCCCTTGCCACCTATGGGCACATGAGGCTCCGGCAGGCGGTGGCCCAGGGACTGTGGTCCAGTATCCTAATGAGAAATCTCCCCCATCCTCACAGGAGGGGTCATTTCCCTTGGAGCGCAGGTTTCCTGGGCTGGAGCTCCCTGAGGGCAGCTTGGAGCTGGCTCCCCGAGCCGCAATCTTCCCGTTTCACAGATGGGCCCGCCCACCTGCGTTCCTCCCAGCCCAGACCTCTGCGCAGGGCAGGGCAGGACAGTTCACCTGGGTCCCCCTCCTCCTCCCTTGCCCACCCGCCGCCTCCCCGTTTCCCCAGCCCGGGAGCGCCTACCGGGAGGGGGCCGCATGGCCTCCAGGCAGGCGTAGGCGCAGCCGTTGTAGCAGCAGCGCTGGCGCTGCGGGCACTCGGAGTCCGCTTGGCAGGGCTCCACCTCGCAGGCTCCAGGGGGCAGCGAGCGCGGGGGCGGCGGGCAGCGGTCCACGCCGGGCTGCCAGGGGCCGTCCGCCTCCTCGGCCTGCGGGGAGAGGGCAGTGTCAATGGTGCCCAGGGCTGCTTGGAGCTGTGCCCCGTGGGCAAGTCGCTGGGCCTCTCTGAGCTTGAGTCTTTGTGTAAACACAGCAGAAGCAGCCTGGGCGGGTTGCTCTGAGGATTAACAGATGTTTCTCTTTGTAAGAGCCCCCAACTGAGATGAGGGCAAGCCCAACAGCAGCCAAAAGGACAAACGAATGTGAGCAGTTTGTATGTTAAGCATAGATCCTAATATTTATATACACATATACATCACATACCCTTTATACATCTATAACAATAAAAGCGTAATATGCTAATTAGACCGGACAACCGAACGACCTTACCAACGTCCTTCTGGATGAAGCTGGAGCTGTGAGGTCTGAGGCAAGCCACCGCAGCTGCGAGGGCCGAGCCCCAAGCACGAATTTCATGCATTGGGCCTCTAGTCTATATATAACAGGGTATATATGTGTGTCTATATGTATATACAAAAACATGCATATGTATGTACATACACATATATTTCTATATATTCATATATACCTTATAATCCACATGGGGCTTTAAGAATTTACAATTCATACATAGAATGGATAAATTCATACAACTTGAGTAAATCTCACAAACATAATATTAATTTTTTAAAAAGCCAGCTCACAAGAGAACACAAATCTGCTTATATTTTAGTTCAAAAAGAGGCAAAACTATTGTCTGGTGAGAGAAGTTAGGACAGTGGCCACTCGCGATTGGTGACTAGGAGAGCACTAGGGTCCCTGGAGGCTGGCCCTTGCTTCGTGCTGGTTCGCTTGGTGCAGATTTGTGGAGTAGGCCACACGATTCTTTGGCCTTTTGGTATTATATTTCAATAAAAGTCAATGAGACACAGTACCTAACATATAGGACATGCAGGCACGTGACTAATAAAAGAAGTATGCTAGAGGGGAGGTTGGGGGAGTTTGTCACACCAGACAATTCACCCTGGGCCTCTCTGACCCCATCCATACCAGGAACACTGTCCTGCTTCTGGATTTGAAAGTGGGGTGTGTGGAGGACAGATCTTATACATCCCTAAACACACACACACACACACAGTTAGATATAGAACAGGTTCATTGAGAAGAAACACGCTGGCTTGCCCTGCCCCCTGGCCTATCCAAAACTGCTCCTGTCATCTCAATTCCTATTTATAAATCCACTCGTTCCCCTGCACACATATTTCAAAATCCCACCCCCTGTACTGTCCAAGTAAATAATGCCTGTCTGCAGACTGGAGTAGTATGTAGCTGTCAAAACCTACCCCTAACCTACTTATGAAAGATCACCAAGCCCTAACCGGTTTGGCTCAGTGGATAGAGCGTCGGCCTGAGGACTAAAAGGTCCCAGGTTCGATTCCGGTCAAGGGCATGTACCTTGGTTGTGGGCACATCCCCAGTAGGAGATGTGCAGGAGGCAGCTGATCGATGTTTCTCTCTCATGGATGTTTCTAACTCTCTATCCCTCTCCCTTCCTCTCTTGAAAAATCAATAAAATATATTTAAAAAAAAAAAAAAAGATCACCAAGACATTATGGTTCGTGAAGAAATTAAGGTAAAGAACAGTTTGTTTACTATGCACCTAACTATGTTTTCAAATATACATATGCACCGGCCTCCTTCCGAGGGTGATGGGAATGCCCATGCCTGGTCTGGAGGAGCTGGTTGGTTTTTCCACGTAGCCTGTTTTTATATCAAGCCCCATTTATGAAATACATGTAATATGTATATATTTGTACTAGAGGCCCGTTGCACGAAATTTGTGCACAGGTAGGGTTCCTAGGCCTGGCCTGAGATCAGGGTTGATCGGGGCCTTCCAGCTGCCGGCCAAAGCCTTCCTTGGTTCCGTGCCGCCCCCTGGTGGTCAGCACACATCATAGAGAGCAAACAAACTCCCGGTCTCCCAGTCGAACTCCCGAGGGGACACTTTGCATATTAGCTTTTTATATATATATAGATAGGCCTGGATTTTTTTTTTTTTTTGAAGGATATACAAGAATACACAAGAAACTGTTAGCAAGGATTGCCTTTGGAGAGAAGAATTAGGTTCTGAAGCCAAGAGAGATTTCTCCTCATTGCTCACTATTTTATTATGTATATAGCTAGTGCAAAAGAGTTTTGCCATGCCCGTTATATTTTTCAATTTAAAGAAGACAATTAAACATTTAGAAGTACATACGAAGAATGTTTAATGACAGGAAAAACACTTATGATATGTTATTAAAGAGAGAGAGAGAGAGAGAGAGAGCGAGAGAGAGAGCAGGCAAGATACAAAATGGCATATGTCATCTGATCTCAACTAAAAAGACAGAAGGTCAAGGATACCTAAACATCCTTCCCACACAGCTGTTGCGGTGGCGGCAAAGTACATGCGCTACTCCTAATGTCCTGTAGAGGGCGTCAGGCCACCGAGAATAGGTCCCCAGCAGGCTCATTTTGGAATGGGTGTAAATACAAGGTCTAGTGTTTTTCAAACTTCCTCCCAGGACCCCTCACCGCCCCCGCGCCCCCCTCACCTCCTTCCACTCTCCGAAGAGCCTGGACAGGGTGGGTCTCTGGTCCCCACCCCAGCTTCACCCAGAGAATTCATCTTTTCTTCCTAATATTGGTTATCAAATTTGTGAAAAGTAAAAATGAGCACAAAGCCAACATGTACAGGTAAGGAATGGAAGGCTTCAGGAGATTGGTGGTTCTTCCCCCAAACAAAGGGAAGATGGGAGCATGGAACTTCTGTCTCCGGGTTCAGCCTTTTCACTGTGCCCTGCTCAGCCCAGGCCCCCGAATTCCCAGTGCCATTGTGAATAATTTCCAAGCTGCAAGCAGCGGGCATAATCCTACACCATTAGCTCTTAATTCATTTTCTTCAGAATTAACGACATTGGACTCATGTCGGGGTCCCGCCTTTTAAATCCTAATCGAATGTGACAACTGCCCTGGCCTCCTTCCGAGGGTGATGGGAATGCCCATGCCTGGTCTGGAGGAGCCGGTTGGTTTTTCCACGTAGCCTGTTTTTATATCAAGCCCCATTTATGAAATTTAACGGAAACTGGACATAAGAAATGAAATATTTTTCACCCACCTTCGACGCCTCCCAGGCAAGTACTCCCCTAGTGGCACCCCCAACAGAAGGGGTGTGGAGAGATCAATTTTAGATGTGCCACTGCTCTCAGAGGAAAGTTCAAACGTTTCACAGAATTTGAAGAGAACAAAAGAGATAAGCGCCTTAGAAGTCAAATCTCCCTGAGTTATTTAGATGGTGCCTTGGAGACAACAGATGGCGGTGGGCGATAAAGGACTGATTTCCCCAAGGGGCCCAGATTAAAGGATGAGATGCTTGGGAAAATATTTCATGTTCTGCAAGGTGATATTCAAAGAAGGTCCTAAACAAAGGATGTCCCCTGGAGTTCTGAGAAAGAATGGAGTTTTATCAAAGAAATAAATAGATCACCCTTCAATGGCTTCCCAGCCCACAGGGGAGGATGGGTGTCGAAGGGCTAAAGGCCAAAGTCCTTGGGCTAAAGATCAGACCTGAGCTGCCCCCAACCCTTCCACGTCTCTGTCCTCCCTCCCACCACTCTGCCCTTGCTCATTTCTGTCCAGTGCCCTGGCCTCCGTGAGGCCCCTGGCACACGATAAGCCCAGTCCACAGCTGGGCCTTTGCCTGGGCCGGGCCTCTCACCCAAGATGCCCACCTGGCTCTGGCCTTTAAACAGCTCCAAACCCCTGGTCACCATGGGAGCACTGTGTTTGACAGACTCCTCAGTTTCTTGTTTTGCTCCCCTTATACAGGACTTGGATTTGTTCCCACCTGTGTCCCAGGTACCTACACTCTCTGCCGCCCCAGCCCGCCCACCCCTCCACTGCCACTGAGTCTGAATAAAATAATGGCAGGTCGAACCCCTCCAGTCAAATGGCTGACAACATCCTTCATGAAAACCCCAGAGGAACCTGGGATCTTGATCTGTTATTTCCATTCCCGCTAAGGGGCTGGACAGCAGGTCTATTATCAAGCAGCTGCGACACACATTTCCAGTGGGCGCTTCCAGTACTGCCTGCCTTCCTCGGATAGGAATGACTCTAATAAGGCCAAGGGCCTAGTGGCCACTTTCCCCTCCCTGGGGAGATAGCCTTGGAGGCCTCTGTAGATGTGCGAAGCCATTCTGCTGCTATTAGGCAAGTAGGTTTGGGAAATGTCAGTTCTGGTTGCGTTGGTAGGAAGCCCAATTCTGCTAGTCTAAGTCTGATTCCCGGATGTCCAGCAAAGGAGGCCGGATAAATAGAAAATGGCACATCTGGACCTCGGAATACCATAGAAGCCTTTGAAAAGGGGACACAGATCTAACATATTAACACACGCACCATCTATGTTCAATGACAAACACAAGGTACAAAACAGTAAGAATAAGCCAGACACAATTCCATGCACTACATGATTCCCTTTATATGAAGTGTCTCAGACAGACAAATGCAGAGAGATGGAAAGTGCGGAGAGCGGCTACAGTGTTTGGACAGGTTCAAGCCTTGGACTAATGAGAGGGCACAGTCCTCTCATTGCCACGTGCAAGTCCCAGCTTGGAAGGCAGGGCCCTCCCAACACAATTATAGCCAACAGCTCTAGTTGTAAGCTTGAACCTATGGTCCGAACACGTGGCCCCACGTGCCTGAGTGATGTGGGCTTGATAGAGTTCAGGTACATGCAGTTGAGTAGGATTGAAACCCACGAGAATGTTGTAAACATCTTGACCACGCCCTTACTTTGCCTCGTGGAATCTGTCTATAAAATAAAGATATGGCTCATAATCCATGGCACTGTCTCTCCATCCCGGATCAGTGTCCTACCCAGACACAGCTTTCTTCTCTTGTCTGTCTTTTCTTAATTCTTCTCCGCCCCCTCTCAGGGTCACTGAACCAGGCTGAGCTGGCGCAGCACATGAGGCGCCCAGGGGCTGAGTATGCCATGGCTGTGCCGGCTCGCCACAAGAAAGCAGATACAGTGGGGCCTTGACTTACGAGTTTAATTCATTCTGAGACTGAGCTCATTAAGGAGCTTGTTAACTCAAATTACTCTATCAACTCAATGCAAAAAATCGGCCGAGAGACAGCTGGTATCTCAAAGAACTCGTTAGTCGGGACACTCATAAGTCAAGGCCCCACTGTAGGTGGTTGCCAGGGGCGTGGGGAGTGACGGCTTAATGGGCCTGGGGTCTCCTTTTGGGGTGATGGAAATGTCTTGGCTCTAGATAGAGGTGGTGGCTGCACAATATCATGAATGTCCTCAATGCCAGTGAATTATTCATTTTAAAATGGTTATGTGGCCGAGACCGGTTTGGCTCAGTGGATAGAGCGTCGGCCTGCGGACTGAAAGGTCCCAGGTTCGATTCCGGTCAAGGGCATGTACCTGGGTTGCAGGCACATCCCCAGTAGGAGATGTGCAAGAAGCAGCTGATCGATGTTTCTCTCTCATCGATGTTTCTAACTATCTCTCTCTCTCCCTTCCTCTCTGTAAAAAATCAATAAAATATATTAAAAAAAATAAAAATAAAATGGTTATGTGAATCTTATCCTAATGAAAATCTCTAAAAGACAATACGAGTAAAATCCTATTAAGAAAAAAAATGTGTGTGTGGAGTATAACGGCTTCATTAAAGTCTAGGCAAACACACCCTAAAATGTCAACAGAGCTTATGTCAGAGGAAGAGTTTAAATTATTTTTACTTATTTAGGACAGTCTGTCTGTATTTCTTTACAATAAACATCATTTTTGTAATCAGGAAAAAATTTGATGCCATTTCCATTTAAGGAGAAAGAATCCAATCTCCAGACCCCTCCCAATTTACCCGAGTCCCCACCCCATTCATTCCACTCGCAAGAGCTTTCCCTTTCTTTGGAATGTTCCAGCAACTTAACGGTCCGGGCCAATAAAAGTGCACCCCAGGACTCGTTTGTGTGGTACAGGAAGAAAGCCAATGTTCCTCTAAGCATTATTCACTCTTCCTTAGGAATTTGGACGTCAAAGATCTAAAAATATGTCTCTCCCTAGAACAGAGGACATAGGGTTCCGTGTGCACTGGCGAATGCCATTTCCCGATGCCCTGGGACCTCAGCACTGGGCTCAGAGCAGGGTTTGGTGCACGGCTACAGGGACTTCCTGGGAGAGGTGCCCCAAAACTAGGACCTCACACCGGGGACAAGCCCAGCACATGCAGCTGAGAGCAAGGCTGCAACCTCGACCAATCCCTTTGGTGTCCGCTGAGCCCTGCTGTGCATGCACCTGGACGTCTTTTAGAACTTTCCATTCCTTCTATCCTGTTCTGGAAGGTTTTCACGTAATTGATTCATTCCTTTAATGGTAACATCATAGTTCCCAGGCCAACGACGTGCCAGGCCTGGGGCTGGGAACAGAGAGAGCTGAGCTGAACCCGATGATTCTGTTCTTGCCTTCATGTGCCCCGGCTCCAGGACAAGTGACAAACACCAAGCAAAACATCACAGATGAAGCAAACTAATTGCTTTTCTTGGTCATCTGCCAAAGCGGTGCATGAAAACTAAACCGAGTCACAAGGGAGAGAAGGACCAGCTCGGGGAGCCTGAGGGACACGCGCAGGCTGCCAGGTCCTGCAGGGCTTTTGTGCTCATCACCAAAGGCAGTTATTGTGGATGCAAAAAGGCAATAGACAGGCCCCATGCAGGTAAAGATGGACCTCTATCAGGGAAGACGCCCGCCTAGGACGTGACCACCCACCCTACACCGCTTTACAGCTCCGGGTGGACAAGCGCAAAGGGCACCCTGGGAGCAGGATGCGTGACAAAGGGGTCCCCCTTGCTCCTGGCTGCTGCAGCCCCTCGCGATCCCCTCCACTGGGCAGCGTGCACACTGCACAGCCACTAGCCACTGCCCTGGATGGGAGCTTAGGGGCAAAACAGACCCACAGCACAGCCACATGCTGGGATCATCGGGCCAGCGGGTCCGCAGGCTGACATGGCAGGGGCAATGGGCCCCACCTGGTAGACGCATTGAGAGAATCCTGCAAGTTAATGCATGGCCAGCGCTTGGCCTGACGCATAGGAAATGGTCAGGAAAGAACTGTTCTTATGAGGTTCATTAAATGCCAGGAAAGAAGCCCCAAACACCAGCTCCCCACCACTGACCCTGAGCTCCCAGAAAAGGCCACTAGGCTACTTACAAACATTCCACTGTCTTATCTAGCCTCATAAACATTTGGTTCTGCGTTTTGTTTTGTTTTGAATAGTGCAGATGTGGAGAGGGTGGCTCTTTGCCAGGCACGGAGCTCAAGGCTCTCCGTCGTCTTCTCGTTGTTCTGCACAGCAGGCGCTCCAGCGCTGCAGAGGAGGGAACTGAGGCCCAGCGAGGAGAAGCCTCCTCCTGACAGGCCTCCAGAGGGGTCCTGTGGGAATAGAAGGCATGCCGTCCCTTCTGGCACTGAGTCCCGGGCTGTAACGTACACAGTGTTCAGGAAATTCCTCGGGCCCGTTGCCCACTCTGCCGAGGGACAGGGCTTGGAGAAGGTGAGAGAGGGTGCCTGCGGCAGGGGGCAGACGGCCGACGGTCGGTCAGCGTCAACAACCAGCTCTCAGGTGCAGCCTTTGCTGGTGGTGTCCATGGGCTGAGACTCCAGCGAGGCAGGTTTCTAGCCACCTGCGGAGGGTGCTGAATGAGGAGAAGCAATAGTTCCTCAATATCTACTGTTTCCACCATACGGATACCGTCGACATAAGCAATCTTGAGAGCAGAGGGAGCAGTGAGAGGGAGTGGAATACGTAGGAAGTGATCCATTTCTGATGAGGGCTTCCTTCCTTTTTACAATTTAAATCGCATGATTTAATCTTTAGTAAGGGCTCTGTTTAACTCTCCAAGTGGGTCCAACCTGGCTTCAGCGTGCTACTGGACCCTGGCCTTGCCCCACCTTGACTTGCCCTCGGGGCTGAAGGTCTGACTGAGCTTGGGGTGGGAGCAGCGGGGGCCACATGGGCAAGTCCTGTCTCTGAGTGTGTGGGGTCTGCTTCCTAGGACCTTTAACTTCCTTATTGAACATTTGCTTGGGAGTTAGAATCAGAATGAAAAGGGGCCTGGAAGCCATCTGGTCCTCTGCCTTCATTTCCCAGGGAACAGCCTGAGGCTCAGAGAGGGGCAGTGAGTAGCCCAAGGCTGCACAGCTTGTTAGAGATGCTGCTGAGATGAATTCCTGGGCCTGGACCCTTTCCAGCCTCCCTATCCTCTGAGCCACAAGTCAACAGGCTGTCGTTCCCCAGGGGCTTGCTCTGAGGCAGCTCTTGTTCTAACCTCTCCTGCCTCAGCACTGGGCGCCAGGGAGGGTGCTGGTGCTGGTGCTGGTGCTGGTGCTCACCAGGGATCCTTCCAGCCCAGCGAGGGGCACACTTCAGTGCTTGCTCCTGACAAATGATGACTAGAAGCAACTGACTCAGTTTCTGAGGCCCACCCAGGCCTGTGGGGGGAGGGGGGAGGTTAAATTGATTTTTAGAGAGACAGAAAGGGAGGGGGAGAGAGAGAGAGAGAGAATCGATGTAAGAGAGAAACATCAATTGGTTGCCTCTCGTATACACCCCAACCAGGGATCAAACCCGCAGCCTAGGTGCCCTGATTGGGAATCGAACTCGCAACCTTTTGGTGTACAGGATGATACTCCAGCCAACTGAACCATCTGGCCAGGGCCAGGCCTGTGTTTTTAAAGAGGCTACCCCATCCCCTGAGTACATCATCCTCAACACCCCCAGACTTGCCATTCCTCCCCGTGAGATGTCTGCTCCTAGGACACCCCTCAACTAGGTGGAGATAAGACCAGGTGATGCATCAGAAATCTCTCTGTGGTACCAAGTGCTAGTACCTAGGAGGATGCAATCATCCTTTAGGCCAGCAAAGAGCATGGAGCAGTGACACCCGAGAGGGTCCCTCTCCCTCCTTCCACACACAGCCCTCTCCCATAGGAAGGGCTCCCCCTCAGGGCTCTGAGACACCAGTTCTGCCCCCAACCCTCAGCCCACATTGACTCTTCTTCCAGGAATGGCCTTTCTCAACTTTTTTGTTTTTCCTTTCTCCAAATTCTTTTTTAAAGAAATATATTTTTATTGATTTCAGAGAGGACTGGAGAAAGGGAGAGATAGAAACATCATTGATGAGAGAGAATCATTGATTGGCTGCCTCCTGCATGCTCCACATTGGGAATTGAGCTGGCAACTTGGGCACGTGCCTGACCAGGAATCAAATCATGACCTCCTGGTTCATAGGTCAATGCTCAACCATTGAGCCACAGCAGCCAGGCTCTTCAAATTCTTAATAATTCTTCAAGATGTGGCCAGGGTCTCACCTCCTCCAGGAAGCCTTCTGTGACTATACCATCTCACACTAGCTTTTCTTCTTCCAAACACCTACCATCATTTCAGCCACTACTACTTTTTTTCACTCCCAGTGACCTCCTGCATGGCCTATAGAATGTAAGCCCTGGAGGCTGAGATTAGCCTCAATATAGTTTAGTACACCCCATAGTACCTAGGTTCATTAAACAGCCTTTCTCCCATGTCTCTACCTGGCAAACTCCTATTCATCCTTCAAAGCCCCAGATTGAATGCCCTCAACCCTGGAAAATTCTCCCTGACTCTCCTGAGGCAGAGCTGCGTAAGTTCTCCTGTGCTTCCGTTGCATTTGCCCATAATCTCCCACAAGAATGTATTGGGCACCAACTTAATGACAGCCACCTGGCAAGGCATCAGGAACTATACTAAATGAGACAGAATTAGACTGTACCCCGAGGAGCCTATATTCCACCTGGGAAGGCAAGCATCAACTGATTTCACCATTATTTAATTAAATGTCACCCACATGCACTGACCACTTGCGATGTGCTACGTAAGCACTTTATACATATTGAGTTATTTGATGTCACACATATGCTGGTGTTATCTCCTTGACGCTTCTATGCTTCTGTGCTTCAGGGTGGGGAGGATCTAAAACTGCACCTTCCTCCCCACTCCCCCCGCCCTCTCCTAGTCCCCCTCCTGCTTTGTATCTCCCCTCGGCACTTGTCACCAAACTCACTATGTTTCCCTTTTATTTCTCACTTATTCTCTGCCTCTCCTAACGTGGATTCCTGAAGACAGGGATCTGATGTCTGTATCCCCACAGCCCAGGACAGTGCCTGGTAAACAGTGGTGAGCAAACAGGTTTGTTGAAAGAAACGTATCATTCTGTCTTCTTCAAATGAGCAGATGAGATCATTGGTGCTCAGAGAGGCCAAACAATTTGCCTGACGTCACACAGCTGGTGCGCAGCAGAGCCTGAGTTCAAACCCAGACACCTGGCCCCAGGGCACATGCTTCTTGTCACTTGTTATGCCATGCCATCCCTTTGTTCTGCCATCATCTGTCACCTGACTGCCTCCCCCACTTGCCTATGCTGCCCTGAAGGGTGGGAGCTGGTATTGCTGTCTTGTACCCACTGGACCCCCCACAGTGCCTGGCCCAGAGCAGTTTCCAGTAAACGTTTACTGAATGAGTGAATAACTGCATGAACGCATGTGTACATTGCATACAACTTTGGTTATTGATTGCTGAGAGACAGCGCTCAGCTTTAAGTCCTTGGACCCCGGTGCTGCTTATCAGGAGAAAGTATACTCATTAGGCAAAAGCACATCACAGGCCCCTTGCACACTTTTGATGTTCTCTTTGCATCTTTGCTGCCAGGCAAGGAGCCTTTTGAAGACGTGAGTTCCATCTGCCCACCTCCCCACTTTGATGAAGAAAGACACCTGCCCTGCCTGTGTTTGGGGGAGCGCTTACAGAACCAACAGCGTCTGGGGATGGCCCATCTCCTCCCGGTCTCCCCATCCAGGCACTTACGTGGGGTTTCTCAGCCAGCCTCGCATGCAATGCCCGTTTCCAAATGTTCTTGGCAGAACTGGCTTCAAGGAGCAGCAGCAACGAGCACAGGACCCAGATGACCTTCCTTCTGCTGCTGCCCATCCTGCAGCTGGTGGAGGGGTTTCTTCCCAGATGTTCAGAGAAGAGGGCCCCCTTGCCAGGTGGGTCCGTTGAATGGGGAGCAGAAGTGTGCATGGTCTGCCAGACTCTCTTAGCTCCCCCTCCGATCATTTGTCCACGCCCAGCACATGCCCCCACCCCCAGCCCCACCCCCCAGGGGTGGCCTGCCGCCTGGTTATTTTTAGCTTGCCCTATAACATCTGGCCCCAGAGACTCCAACCAGGCAGTTCAGATGGCAGTGGTCAGCTAGCCAGCAGCAGGAGGAGGCACATTCCCCCCTCCCCCCGACTCCCCCCCTCCCCGCCCTCCGACTTGCTTGGAGACGTGGCTGGGAGTGGCGCTGTCACTCTGGAATATGAGCACTTCCTTGCCGTCTGGGGCGGTCTTTCCCAGAGGTGGTGTGCTGGCTCTGAGGCCAGAGGCTGGGGCGGGTGGGGGCGGGCACACAGAGAAAGCAGCCCAGTAGGACGGGTGGGGATTCCACTGCTACCTCATCCAAATTTTGAGCTGGGCTGACAAACTCTGTCTGCCCAGAAAAGCTTCTTTGGAAGACATTGCTGAACGGGGGCTGGCTGATGACTCATGCCCTTGAACCCGGGTGTCCTCCTCTCCGATGTGGGCATGTGAACAGTGACCGTGTGTTTCTTGGGAGAATTCAGTGAAACTGCGTGTGAAGCGTTCCACATACATCCTCAGTGTGCCGTCATGTCAGCGCGTGTGTGTTCTATACAGGGATCAATATCTCACAAGCCTTGTCTTCCATCCCCTGTTCACAGCAACCCCAAGACAGGTACGGTTTTGATGCCCGAGTCACAGATGGGAGGCAGCGGTCTAATACTTGCCTGAGGTCAGGCAGATAGCAGAGTTGGGGCTCAACCCCAGCCCCGTCTGACCACCACAACACACCACCTGGGAAAGTGGAAGGGACCCAAGCTCCAGACTTAGATGCACCTGGGCCAAGTCCCCGCTCAGCTTCTGTCTGCGATGCTGGGACATCCTCTTTGGCCGCTGCCTCTCAGTTCTTTCACTGGGACACTAGTGTGTGGTCATGTGTTACAGTGGCAGTAGGAAGCTCGTGCACCCCGGAGTGGGGGGTTGGCTCTACAAGGTCAAGTATCTGTGCCTTATTGCCTGCACCCCTGTGCCTTCCACAGGGCCTGGCCCGCATCAGCACTCAGTAATTACTGACTAGATGCACTGGCTTTCCTCAGTGCATGGCACAGGGCGTGGAATACAGTAGGTGCCCAATAAATGTTCTTCAATTGAGATGTCAGTTCTGCAGCAGTATTTGGACCACACGGACCCAGGCGCCAAGCAGTGACCCATCAGTTAATTTCTTGCAAACATTAACTTATAAAAATGAGCCTTCCAAGTTCTGAGGTCAGCAAGGGTGACTTCTCCAGCAGCCCTACAGGTTTTATGTGGAAAATGAAAAAGCTCTGAGAGGAGACATTAACACTCCAGGACTCCCCGGAACAAATTTACCAATTTACCGGGAAACGCAGCCACTTTCCTCTGATCAGGGACCAGTGGGATCGGGTCAGACAGCCAGCCTGGGGTTCCCAGCAGGGGCCGAGTGGGCAGCCCCGGCCTGGGGCCCAGCACGATTTCAGGGCCAGCAGCTCCGCCCAGGTTCCTGCCAGGCCTCAGAACTACATGTTCCCAGTAGCAGAGGTCCCATTTTATCTGAGCTCTGGTGACCTGGGCTTGATCCCAAGCTTAGTGGGCTGGCCTCCTGTGAATGTGGCTTCCTGCAGATCTGTGGGCGAGGTTTCCTCTGGGAAAGCCTTGGGCTGGCGAGGCCTTTCATCTCCTCTGCTCTGGGGGGCCTGCTGGTGAGGCCTGCCTGCTGGGTCTGACAGCTGCTGCCTGCCCAAGGGTCTCGCCCTCTGAATTGGGGAGGAAATGTCTCCTTGAAAAACGTAAAGGGCACAATGCTTAGGGCTTCACTCCATGGAGCAGAGGACGTGGCTCAGTTACAGGCCCTGAGAATAAAGCCTGCCCCTCCACTCCTGATAAAACTCCCCACCTGATCACTAAGGCTTTATGCTCCTTCCCCAGGAAGGCGAATCATTTTCTCCCATGGTGCTCTAGGAAAGGGGCCGGGTGGCATCGATTCATACTTCACACTAAGGTGTGAATGACTTCCGGCAGAAAGAAACATACAGACAAAAGAAGGAGGACCAGCGTACACTCATTTATTCGTTCATTTCAACATTTGAATGCCTACTGTGTGCAAGGCTTGGAGATACCAGAGAGCAAAACCAGGCCCAGCCTCTGCACTGATGGGGCTTCAAATGTGTTTAATAAATATTTAGATGGCACTTTTTCGGTGCCAGGCAGAGTTTTGAGTGCTTGAAAAATATTCACTTATCTAACCTATCACAACTCTGTTAGGTAGATACTCTTATTCCCCTATTTCAGGGAAACTGAGGGTCAGAGAGATGAACAACCTGCCCAACTGCAGAGCTGATAATTGGCAGAGCTGGGATTCAAACCCAGACCTCCGCTTTCAGAACCTGTGCTCAGAGTCATCACACCATGAGTCCTCAGGGCAGCTGAGTTCCAACAAGGACATATAAGGGGGGAGTGGACCTAGTCAGGAGGGCCAACAAAGGTCTCCCTGGGGAGGTGCAGACCTGAAAACTGAAGGGCCAGGCTGAAAAGAGAATGGGTTTTAGATTCCGACAGACCAGGGTGGAACACCCGCTGTGGGGGAGTGTGAGGGAGGCAGGCCCGCTAACCCTAGATATGGGTCTTACTCAAGTGGCTCGGTAGCACCACCATCCAAACCGAGCCACTTCTTTTTACAGGCCCTCGGCACTTCTGCCGGCCTGGACTCCTTCCTCTATTACAAAATATTACACAATGTTTTTAAATGATTGATTATAGTTCATTGATAAAAAGACAAAATTAAGCCTGGCCAGTGTGGTTCAGTGGTTGAGCATCTATTACTGAACCAGGAGGTCACAGTTCGATTCCTGGTCAGGGACATGCCCTGGTTGTGGGATTGATCCCTAATAGGGGGTGTGCAGGAGGCAGCCAATCAACGATTCTTTCTCATCATTGATGTTTCTCTCTCTCCCTCTCCCTTCCTCTCTGAAAACAATTTTTTAAAAAGTAAGACTGAGGCAGAATAGTAAGAAGCCAGGAAAATTCCTCGGCAAGTGGAATGAGGAAACTGAGACAGACGGCTGAACAATTTACAGCCACATACAGAGGGAAGCCCCGGTGCCTAGCAATGGGCAAAACTGGTGCTGGACCTGCCCCGCAGGGTGGCCTTTCCTCCCCTGGCATATCGCTGCTCATGAGGCTTGGACCTCCTGACCTTTCCTCCCTAGACATGTCATCGAGGCCTCAGTTGTATTTCAGCTCCAGGCTCAGAAAAGCAGCAAAACCAAATGGCAGCTTACTAGCATGACCCCTGCCCTGGCACGGACAGTCAGTGGAGCCCAGGACCCTGAAAGAACACACCCAGGACACCTGAGGAATATTCTACTGAAATTTCCCCCAAGTTCCCAGCCTTTAAAACCCCTCGCCAAAAGGAAACAAAGGACCTGTGCTCCATCTCCCTGCAGGGAGCAGCCTGAGCCTTTCCCGCCCCCTCCTCTGCCCCCACAGGCATGCATCTCCCAAACTCCGAGGGCCCCCCATGACTTGCAACCAGGGGAGCGCTGGGCAGCAGGCTCACCCCTGACCCTGTCTCCAAGGCCCCCTTTTCTCTGACTTTCCTCCTCCTTGGCTCACTTCTGTTACTGTACTTTTATTTCTCAGTGAGCCCAAGCAGCCCTGCCCAGGCTCTCTCCTGTTGCTTCCCAGTGGTAGGCAAACTGCGGCTCGCGAGCCACATGCGGCTCTTTGGCCCCTTGAGTGTGGCTCTTCCACAAAATACCACGTACAGTGTGATTGAAACTTCGTGGCCCATGCGCAGAAGTCGGTATTTTGTGGAAGAGCCACACTCAAGGGGCCAAAGAGCCGTATGTGGCTCGCGAGCCGCAGTTTGCTGACCACTGTTCTATCCTAAGCCCTTCCTTGTTCCACTGTCCACTTCCTTGTTACGCTCTAATAACCGTACTCTCCAATCACCCCGACTTGCATTGTGAAATTTTTCCTGCATGAAGTTAAGAACCCACCCACCACCACAGGCCCTAGGCCAGCTGTGGGCAAACTATGGCCCTCTGGCCTGGAACCAGCCCGTTTGAAATGAATAAAACTAAAAAAAAAAAAGACCGTACCCTTTTATGTAATGATGTTTACTTTGAATTTATATTAGTTCACACAAACACTCCATCCATGCTTTTGTTCCGGCCCTCCGGTCCAGTTTAAGAACCCATTGTGGCCCTCGAGTCAAAAAGTTTGCCCACCCCTGCCCTAGGCAGACCTGCTAACGGCCAAGTCTCCTTTCTGGTGATAAAACAAGCTGAATTATGTTTTTTCTTCTTATTTTAAGAGAAATGAAAACACTTTCCGGAGCCCCTACAAGTCTTGTGGGCCCTGGGCACTGTGCCTGCTGTGCCTGTGGGAGAAGACAGCTCTGGGACCAGTACTGCTGTGTGACTTCAGGCAAGCCTTTGCACTCTCTGAGCCAATAAGCTGGGCGGGAGGTACTGACTAAATGGACAGATAAGCCTTCTGGGCACATGGGAGGTGCCATTCTCGGCAGTTCCCTCCTCCCTGTGTCCTCTGGAGGAGCAGGGAAGGCTGGTGGGAAAGGCCCTCGCGTTGCACAATCAGCCTTAAGAACCGCAGCCCAGCTCTGCTCCAGGCCGTGAATGAAAACAGATGTCCCCGGGTTGCCTTGTTCTTGGAAAGCCAGACTCTGACCTCGATTCACCCCGCCATCCAATCACTGACCTCCCTCCACACAGCGTCCGGCTCTCCCTTAACGCATAGTTGATGTCCTCCCAGCCAGGGAACTCCCAGCTTCTCTCTCTGATTCCCAGTTACAACCCCAGTGAGCCTGCAGGCCTGCTCCTGCCCTGACCAGTCCAGGCCAAATGCCTGGGAAACTGACATCTCAGCTCTGACCAATGTGACTGACCTCCAGGTTGGAAAGGTCAGGTTTGAAGGTTATGTGGCTCTTCTCCCAGCTGAGGCCCCACCCTGTCAGCAGACAGCAGCTGGGCCAGGACTTGAATGGGCTTCTCTTGTTTTTTCTCTCCAGGATTCAGACCCACCTCCAAAGTAGGGTTTGCAACTAGGCCACTCATTTTTGTCTTTTCTCCCACAGCAAATCTGATTGTGAAACCCCCTCCCGGTTCCACCTCCGAAGCTGATAACCTTACTTAGTCCTGTTGAGACAAAGGTAAAAATGTGCAACCTACAGGCCTTGCAGGTCGGCCCAGCGTTAGTCAACTGGGCTGCACTGTTAGCCCTGCCTGCAGGACTTTCAGCAACACCTGTGCCAGGACCGATGCTCAGATGAAATGAATCAGAAGTCAGATCAATGACGTTACCCTGTGGTTGTGGCCAAAGTTCCCCAGCTGATTCTAACGAGCCCTGACAAATTTGGCCTCTCTCCTGACCCCTTCCCCCACAACTCCTCTCCTGGCCTCACATCCCTCCAGCTCCCTCTCGCTCTCCCTGGGGCAGCATGCTGGACCCGCCTGCCCGTGTACATACTCACCATGCACCCTTCTCCATGGGGCCTTTGCATATGCTGTTCCCTCTCCCAGACACTCTTCCCTGTTTTCTGAGTGAACCTGTTAAGGCTTCCTCACATCTTAACTCTCAGCAAAACAGTCAGCCCCTGTATGGTAAATGGGAACATGGGCCCCTTCCCACGCTCCAACCGCCCCGCCCCCCCCCCCCCCCCCCCCCCACCATGTGGGAGATATACTGAAGGCCATCACTAAGCAGGCCGTGAGGCCTTGGGAGGCTGGCCAGCTCCTCAGTCAAGAAAACAGCATTTTGACCTCACAGAGCTTCCCCACGTCCCCCTCCCCTGCACGCCCTGTTTATCTGTTTTCTGTTCTCTATAAAACCTTGTGTTTGGAACGTCTGGGTGGCAGCGAAACAATAGCACCAGCCAGCCGCCCTGGTGCGGCCGTCCGCAGGCCGGATGGGACTTAGCGGTTCAACGTCACCGGTTGGCCCCCACCGGTGCGCGTGTAAGTCCTAAAAACCCATGGCGTTCTCAGCCAGTCCTCTCGGTTATTTCTTTGGGAATCCAAGGACAGTACACTGAGGTTTTCTGGGACCTCAGCACTTTGCATAGCAGCCTCTCCCTCCCAGGAATGTTCCCTGTCCTCCAGACCAACTCCGTGCCCTGAGGTCAGGTCTTCATGGCCCCAGGGACTCCACTTATAGGACACACGCAACCTGCAACCTACGGTGGGAGCGACATTCCTTTCTTACAGTGCCTGACTCTCCCAATGAGGAAAGCATTCTAAGGGCAGGACTGTGTCTGTTGATTCTGTTTTTTTCTTTCTCACCTACCAGGCACCTGAAACATAGCAGGAGCTCAGCGACATTCGTTGTGTGGCTAACTGGCTGCTCCCGCACCCCCACCACAGCTCCTGCCCCGATGACTTTGCTAGACCTTCTTAATGCCAGCTAGTGGTCCTTGAGTCACCCGCTGCCTGGCACCAAGTCCCCTGACCTGGTTGAACCGATGGGAGCACCTGCAGCAGCACCTGCCCCTGTGCTGTTGTCATCCCACGGCCACACCTGTGCTAGACAGCGTCCTAGGCGCTGGGGTCGCCCCCCCCCCCCACCCGCCCCGGGTCCTTTCTGCCAGCATGCTGTACCCAAGTCTTCCCTCCAGCCCCTGGATATCTGGGGCTGGATCACCCTCTGTCATGGGGCTGCCCTGTGAACGGGAGGACGTTTAGCAGCATCCGTAGTGTCTACCCAATCGATGCCCAAAGTATTATCCCACACTCCTACCTCACCAGACATCTCCAAATGTCCGCTCGTGAGGGGGCCAAACCGCCCCCTGCCGTTGAGAGTCCTGCACTGAGGTCAGGAAGCTGGGCTCCCACAGTAAAACAGGGAGGAGTCGGGATGTTGGCTGACAGTTATTGTTAAACTGTCCGTCTCTGTCCCATGCCCTTTTCTGACTGTTTGACGTCACAAAAAACACACCAGACTGTAATAAACTCTTCCAGGAAGCGTGAACCCGAGGTCAGGGGCTCGGCAGTCCCAGGTCCACTCCCCTTTACCCTGTCTTCCCACGGCCTCTGCTGCTCCTTGGCAAAGCGGAGACCACAGCCGCCCCTTGTTCGCAGGGTTACTGCGCTCACACTGGGGCAAGTGTGACTTCTCCTCAGTGTCGCCAACGTCACCCGAGCAACCCAGTGCTGCACGTGTTGTAATTGGAGAGACTGTCGTTCAAACAGAGCAGGCGATAAGCAGATGGGGCAAATGTAACCATGAGTAGTACCAACTTGGGTACAGAGCAGCTCAGAGTTTCTTGCCACATTTTCAGTTTGCTTTATAGCAACACAGAGCAGCGGTTCTCAACCTGTGGGTCGCGACCCCTTTGGCGGTCGAACGACCCTTTCACAGGGGTCGCCTAAGACCATTCTGCATATCAGGTATTTACATTACGATTCATAACAGTAGCAACATTACAGTTATGAAGTAGCAACGAAAATAATTTTATGGTTGGGTCACAACATGAGGACCTGTATTTGAAGGGCCAGAAGGTTGAGAACCACTGACATAGAGGCATGAAGAGTAAAGAGCAGAATATATAGAGAATTCCTGCACCTCAATAGCAAAAAGACCAAGAACCCATTTTAAAAATGGGACTTGAGTAGGCATTTCTCCCAGGACGACATACAGAAGCCAATAACGTGAGACGACGCTCCACATCATGGTTGTTAGGGAAATGCAGATTAAAACCACAGTGAGAGCGCACCTTCTACACACTCACATGGCTAGAATTTTTAAAAAGAAAGAAAATGAAGAAACAGAGCATAAAATTAACCATTTTAATTGCGAGGATGTGGAAAAATGAAGCCGCAGATTCTTATAGAGCCGTGTCATAGAATTAGCTATAAAAGGGAATGAAAACTACTTCACCCCACAGCACAGATGAACCTCAAAAACATAATCATGTTCTCAGACTTTGGTGACAGCATTTAGCACAATTTACCTTTTTTCTTTTGGTCTGTCTACCCACCCCCAGCCCCCAACCATCCCCTTTGTGACAGGGAATCTCTCTCCCATGTTGTCCAGGTCCCACTGTGTATGGAACCTGTGCCAGGCCCAGGACCCCGTCACCCCCACCCCACCATCACAGGGCCTTCTGTGATCCCGGTGTTCCAGGAAAACACGCGACGAGGAGGCGAGGAGTGTGGGAAACGCTTACTCCCCTGCAACGTGAAGACATTCCTCTGGGGAAAGATTGTGAAATCGCCAGCTCACCTCCCAGGCAGACATCAGAGGAGGGGAATGTTCTCACACCCAGCTTTTCTGGAATCAGAGGTTTGTTTTGTTTGTGTGCTTTTTATTTTTATTTATTTACTTGTTTTAAAAATATGTTTTTATTGATTTCAGAGAGGAAGGAAGAGGGAGAAAGAGAAACATCAATGATGAGAGAGAATCATTGATCAGCTGCCTCCTGCACATCCCCCACTGGGGGTCGAGCCCGCAACCCGGGCACGTGCCCTGACTGGGAATCCAACCGTGACTTCCTGGTTCATAGGTCGACGCTCAACCACTGAGCCACGCCAGCCGGGCTGTTTGTGTGTTTTTTAAATGACATTCTAGGCAAATGACGTCTTGGATGGTTTTCCCCGTGAGACTTTGTGGAGCCCTCGTCAGCATCTCCCTCCATTGCCTGACATTGTCCCCCGTGAGGTTGACCCTGAGGCATCATCTGGACATCAGAGGCAGGGAGGAATGACGGAGAGGTCTGAGGGCCCAGCATCTGCCAAAAGAAGCAGCTAAGCAGGCGTCTTGGCGGTCAAAACTCAAGTCTGTTTCTCCTCACCTTTAATTTTTTTCTACTTTATTTTTATTGAGCTAAAATTCACATAAAATTAACCATTTGAAAATGTCCAGTTCAGTGGCATTTAGTACATTCACAGTGCTGTGCGGGCACCAACTCTGTCCAGTTCCAGAACATTTTCATCATCCCCAAAGGAAACCCCATACTCACTGTCAATCCCTCTCCATTCCCTCCTCCCCTTGTGCCCCCGACACCTCGCCTCTACTTTTTGTCCCTATGGATTTGCCCATCCTGGCATTTCACGTGTGTCTGAGTTCTTTCACTTCTTTCATTTTCTTTTCTTTTCTTTTTTTATTCATGTTGGAAGAGAACACCTTTTAGAGAGAGTGTGACCAGGGGGTGACAACTAAACTCAGAGATGAGAAGAAGCCCAACAAGCCAGGGGGAGGGGTGGTGGGCAGAACTTTCTGGGCAGGGCCACTGACTGCCCCCAATCCCTGCTGGATAGAGTCTGGAGGGGGAGAAGGAAGGCTCTCGCTGCATCCAGAGGAGAGGGGAGGATTGGAGCAAAGGGTGGTGGGAACAGGATTTCAAAGAGCCATCAGAGTGATGAGGGTGGCTGATTCCCCCACAGCTCTAGCCACCCAGTGATTGACAAGCCAATCATGTATTCCCCCCGCCCCCACTCAGTGGTGATTGGTTCAAAAATAGATCTGTCATCTGATCTGAACCAGTGAAGTGTGAGGGGAGGTCAGGTGAGGTGCTTATGGGAAAGTGGTCCCCTCACTCCTGAGAGATAGGCTGAGAAGTGATGGTTCCTCTGAGCATCAGGATGGGATGCCAGGGTCGGCAGCAGCCATTTGCCACCGTGAAAAGAGTCAGCAGGGGAGTGAGGCCACCAGTGAAATGGCAGCGTGGGAAATAAAGCCCGAGTCCTTGGTGACATTGCTGAGTGAGCGCCATCCGATCTCTGGGCTTCTCGACACACAGGACAACGCATCTCCCTTAGGGTTAAGCCACAAGCTGGAGCTTTTTGTTACGGACCTCCAACCACATCCTGCCTACACACCACAAGCTCGTCCAGCCTGGCTAGCGAACGTCTATGAAAGCAGAGGCCAAAGGGGAAAGATGGTGGGGAGACTCACATTTCCTGAGCACCCGCTAGACCCACACTTTGCACAGGCATTTTACAGAGTCTCTCCTGAACCCTCAGACCAGCCCTTTGAGGCAGACACTGCAATGACTCCACTTAACAGAAGAGCAAACGGAGGCCGAGAGGTGAAGACACTGGCTTGATCCCAATTGGCCGGACCAGGATGTGAACCCAGGTCTGCGGTGGCACTTGGCCAGCCTGCTTCCCGGCATGTGGAGGGGGGGCGGGCCGGGAGGGTAGGGTATGATGGTGCTGCCTGGCAGGGGGGTTGCCTCAGCTGAGCTGAGCCACCATTCTCTGCAAACATCTGTCATCGCCTAAGAGCAGGCAGCCCCCAGGCTCAAGAGCCCACCCTAGTGAGACGGGGAGCCTGCCTGGGTTCCACTGGACGGTGGGGAAAGCCTTGCCAACCCGCAGGATAATCCCACTGGAGCCCTTCCTTCTTCCTTCCTGGCGGACAGCGATGCCAGCAGCCACTGTGGTCCACGGGGACAGCAGGGCACTCTGAGCTCCCGGCTGCCCTTCCCGGCAGGTCCTCCAAGAACACTTTCCCTTGGCAAGAGTTGACAAAAGAGGGAGAGAGAGAGTCCTTGGCCTCCCTGTGCAGTGCCCGGTGCACAGAAACCCATCACTTGGCAAACACAAGCTGTCCCGCCGTAAATCACAGGGTGCGGGCACACAAAGGCAGAGAGTGATCTCTGCCTGCTGGGCACGCAGGCCACAGCCCTGGTGGGCGGGTCAGGAAGGCGACAGCCCGCTGCCCAGGCCCCTGGCCTACTCTCCTCTTCATCTATCCCTCAAGCATCAGCCCCCAAATACTTCTCTAACGTTTATTTATGTTTCTTATTACAAAGGCACAGGATTTATATCAGAAGGGACCATGGAAACAATGATGGATATTTAAAACAGAGGGGATTAAAGCAGGGATCTGGTGAGACAGGCTACAGAAAGGCTGTGAAACCCGGCAAGGGACCATGAGGTGACCCAGAGGCTCATAACAGCAAGAAGCAGCTGCCCCAGCCCCAAGGTGGTGGAGACACAGAGAGAGGCTGCTGTTTTTCAGGTCCAGGATCCGGGGTCACCAAGAGCTGGGAACATGTTGTCTGCGGGAGTCAGTCCCTTGGTAATGTCTTGCAGAATGGGAGAGGAGGTGATCTAGGGGCAGACAGGCCCAGGACCAGACAGGTAGTCATCGCAAAACAACCCAACTTTCCCCCCCAACCCCCCCCCCCCCCCCCCGCCACACACACACACACACAGGAGCAGGCGCAAGGTAACTTCTGCATGTTCTCCCTTCCCTTCCTCCTCTTTCCCTCCTCTAACCAGATCAAAAGCTGGTAGAACCAAAGTGATGGCAGAAAGTCTTCTATTCATTTTCGAGCAGATATCTATCTACCGAGCACCTACTACTGCATGCCGGGCATTAACCTAGGCCCGTAATGTGGAGAGCTTGCATTCTCATGGGGGAGAGGGGAATGCCCCACCACAAACAAGAAATGAATGAATGAACAAGACAATCCCAAAGGAGTGGTGTATGAAGAAAGTAAAACGGTGGTGAGCAGTGAGGATGAGTGGTGTAGGGTGGTGGACAGGGAAGTCCTCTCTGACTACATGACACCCTAGTCAAGCCTGGAGTGATGAAAAGGAATCACTTGTGCAGAGAGAGAAGGTCAGGCATATTCTAGGCAGGGGGCATAGCAGGTGCAAAGGCCCTGGGGTGAGCACCATCTTGACTGGTTGCAAGAATCACATAAGAAACGAGAAACAGTTTCTTAATACACTGTGTGCAATATCCACCAGGACACTCTGTTACGAAACTTAGTCCAGTGCTGTGCAAACTCCACGCTCTTATCTAATTCAGGGTTCTCTTAGAGAGGAAGCTAGATTTGAGGCTCAAAGGGACCACACACCAGGCTTGTCCCTCCCTTCCCCCCAGGCAACTCAGGCCTTTGTCCTCTGAGAATGACTCTTCCTCCCAGAGACTCGTGTCCCTTTTCTTTCCACCAAAATAGCAAAGCCCTGGAAAGCATATTAATTAAATGCAAACAGATAGAGGGTGGGCTGGAGAGTTGTGGTGTTAGGGGGCACCCAGCTACACCAGACAGGACAACCGGTGACACACTCAATGGGCAGGAAGCAGGCTCCAAGATCGGATGACTAACAGACCACATTTAAATCCTTGGATCTCCCATCACAAATGTCCATGGTTGCTTTCTTTGGATGGTAGAATTAGGGTGAATTTCATGTTTACTCACCTATAGTTTCTAGTTTGTCTATTGGATCACATATTACTCAGAACATGTCCCTGGGTTCAAATCCCAGAAATGTCCCCCGGGGCACAAGTGTTTAAACTCTCTGAGCCTCACTTCCCACCATATCAAAGGGCAGGTAAAGAAAGAGAGGAGGAGGGTGGGAAGAAGGGAGGAAAGGGGGGAGATTTATCTGAATTGAAGTTGCCAACGGACACCCGGAACACTAGGGCCCCGGGGAATATCCAGTGGGGACTGGAAGGACCATTCATTGTGAAGGCAGTGCCCGGTGCCAAGGGCGGATGTAGGGCTGGCTCATGAGGCCCCCTGCTGGAACTTGCCAGCTGCTGCTGAGGAAAGAAGTTCATTAACTCAAGGAAGAGTAACTGTCTACTTTCAAGCTAGATGGCTTTGCTCATTTGCTACTTTATTAAAATGAAATTTGTCCTAATTTGATTACAACTGGTCTGGCTTTAATCTGATTTGATTTGTTAAGCAAAGTAACAACAAAGACGACTCCAGGGAAAGATGAACTGCCAAGGAGGCCCATCCCCCCATCGCGTATAACAAGACACAGGGGAGGGGGGCACATGTCCAAGTGCAAGGAATTGATTGAAGAGTCAGATAGACGTGGGCACCAGCATAACCTGCCCCTATTGAAACGGTGTATAACTCTACTGCCTTGGAGCAAATGTTCGTAACATATTGCTAAGAAATAAAGTCTACAGCCAAATGTGTAGCATATTTCGATTTTTGCAAAAAATGTGTATTTTATGTCTATGTGCATAGAAAAGTGTGGAAGAATACACACTAATATATCAATATTGATTTTCTCTGGGAGCAGCATCATGAATTCCCCCCCCCCTTTTCTCTCCTAGGGGTTCCATTTTTATACAAATGACATACGTTATGTATATGAAATAATAAAGCAACTCTTTGGTATTGAAAAGGGATTGCAGTAGAACTGCTTAACCTACAAAAACTGTTTTCTAAGATTTTGCAAAATTCTTTGTTCTGAGGCAGTTCGGTTATTCACATTTATTCAGCTCTAGGTAGGTCAAGGTCTAGAATCAGATCCCCTTGTGGGCTGGCCATCTTACCCAGTCTCCTGCCTCATACACACTCAGCTGCCCCTGACATGGCAGAAAGCAAGAACGAGTGGGGGGAGGCCAGCATGACTCCTGGTCCTGGGAGAGCAACGTCACCTACCCACACACATGCACACATATGTACACCTGCACGCACACCTGAACAGGTGGGCCAGGTGCCACCTTCTGCTCTAAATGCCAAGGATGCAACCCCACAACAACCCAGTTTGAGGACCAGTGCCTGGCACACCACCAGCAAACAGTAAGAGCTGAAAATAATTCAATAAGAAGATGGGCTGGAATAAACATCTGAACAAGTGCAATACAGGGAGCGAATGAGATGACACGGAATGGGATGAATAAGTAAAGCAAAGTGGACTGGTATGAATGAATAAATGAACGAGACGATAGAATAGAATGCATTAACTAGAATGAGCAAATGGAATGGAACGGAATGAGCGAATGAGATATAACAGATGAATGGGAGGAGGTGGGATAGAATGAAATAATAAACTAATGAATGAATACAAGAAGACATGGTTGCTGACCATGAGGCAATTCTGGTCTGGGGTGGGAGGGGGGCTGGGCAGGAGCAAGTCAAGAACTACAGGAGCATTTACCTGGCACTCTGCTATTCACAGACCACTGATGGAGTAAAGGGTGTTTAACCTTATAGTGTCTCGTTTAACCCTCACAGCCGATGACTCTGTGAGGCCAGCTCCTGCATTAGTTCCATTTTTAAAAATATATATTTCATTGATTTTTTACAGAGAGGAAGGGAGAGGGATAGAGAGTTAGAAACATCGATGAGAGAGAAACATCGATCAGCTGCCTCCTGCACACTCCCTACTGGGTATGTGCCCTTGACCGGAATCGAACCTGGGACCCTTGAGTTCACAGGCCGACGCTCTATCCACTGAGCCAAACCAGTTAGGGCCATTAGTTACATTTTGCAAATGAAGAAACAGAGACTGGGGAAGCCCCCTAGAAAGAAGCAGTTCAGCCGAAACCGGTTTGGCTCAGTGGATAGAGCGTCGGCCTGCGGACTGAAAGGTCCCAGGTTCGATTCCGATCAAGGGCATGTACCTGGGTTGCGGGCACATCCCCAGTAGGAGATGTGCAGAAGGCAGCTGATCCATGTTTCTCTCTCATCGATGTTTCTAACTCTCTATCGCTCTCCCTTCCTCTCTGTAAAAAAATCAATAAAATATATTTGAAAAAAAAAAAAAGAAAGAAGCAGTTCTGGGTCAGGCTCTGGGAAGCCGAGGCTGATGGAGCTCTGCAGCCCGAGGTGTGTCAGTAGGAACTGCTCCCGTGGAAGGGGGAGGTAGAAGGCAGGGCTGGTGGAGCGGGTGTTGGCAGGGACGCAGTCTCTACCAAGGCCTCAGCCAACCCCAAGGAGCTCAGGATGTGTCCTGGGTTAGGGCAAGGGGATGCCCTCCCCATTGACCAGCCATGGGCTACAGGCTATTTTCTTCTCTCATAGTTTTGGAGGCCAGAATTCTGTAATCAAGGTGCCAGCGGGGTGGGTTCCTTCTGAGGATTCTGAGGGAGAGTTGGCTCCATGCCTCTCTCAGTCTCCGGTAATAAATGGCCATCCTTGGTGTTCGTAGGCTCATGGACACATCACTCCAGTCTCTGGCTCTGTCTTCACGTGGCCTTCTCCCTGTGGGTCTCTCTTCCCTTCAAGGACACTAATTATATTGGATTAGGGGCCCAACCAACTCCAGGATGACCTCATCTTAACTAATTACACCTGCAACAACCCAATTTTCAAGTAAGGCCACATTCACAGGTGCTGTGAGTCAGAACTTCAACATGTTTTTTTGCCGAGGGGGGGAGGGGGGGAGGGGCGGAGGACACAATTTAACTCATAACCTCAGTCAAAGTTTCCCAGAGGGCTGGTGGCTCAGCGCCGTGTGCTGCCAGCAGCACTCCCAGTAGCTGAGACTAAGTCCTTTAAGTGGAGGGGGTCTGGGTGGCAGAGCACCTATTAGAGAAACCAAGGCTCAAGGGTTTCCATCGCTTTTCCTGGACTTGACCTTTGGGCTCAGGCATGTGCTAAAGAGCTGGGACTTGATCCGGGGATCAAGAGGAAGCTCTTGGAGGAATTTAAGCCAGGAGTTGATCAATTCTACTTCCCAGAAAAGCAATCCTGATAACTCCGTGAAGAATGAATGGACCAGAACCTGGTGGCAGAAGGCAGGGAGGACCGGGATGGGAGTCCAACTGTGGTCAGCAGAATAATGGCCCCCAAAGTTGTCCACACCCTGATCCCCGGAACCTGTGGATATGTCCCTTACATGGCAAAAGGGACTTTGCAGGTGCGATTCAGTTAAAGATCTTGAGATAAGAAGGTTATTCTGGATTACCCAATGTCATCATAAGTGTCCTTATAAGAGAAAGGCAGGAGGGTCAGCATTAGGAGATGTGACAGTAAAAGGAGAGAGAGAGAGAGAGAGAGAGAGAGAGGAAAGATCGAGTCTACTGCTGGCTTTGAAGGTGGAGGAAGGGGCACGAACCAAAGAATGTGGGTGACCGCTAGAAACCCAAAAAGACAAACAGATTCTCCACTAGAGCCTCCGAAAGGAACCCAGCCCAGCTGACACCCTGATTTTAGCCCAGTGAGACCCTTCTCAGGTGTATGACCTCCAGAACTGTAAGATAATAAATTCATGTTGTTTTAAGCTGCTACATTTGTGTGATTTGTTACAGCAACAATAGGAAAATAATACACCACTGAGGAAGAAAAGATGGGGCTGGGGACGAGGTGGGCTTGGAGACACTCATATAGTCAGAGCACGTCACTTTCCCCCACTGGTCCTCACTCTGTGTATTTCCTACCTGGCCTTACAAGGCCCTCAGTCCTGGCCCCACCCTCCCCCAGCTCATTACCCACTGCTCTCTGCCTCCCTCTTCCCAGCCCTACTGGTCTTGCTGCCCCTCAAACACACCAAACTCATTTCTGTACAAAACCTTTTTCACTTGTTATTCCCTCTGCCTAGAATGCTCTTCTTTCAATGCAAAAAAACAACAAAAAATGTTTGCATGTCTGTCCCCTTATCATTTATGTTTCAGCTCAAAATGTCACTTCCTCAGAGAGAGAGGTGTTCCAATTACTCTAGCTAAAGCAGCCACCCGGCCACTCCCATGGCCCTATTTTAATTCTCTCTGAGGCACCTATCACTCATATTTTCTTATTTACCTTATTGCCTGTCTCCTGCTCAAGAAGGTCACCTGCACGAGAGAAGAGAACTTTCCTATCTTATGCAATGATGTCTCCCCAAGTGCTAAGACAGAACCTGCAATACAGCAGGTATTCAAATGTTTACGGTTGGATGGAAGGATGGATGGATGGAAGAATAGATGGATGGAAGGAGGATGGATGGAAGGATGGGTGGATGGGAGGAGGGTGGATGGGAGGATGGAGATGGAAGGAAAGACAGAAGATGAATGGGTGGGTGAGTGGAGAATGAGTAGATGGAAGGGAGGAAGGGCAGATGTAAGAATGCTCAAGAGGTGGCTCCCAGGTTAAGCTGGATAGACATTGCTGTTGTTAAACCCTTCCCATCTTTGTTTGAAGGGGCCTGGTTGCTCTACATCTTTCTGATGAGGACTTTTGTTGCCAAGTGACAGAAATCAACAGGCTGTTTGTGCCTCTAATCCTGGGAACCAGACCCCATAATCTTCTTAACTCACCATCAAATGTCTATATTTAATGAACTCCCCACCTGATGTCGGCTCCCCACACCCTGATATTGACTTAGCGGCTTTATCACAGGGCTTGGTAATCCCGGGTCAAACAAAGCATTAGCATTAACGTCTCCCACCACCAGTGGGGTCGCTCTGTGCCCTGGTCTTCCTCTAAAAAAAAAAGACTTGCTCACATCATTTATCCATTTAAAACCCTCAGGGAGCAATTGTGGCTCACAGAAAAGGTGCAAATTCCAGGCCACTCAAACTCCTTCCCATCCTGGCCCCCAACTAACTCACCAGCCTCAATTCTCATCCTTCCTCTGTCACGGAAACGCCCTGTGTTGCCATCATATGAAGTTCCTCCCTATTCTAAGAACAGATCCCGCTCCCCCAGGCCTCCATGCCTCCATACATGCAGTTCTCTAGCCCTAGCACACTCTTATACCTTCTCTCCATTTAGGGACTGTCCCTCACTCTTGAAGCTCAGTTGTCACAGCATGGAAGTTCCACTGGTCCCTCAGAGACAGTATCCTCACAACTGGAGCCATCATCACATCCTGCCCGAAGCTGGCCCTTCTATGTCATCCATGTCCTTAAAGGATCCACCCCATCACCAGACCAGAGACCTGGAAGGAATCCAGGAGGTGCCCTCTCCCTCAGCCTTCACATTTCATCAAAAGCCAAGTGTCAAGAGTTCCTGCTCCTGCAGCATCAAGCCTCCCAGGCCCCTCTACTGTTTCTTACTTCCACGAATGAGGCAAAAGGCCCTTATACTCACTGCCCCATCCCCATCCTTGCTCCTTCCACTCACCCCCACCCTGGCCAGCCAGAGCTCAGTTGAGCATGAACCTGGTTCTAGCAGGCCTCTGCCCCTGTGGGCCTCTGCTACCCTCAGAATAAAATCCCAAATCCTTTCTTCACCTCTCAAAGGTAGAGCCTAGTCTGGAGCTTGTGACCAGACTAGGCCAACTGGATACAAGCCTGCAGCTATATTCTACCTGGGAGCAGTCAAAGTCCAAATCTGGCCACTGTGTTTTATAGTCATATAGGAACTCCACTAAGGAAGGTCGCAGAGCAATGTCATGGCAGAGTGCATATTCGTGGGCAAGTAGTTGGACCCTCCAAACCTCAATGTCCTCATCTGTAAAATGGGGCAACAATAGTACCTCTCACTTTGGGTTGCGGGGAGGATCAGGGGAAATAAGGCCTGGGAAGCAGGAGGCTGGCCTCCGAGTGCTCAGTGGACGTGAGTTATCACTGCAGCTGATCTTGTTTCTGATCAGACCTATCTCCCTGGGCCCCTCCCCTTTCACCAAAGCCCTTCGCATTGGTAAACATCGACTGTGAAAGAGGACCATTTGCTTAGCACTGACGGTTTCTTTTTTTTTTTTTTTTTTTTTTTGCTAAAAGTATTACAAAGCGTATTACATAAGTGCCCTTTTTATCCCCCCCACCCTTGACAAACCCCTGCCCTCCCTTACCCCCCAGTGTCTTATGTCCATTAGTTATGCTTATATGCATGCATACAAGTCCTTCGGTTGATCTCTTACTCCCCTCCCTCCTGTTCCCCAACCCTCCCTGGCCTTCCCACTGCAGTTTGACAATCAGTTTGAGGCAGCTCTGCCTCTGTATCTATTATTGTTCAAAAGTTTGTAATGAGCACTGACGGTTTCTTATCCTGGAATTCACATGGCTAAGTTGTAACATCAACCCAGGAAATGTCAAGGCCTGTTGTGTTCGTCCAAAGCCTGAGAAGCTGCGTTCGGATGGCTGGGCTCTGTGATGCCACACGGGTTACGGAACAGCTGTATGAATGCACTCCCTCTTGAAACTGTCTTTGAATCATATGTTGTTTCAACTTAACAGTTTTCCAGTTTTACGAAGGTCAGGTTTTAAAAATTATATTTCATATTAAAAGCAAAACGTAAAAAAGTCTTTTATTTTATGAAAGTGGTTTATATTAAAAGTAAAAAATAAAATAGCTTTCACCCTGTGAGCTTCTGAAACTCCGGAAGCCCTGTGCCACGCTGGCGCTGGCGGTGTCCTGCCAAAGGCTAGCTTTCTTCTCGTTAAGCTGTGAAATGGTCTCATGCTCCATTAACCATGCTGTGGAGGTGTGAATTGTCCCAGGGCACCATTTTCACTGAGGGGCCCGATGGCCTGAGAGGAGAAATAGGAGGCTGGAGGGTGTAATATCCCATAAACCCAGTTTATGACCATTGAGAAGATTAAGCTTCTGGGTGCCTCATGGTTCATTTCCAGTCGTCTCAGAGGGCACCTGCCTGTCTCCAGGTGAAAGCTGATGATTCGAAGCTATAACAAGCGATTGCCTTCCAAATGATCAGGAAGGAAACGCATCTTGGTCCTGATGTCCTGACTTTTTTTTTTCTCTCTCCTTTGAGGCCTCTGAGGAGACCTAAGTATAATTCCAGTGGTGCCAGGGGCTGAAAGATAAAACAGCTATTAGAGGGAGGAAATTTTTCCAACCGAGCTGGGGGATCAATTAAATCCCTAAGGTTGAGCTATCAAATCATCAGCACCTCCCTAATCCAGAGGCAGCTCAGTCCTGCCAGGGAATGTGGAGGAGGGGCACAAAGACCTGGGGCTAGCGCTGCCTTAGGGACCTGTGGAGAGCGGCTACAGTGTTTGGACAGGTTCAAGCCTTGGGCTGATGAGAGGGCACAGTCCTCTCATTGCCACATGCAAGTCCCAGCTTGGAGGGCAGGGCTGTCCCAGCACAATTATAGCCAACAGCTCTAGTTGTAAGCTTGAACCTATGGTCCGAACACGTGGCCCCACGTGCCTGAGTGATCTGGTCTTGATAGAGTTCAGGTGCATGTAGTTGAGTAGGATTGAAACCCACGAGAATGTTGTAAACATCTTGGCCACGCCCTTACTTTGCCTCGTGGAACTCTGCTATAAAATAAAGGCACGGCTTTCGGGTGTTGTCTCTGTCTCTCAGGGAAGCAGCGTCCCACCGAGACCCAACTTTCATTCTCTTGTCTGTCTTTTCTAAGCCTTTCAGCCGCCCCCACTCAGGTTCACCCTTGGCCATGCTGGCGCGACACAGGGACCCAGCCAGGGAGTGCAGATGGGGAGGCAGGGCCCTGGAGTCCAGGCGCAAGTCAGCGGGAAACAAATGCAATGTGTCTGTCTCCACCCAGGTGAACTTCAGGTGCTGTGGCCCACAGAGCGATATTAGTGAGCCAAATGCTCCCTCAGGCCAGATCTCTCCCCCCACCCCATAGGGTAGCTGTGTAAACAAACTCCTGAATTCACTTCCCGCTGCAAAGCCCTGAAAGCGGTACCAAGTCTCTCTGGGGCTTCGTTTCCTCATCTGTAAAATGGGGGCAAATGATAAGCCTCCTTCCAGGACAGCTGTGGGAGTTAGATGAGAGCCACGGCAAGGCTCCTCCCGGTCTTAGGTGGGGCTCATTAGGCATCACCTCCCACCTTTAGCCTTTCACCTGAACGGTGGGTGTGTTTTGATTTCTTTAAACCCACTTGGATAAAAGTGGGTGGGATAACTTGGACGTTAAAGGAGACTAGCTCTTCTGCGTCCTTCTTCCGAAGGAGGCCCAGTTCCCTCCAGACCTGAGCAATCTCTACATCTACTCAAGCTGAAAGGTGGCCGATGTCTACCAGAATGGCCATGCAGCTTGTTGACGCATTGAAGTCTTTCCACACCAATGAGCATACAGTCCCTCCCCCACGGCCCCTCCAAGGGTCCCCCACCCAGCCTCCCAGCCTCCATGATCTCTCCCTGCCATTCCCCATGGTTTGGCAACTAACGGGTTCAATCTGGACAGCAGGCTCCTCTGGGACCCTGACGGGTGAGTGCTGTGCCGCGCTGGGCTCACCAAAGGCATGCGGGCTTTATCACCCCCCATTCGTACAGTGGAAGAAACTGGGGCGCCCAACGGGGAGGAGACCAGTCTCAAGGTCACTCTTATGGTGAGAGGCAGAGCCAGGAGCTGCTGGACTCCTGGAGACGAGGTGGGAACCTACAGGGTGTTTGGGGGGCATGTTGAATGCCTCCCATGCCTCAGCTAATGTGCCCACCAACCCCCACCTCCGTACTGAGACCACCTGGGTCTGAGTCCGGACTCCCACTTATACGCTGTGTCACCTCAGGCAAGTGGCATGCCCTTTGACTTCAATTTTCTTATTTGTAACAAAACAAAACAAAAACCAGCTTTGCAACCTCAATACTACTGACATTTGGAATCAGATCGTTTTTGTTGTGGAGGCTGTCCTGTGCTTTGTAGGATGTTTAGCAGCATCCCTGGCCTTGACCTACCAGATATCAGTAACACACACACACACACACACACACACACGCCCTCCCCTTGGTCAGGACCATCAAAAATGTCTCCAGACATTGCCTATATCCCTTGGGAGGCAAAATCATTCCCAGCTGAGAACCCCTAATTGATGAAGGTTGTTCTGAGGGTCAATGGTTTACAGAGAGGGCCTGACATAGAGTTAGCCGCTGTCAGCACCTGGCTTATCAGCTAGGCTTGGGTTTGCCCGAAAGTAACAATGACCCCAAATAACAGTGACTTAAATTAGACAGCAGCTTGGTTTACTTTCACATAAAAAGCCAAACATTAGCAGTTCAGAGCTACATGGTAGCTCTGCTCCACGCCTTCATCCCTAACATTTGACCTTGTGCTCAGGGTTCCCAGAGGCAGCTGCAGACAACAATATGAAGGAAGGGATAAGGAAGAAAGGGAAGGCAGAGGGCACATGCCTGCCAGTCATCTCTTAAAATAGATGACCATCCACTAACATCCCTTGGCTGGAGCTTGGTCACATGGCCACAGCTAGCTGCAAGAGAGGCTGGAACATGGAGTCTTTATTCTGAGTGGCCATGTGCCCAGCTGACATTATACTGTATTATTGTGGAAGAAGAGAGAATTGGCTATAGGAGGTCATGGAAGCTCCTGGGCCCGCTGCAGTCAGGAACTTGATTAAAGCCAAAGGCTGTCAGCCACCAGGCAACGAGGGCGAGATAACCCTTAGAGCATCTGGCCCGTTACTTTTAATAAACCACTAGGCAAGAAATACTAGCAGAGCGCACAGGAAATAAACACACGACTCATCTTTAAAGGGAATTCTGGGAAATGCTGTGAGCTGGAACCCTTTATAATCAATTCCCACCATCCACCCCCACCCACCACCTGCCCTTCATGTTCCATATGTACCTGTGGTGAGAGGAAGGGAACATGGGATGGGACACTGGCCCAGGAATCTGGGGGACTCTGCTTTGAATTCTGCCACCCAGAGGCTGAATGACAAATCAATTCACTGTGCCCTCTAGGCCTCTAGGGCCAATATTGGAGTCTCAGATATCAAAGTGAGATATATTTGTGTGCATGCATTTTGTAAACTCCAAAGCAGCATTGTCTTATGCAACCCTTTGTCATGATGGAATGTTCTAGATCTACACTGTTCAATCTGGCAGCCACCTGCCACGACATGTGGCTACTGAGCACTTGTAATGCGCTGGTGCAATAGAGGAAGTGGAATTTTAGTTGCATTTATTGGACAGCGCAGCTGTGTGTGACGGAGTGGCTTACACTGCTTCCTCTCAAGGACTCCTTCATATATCCCACATCCCTCATGTTATCTCCCTCTTCGCCTTATTTGAGTCCTAAAAAACACCCCATTACACGCATTACAAAAGCAAAAAACAGAAAATAACAAGTATTGGCGAAGATGGGACCCATCAGAAAAATTGGAACCTTGTGCATTGCTAGAAATAATGTAAAAATGTTGAAGCTGCTATAGAAAACAGTATGGATATTCCTCAAAAATTCAAAATAGAATTACCATATGTCCCAGCAATTCCACCTCTGGGTATATACCAAGAGAAGCAAAAGCAAGAACACAAACTGATTTTTACACACCCATGTTCATAGCAGCATATTTACAATAGCCTCAAAGGTAGAAGCAATCCGACTGTCCATTGATGAATGAATGGATAAATACAATGTGGTCTATATACACGATAGACCGCTATTCAGCCTTAAAAAGGAAGGAAATTCGAACACGTGCTGCAACACAAATAAAACCTGAGGGCATGGTGCTAAGTGAAGTAAGTCAGTTACGAAAAGACAAATACTGTGTGAGTCCACTCACATGAGACACTTAGACTAGTCAAACTCATAGAGACAGAAAATGGAATGGCGATTGCCAGGGGCTGGGAGGAGGGGAAAATGAGAAGTTATTTAATGGGGACAGAGTTTCCATTTTACAAGTGAAATAAGTCTGGAAATGGATGAGGGTGATGGTAGCGCAATGATGTTAATGTACTTAGTGCTACAAAGCTGTACACTTAAAGTGGTTAGAATGGTACAGTGGATGCTTTACTGATTGCTTGTTAGGAACCCAGGAGGCACCCAGCAGACCATACCAACCACACTGCTATGTTGGAGACACTACTCTTTTCCCGCTGGGATGACAAGGTGACAGAGCAAGAAGAGAGATGTTATGCCGAAAGTCACTCCGCTTGGAGGAGGCTGAGCTGGGGTCTATCCAATTACCCTGTGCTTAACCACAATTGCAAACTCTACTCCATTAAGCGACACTTACCATCTCATCCTCTAAAATTACATCAACCCCAGGCGTTTAATAACTGTGAGCTGGGAAGACAATCAGGCTCGATGATATCGCCCTCATATGGAAATCTGTCTTCTCCGCATACACAAGGATCAGAATCAGGCTGTGGAAACCCATTCAATTGCCCTGTTATAGTGCTGTCATCATCAATGGATTCAAATAGCCCACATGCTGCCCAAAGCAATCGTGAATCTACTGTGTAATTTCTGATGGCTTAAGTACCCCTATTGACACAATGGGATTTATTTTTCTTTCTAAATACATTTGCAAATGGTTGTTTCTCAGCCTCAAATCATGCCATTGTTAATAGAACAAACCAGAGTCACAGAGAGCCTCATGGAACTCTTTCTACATGAACAAATATATCAATTCTATCGAACCAGACCCAGAGGAATAGTGGACTTAAAAGTTATAGACTTTGAACTTGGGCTCATTCCTGCTCTGTTTTTTTTTTTTTTTTTTTTTTTTGAAGCTGTGTGTCCCTGGGCTAGGCACTCAGCCTCTCTGGGCCTTGGTGTCCTTATCTGTGAGATTAGAGTGATACACCCGTATCAGAGACCTGCCCAATCAAGTAAGCGTGAAACACATGGTGCGCGTTTGTAAGTTAGAACGTGTTAGGCTTTGCTATTAGCCTTTCCTAGAATGAAGACCATGCCACCAGTACCTAACAATTTGGACCTCCTGGATTTTAATCTACATTTATTCTGTCTCAAGTTCAAATTCCTTTCTTTAAATAATTAATTTCTTTTCATATTTTAATCTTCAAAGACCTCTACACCTGCAGTCAGAGTAAGGAAGTACAACAGAAAGCAATTAAACTCTGGCTACAGAGAAATTAGATTCTGCCCTCACAGCTTGAAGAATAGAGCCCGTAGGTATCAACATGATTGTGACCCTCTGAAAAGAAGTTCCTAATGACAAAGGCAGGGCAGGCTGGGCACTGGGGTCTGAGGCTTAAGGACGTGCCTTTAGCATCCTCTCACACTTGAGCAGTTGGAGCAGAACTCAGCCAGGCCAGCAGGGTCGTGGCCGAGCGGGCGGCGTGCACACCTCGCTAGAGGTTACTATCCTTTCTTCACCACTTGCGTTGCCACAGAGAGAGCCCTGCCCAAGGCACTCTGTGACAATTGTTGTAGGGGCCACCAAGTGCACCAGGGCTGATACGGCAAACAGGGGCAAAGGAGGGCCTGGAGCGTTACTCTGACATGGGCCTCACGGTGACAAAGGGCAGCCTGGTGTGCCAGGGAGAGAAGGCCACCCCTGCCCCAAAGCCCACGATACGTTTATTTCCATACTTAGCATATATTCTGCACGGGGATCCTTTTGATCCACCAGGCCTGTGTTTTCCATGGCGACCATAAAAGCCCCGGTCCCCTTGGGTGAGGGTTAACGAACAAAACAAAACAAAGGAATCTTGCTCTCTTTTTGTTTTGTTTTTTTTTTTGTTTTTTTAAAAGCCTGATTCCCAGCAGGTTTCAGAAGACCCCTCTGGGCCAGTGGCCTCACTTCTGCCATCTTTTCAGCCACAGGAAACAGAAGTCATTAGGTCCTCTGCACCTTTGCTCATTAAAAAAAAAGAAAACTAAATTCACAGTATAGATCACAGAAATATATTTTCAAATTAATTTTGTTACATTATATTTACAAAGAGGTACAGGAGAGTGTTTGAGGCATGGACTCAGGTGTTTGACCCACACCCTTCCCTCACTGCTGTGGGACCTTGGACAAGTTGATTAACCTCTCTGAGCTTCTGTTTCCTCATCTGCAAAAAGACAATAGGAAGGCGGGGGAGACAATATAAGAGCCCCCATCTCAGTTGTCGGGAGGGCTAACTGAGGTCCTGGTGAAAAGAATACAACAAGCCCTCAAGCATTTACTATGAAAGATGTTGAACAATATGCACAACAAGATGGAAACGGCGATTCTGCGTTGAGGAGAGTGCGCCTTTAGAATCGTTTTACATAGACATATATTTTTTACAAATAAATGAAAACAACACATGTTCACCGTAGAAGATTTAGAAAATGGGGAAAATTTTTTGGAAAAAAGCAAATCTTATGTTCTATAACCCCAAGTGAGAGATGGTAAGTCATTGATAAATAGTCTGGTCATTGCCCAGGTAAGCCCTCCATCGAATGCAGAAAAACGAACACATTGTGTCCTTTCCTTGGGGTTCTGGTCATAGCTTCCAGCACAGGTCCCCAGGAGATCGGAGGTCAGGAAAGTGTCTCCCATTCCATACAACTCCCCTATTTATCCATCCGCCCAATGCTTCCTGTCTGCCCATTCCACGCCAGCCTTTATGTCAGGAGCATAACTGACAAACTTCCTGCTCTGGCCCCACCGTACACCCTGCAGCCGAGTGAGATTGGAGCCCACCTCAGCCCAGGGCAGCCCTGCTCCACGACACAGCGCTGCCGGCTCCTGGGCTTCCACTCTGACTGCGATGGCAAGACCATCGCCCCCTTCTCCACCGTCCCCTCGTCTGCGTGGCTCTAAACACACAGCGGACAGTCCTGTCTGCCCTGCCTATTTTTTAGCTAGAAAGGTGTTGAGCGTCAAAAACAAAAGTTCTGCTGACAGCAAAGCAAGTCACACATTTTCTTTTAGGAGAACGAATGTTTTTGAGTTCCAGCAGAGGACGAAGCTCCTGCGTTAAAAAAAAAAAATCAGTCAATTATTCTATTGCTTTTCGCTTCTCAGTCTTGCCTGATTAAATGCTTACACTAGAAGACTGAAGATCTATAGGACAGCACACTTTCCTGGCGACCTTCTCGCTCCCCTCTAAGGAAATCACTGCCCTAGATTTTCAAAACTTTCATAAAGGCAGAACATATCTGGAACAAACAACTTTTAAAAGGTGTGAAAACAAATTATGAGATTTTTCTAGCAATAAAACTGGGTTTATATTCCTGATCTCTCTCTCTCTCTCTCTCTCTCTCTCTCTCTCACACACACACACACACACACACACACACACACACACGATGCTATTATCAGAATATTAGAAACAATAATTTTTTAACGTTATTAATAATAACACTAAGACTAACCCCTAACCTTGACTGCTTGCTTTATGCTGAACACTATGCTAAGTGTCTTACATGCATTGTTTTATTTAATCCTTACAACAATCCTATTTTTGAGGTAGGAACTATTGGCCTATTATTAGCCCATTTTACAGATGAGGAAACTGAGTTTCAGAGAGGCCAAGTTATTTGCCCGAGATTACAAAGCCAGACACTGAAAGAACTGACATTTCTGCTGACTCCAGAGCCTCCAAGCTTAATCTCCACATGATACCTGAGCTTTGTATATAAAAGAGAAAAAAAGATATACATACAACAACAAAATAGAACTCAGGTCTTCAACCTTCCATTCAGAGGCAATCCCTTAGCCCCTTCACAGACATTCCTCCCTGCTGCTTTTCCTTTGCTTTCTTCACTGACCAAATACAGCACGGACATTCTCTCATGTCAACAGGCATATTTCCTGTTGTGTTTATTCCCTGGGCATACCCTATTGGAAACTCCACCCCCAAGACTGGAGGAACCAAGAAAAAGAAGATATGATGACTGGATGAAAATCCAGAAGATGACGGTTGGAACTGGAGGTAAAGATTGATTTGAAGGTCTGCTCTTCCCCTGGTTCTGACAAAGCCTCGTGGTTTATAAGAGATGGGTTGTTGCCCTAGCTGGTTTGGCTCAGTGGATAGAGTGTTGGCCTGTGGACTGGAGGGTCCCAGGTCCGATTCCAGTCAAGGGCACATGCTCGGGTTGTGGGCTCAATCCCCAGTGGGGGGTGTGCAGGAGGCAGCCAATCGATGATTCTCTCTCATCATTGATGTTTCTATCTCTCTCACCCTCTCCCTTCCTCTCTGAAATCAATAAAAATATATATTTTTTAAAAAGATGTGGGTTGTTATAAATCATCAGAAATGGCCAAAGAGGAAGGGAATGGCAAAGGAGCAGTCGCAGCTTTAACGTGACCCCAAACTCTCGGACACTCTTCCCACTGAGAGGTGGGGCTGTGTCTCCCCGCTTTGAGTATCACAGGCAGGCCTCTGACTGCTCTGACCAGCAGCGGGCAGCAGAAGGGACGCCATGTGGCTTCTGAGGCTGAGTCATAAAGGACCACCCAGCTCCCACGTGACCTCTATGTTATAAGTCCACCCACCTGCTCAGGCCACCATGCTGGAGGGGCCAGCTAGAGGCGCTCTGGCCAACTGGCCCATTGAGCCCAGCCTCCCACCATCCCTGCCAAGGTGCCGTACAGTGACTGAAGAGACCATCTTGGAAGTGGCCCCTCCAGCCCCAGATGTCTGAGCCACGCCAGCTTCTGGTCTTCCAGCAGAGACCCCAGACGTCACGGAGCGGCCACACACGCTCCTCGCTGTGCCCTGCTCAAATTCCTGTCCCACAGAGTCCACGAGTCTCCTTTTTTTCCATTCATAATAAGTGGTCATGACCTTATGCCACTAAGTTCGGGAAGGTTTGTTTCATAGCAATAGATTCCTGGAACAGAATTTGGTTCCTGGGAATGGAAACTGACCTTAACAGGCTTTGAGCTGAGCTCAGGGATGTCTCTGCTTGTATCTGAGACCACATGAATCTTGAAACAAACAATCCCCCAAAGATATCGACAGTACCACTGACTTTTCTGCCTGGGTCTCTAGGGGGCATGTTTAGCTGGGATAAGGCATCAAAATACAATTTTCAACGTTTTACAAAGGCCTTGCTTCCAATATGGGATGAACACAAGTGAAAACCTACTGTGTGCTCCCTAATGAGGGAGCCCACAGGATGGGGAAGCTGGTCCGAGAAGCTCTGAGGACCCCGTGTTTACAGGCACCAAAGGGAGCCGGGTAGGATTGCTGGGGGAGGCACAAACCTGGTGAGCGCTCTGCAGGGCAGCAAAACTATACCGTGTCTTTCCTACCAGACACTCTATTCGTCTGCACCAGCCACAAATTTGCAAGGCAACATGCTCACTTCAGAATCCGGGCCCTAATGAAGAGTCAAATGAATCGCACAAAAGCACAACTCCTTAGAGAACTGAATATAAATAACTCCCGGGCAGGCCTGTTAGTCAGGGCAGCAGCGTGGCATTGCAAGGACAGACGGTACACCTGAAACCTACATAATTGTATGAACCAGCGTCACCCCATTAAATTCAGTGAAAAATAATAAAGAGACTCACTCGTGAGCTCTTCTCTGGGCTCCAGACTCAGATTCCCAAATACCTGCCGCGGGTGACACCCTCTTCCCCAAACCTCTCCTCCTCCCTTGCTTTCCATTTAGGCTACTGCCCTCTTTCTGCTCTGCCACATGAGCCAGAAATCTTGGGGTCACCATAGCCTTCCCCAACTGACCAGATGTGCCCCAGCCTGCACACGTCAGCTCTCACCCCTGCACTCCTCTTAGTCCCCAGTGCCTTTGTCCGTGTTGTGCTGCTCAAACTCCTACTCATACTTGCTAATTGGGAAGTGATGGGGACGTCCAGCCCGAGGGGCTGTGTAAGGCCTGAAAAATCATTTCGTCTGAACCTGCCAAGGCATTAGGGGTGAGTTAATTAAATGTTTTTTTTTTTAATTTCTTTATTGATTAAGGTATTACATATGTGTCCTCATCCCCCCATTTCCCTCCAACCCCTTCTCCCCCCACTCATGCCCTCACCCCCTGTTGTCTGTGTCCATTGGTTAGGCTTATATGCATGCATACAAGTCCTTTGGTTGATCTTTAATTAAATGGTTGATCAAATTTGGCAGGCTAGTTTCTAAGTTGATAATTTTGTATGGCCCTCGAGTGATGTTATAAATATCCAAATGGCCCTTGGCAGAAAAAAGGTTCCTCACCCCTGCTTAACATGACACATCTGCTGTGGCCACCATAACCCAGCCATGCATCTCAGTGTCCTACCCTGGGGACCACCAAGCATCGTGAGCTCCCAGCATTCCCACTAAGAAGCAACCTTGTCCAGACTGTTTAACTTGAGTGTATTTAATACTTTAGACCTAATTTCTAGAACTAGAGGAAAGAGAGGGGGCCTGGGTGCAACGGGATAAATCTAGAAGGAGGACGGTCTGTAAGACAGCTGCCCTGACCGCTTTAAAAGTCAATGCCATGGAGTGGAGGTGGGGAGAGAAGGTGCTGGGAGCGGGCAGAGGGCTGTTGGAGAGTAAAGAAACATTAGCCACCAAATGTCTTTTGTGGTCCTTATTTGGACCTTGGCTTTTTGAAAAACAACTTTAAATGACATTTTGGAGACAGGAAAATTTTTATTATGGGCTGGGTATTGGAGGATATTAGGGAATTGTTGTTAATTGCATTATATGTGATAATGGTTTTGTGGTTATGTAGAGAATTATATTTATTTTCCTGGGTGTACTTGCTGAAGAACTGTCAGTGTCTGCAGTTTACTGATATGTTTCAGAAAAAAATATGTATATTCATGTATAAAGTCAATATGACAAAATGCTGGTAATTATGAGCCTAGGCAGTGAATGGAGATATTCATCTTACTAATCTTGTCATTTTTCTTCTTGTTTAAAAAATTGTATGATAGCTCTGGCTGGTGTGGCTCGGTTGGTTGAGCATCGTCTCCTGCACCAAAAGGTTGCTGGGTTGATTCTCAGTCAAGGGTTTCTGGGCTCGATCCCCAGTACGGGGCATGCAGGAGGCAGCCGATTGATGTTTCAATAAAAATATATTTTTTTAAAAGTCAGACTAAAAAGCTACAAGCACCTTGGGGGTGGGGGAAGCTGAGACCCCAGTGTGTGTTCCACTCTGTCATCCCCCATCAGCATATAAAATGCTGGTCTCCTTGGAAGGTGAGCCCTCCTCCAATAAAGGGACTCCGCTTCCAGAGCTCAGCTGCCAGACGTTCACACACAAGGCACCCCTTTGCAGCGGCGGCGTCCCTGACAACTCACAGCCTCTGCGAGCTGCCCCGAGGAACGGACTCGCTTTCAGAAGAACTTGCCTCTTTCACTGGGGATAATTACATCTTGAGCGTATTTTTTATCTGAAAGCTGAAGCACCTGTAAGTGATCCAACCATCTCTCTCCCCCAGAAAAGGAAGGTAGAAAGGAAATGGGAGATGGTAGGGCAAACCTTCACCTCTGACCTGCCTCTGTCCTCAGGCTTCCAAGAGGGAGTGAGGGAGAAAAGAGGGGGCCACGGTCCAGGTAGAGACACAGTGCTGAGTGTAACTTCAGGCTTCAGTGGTATCTGACACAAAAATAAAAAAAAATAAAAAATGGAGGCTCCAGACTGGAGCAGCTTTGAAAGCCTGGCCACTTCAAAGTCATTCACTGGGTTAACTTGATCATAATTGGGAGCCCAAGACTAAATCCAGACCTCTGATTCATCTTATTTGGACCTCCATGGCATTCACTGTTTAAAACAAAACAATAAAAACCCACTTTAAGGTTTTAAATACAACATACATTCTAAAGCACATGTCACTTCCACAAATTCAACACACTGGGTAGTCAGCCTCCACATGAAATAGATCAGACAACACAACCAGCCCCCAGAACTCACTGTGCACCCCCCAAAATCATCGTTTTCCTGCCTTTTACCTCTATAGATTAGTTTTGCCTGCTTTTGAATTGTACATCAATGGACTCACCCATCTGCCCTTTTATATCTGGCTTCTTCCACTCAACATGGCTATGAGAGTCTTCTATGTTGTTGCCAATGGTTGTAGTGTATGTATTCTCACTGCTGAATAATATTCCATTGTGTGAATATACGCAATTTGTTTACCTTTCCAATATGTGGCTGTTAGGAAACAGTGCTATGGCCAGCCTTCTAACTGTGCCTTCTGGTGCGTACGTGTGCACATTTCTCGTGGGTATACACCTAGGAGCGGAATTGCTGGGTCATCAAATATGCACATGTTCAGCCCTATGGTGCTTTATAAATTTCTGAGTTAGCTGGCAACGTTTAGAATTTGAGAGATTTAGCATAAAAACACGAGCACAGCTCTTTTTTCAAAATGTAAAGAGGCCACAACATTGGACCCACATTCCACCTTTGTGAGTCAGGGGTTTGGGTTCCCCATTTTGCCACACCCCCCACCAGTCTACCTTGCATCATCTGCCTGGCTCCTGGAGGCACCTTGACTTTGAGACTCTCGGTGGTAAGGGATCCAAGTGTGCTTTTACTTTCAATCCAGAAAGTAAAAATTACTGAGCTGCCTCAGTTTCCCCAATGAATTCATGTTAAATGACCCCAGGGGCCCAAGGACTGTGGTCAGGTCACTCCTGTGGAGTCTGTGGCCTTGGCCACTAACCAAATCTCCCTGAAGGGATGTGGTTAAGTCTAAAACACTAAAGGCAGGGCAGAGTCCACCAACGCTGTTTGTCTAGCACAGTGGTTCTCAACCTTCTGGCCATTTAAATACAGTTCCTCATGTTGTGACCCAACCATAAAGTTATTTTCATTGCACTTCATAACCATAATGTTGCTACTGTTATGAATGGTAATGTAAATATCTGATATGCAGGATGGTCTTAGGCGACCCCTGTGAAAGGGTCTTTCGACTGCCAAAGGGGTCGAGACCCACAGGTTGAGAACCGCTGGTCTAGCACCTTCCGTGTGATTCCTTCTGTCTATCCGGCTTCATTCTCATCCTCCCCAGCACCCCCCAAACCACTGCCTTCTTCACGCCCATATCACCTTCAGCCAGGTCTGATAAATCATCTCTCCCTTCAAGGCTGGCTCCTCCTCTGCACTGGCACCAGGATGCCTTTTAATTTAACTTTTAAAAAGTTTTGAATCAATACATGCCCCAGTTTTTGTGTGTGTGTTTTTTTTAATCAAACAATATAAAATGATAGAGAAAAGGAAATTTCCCTCTTTCACTTACCCCTTCCCAAACTCCTCAGTTTCCCTCCCCAGAGGTAACCACAGTGTCTAGTTTTTTACACATTTTCCAGAAATGAATATTTTATGCACCCCCCCCACACACACACACACACATACCTCCCGTCTATTTTTACACAAACCAGCTCATTCGGTGTGATCTGTTCTGCACGTTGCACTTCATGCATCTTGCTGGCCCTTCTGCATCAGTATGTACAGACTCCCTGCTCCCTTATAACAGCTGCAGTTTCCTATCGCCTTTATGACCAGCCTTTATTCAACCATATTTCAGTCATTTCCAATCTGCTGCTACCACAAACAATGCTGCAATTAATATCTTTATACATACTAGTATGTCTATGCACATGCACAAGCATGTCTGCAGGATAAATTCCTAGACATGTGATTGTGACCAGGGGCGTCTGCATATCATATCATATGTGGATCAATAGTGCCAAATGGCCCTTTGAAAGGGTTGTGCCAACTGACACTGCCTCCAGCAATGTCTGAATGAGCTAAAGTGAGCTCTGGAAAATGCATACCTGGTCACATCACTCCTGACTCCAAACACCCATTGCCAACCTCGGCTGCATGTTAGAATCACCTGGGGAAATTTCAAAGCAATCCTATGTGTGGGTCCCCAAACCCCAAATCTAATTTCATTGATCTAAATGTGGCCCAGTCATTAGAGGTTTTTTTTAAAAAAAGCTCCCAGAGTGATGCAAGGTTCCAGGGTGGAGAACTACAGCTTTAATCTCCAGTGGCCCTACCAGACCAGTGTAAAGTCCACAGTTCTTAGCAAGGTAGAGAAGCCCATCATTTTTCTATTCCCATCTGCATCTCTGCTCCTTGCTTCACGTACCCACTACTCACACACCAGGGTTAACCCAGGGTCCTGCCTTGGGGAGCGTTGCCCTGGCCTCCGTAGTGTGCAGTAATATATGGAGGTGCCTGGCACAGGCTTGCAAGAGCCAATCATTAGCATCTCTTCCCTGCTCAGCATTCAGGGATGTTATGTTGTTAGCACGAAACTGGTTGTGGTAGGAGTATTTACACCACAGTAATTGGCAAACACTATAATCAGGACTTTTTTCTTCCCCAGAAAGCCACCTGTTGTCATTTAACAGCACACCATCATTTACGGCTTCCTCTACTCACTCACAGCACCCTGGGATCTACTCCAGCTCTTCTCATCTCTGTTATCAGGAGACTTGAGCTCCTATAATAATAAATGACAGTGATGATGAAAATAGTAATTTATTTTGTTTTATTTTTTAAAATAGTAACTTCTAATTGAGCATTCACCAGGTGCCAGGCACTGAAACCAGTGCTTTCCATGCATCAACTCACTTTCCCCTTACAATAAGGACTATCATTACCCCGTCGTTCCTGAGGCAACAGAGGAAGGGTGACTTGCCCAAGGTCACACGGCCAGTGAGCTACAGCCACAGCAGAGTGGATGCGCAATAAATGTTTGTTGGATGCATGGACGGATCCCAACTTCTAGAAGCAGGTGTTGGGAGGCCTGACTATATAGACAAGGCAGGACCTTCTCCTCAAATTGCAAGCATTTCCGACGGTTGATGTGTGACCTGCCTGCCCCACACTCAGTCATAACTTGTATTGCTGCCATAATAATATCACAAATTAGCTTAAAACAGCACAAATTTATTATTTTACAGTTCTGGAGACTAACATGGACCTCACTGAGCTAAAAAAAATGTCCAAATCTTCATCTCTGGGACCTGCAAATATTACTGACATGGCAAAAGGAACTTTGCAGATGCGATTAAATTAAGGATTTTACAATCCAGAGATTATCCTGGATTATCCAGGGGGCTCAATGTAATCACAAGGGTTCTTATAAGAGAGAGGCAAGAGGGTCAGAGAAGGAGAGGTGGGGACAGAAGCAGAAGTTAGAGTAATGCAGCCACAAGCCAAAGAATGCGAGCGCCCCTAAGAGCTGGAAATGGGTTCTGCCCTAGAGCCTCCGTAAGAAGGATGCAGCCTTTATAACACTTTGCTTTTAGCCCCGTAAGACCCATTTTGGACTCCTGCCCTCCAGAATTGCAATATGATACATGTGTGTGTGTTGTTACAGCAGCCTTAGGAAATGCATACACGGTCACTGTGGCCCAGCCCTTTATCAGAAATGCATGGCAAGCAACAGTCCTTCGGAAGAGAGCAAGGATGGGCTGGCCTGGCTGGCCTGTGTCCCGGACTCCCAGGATGCTGGAAAGGGCCCGAGGCTGGGCTCCTTTCCCTGGTTAGATGAGGTCAAGTGCAGACGAAAGGGAAGAACACAAGAAGGCAGTGGCCTTAGGCTTAAAGGTGACTGGAACTTTACCAAACCCTGTGGAAGGACTCAGTGAACGCTTGGGTCAGGGGCCGATGGGTCTAGACACCAGGTCCTACAGCTGGACAAAGTGACAGCTAATAGAAGGCACTGGGGCTGGGGAAAGACCACTGGACTGTGAGTCCTGCCTGAGCCTGGCCCTGCCATTGACTGGCCATGAGAGCTCAAACAATTCTTCACCCTCCTCTGGGTCTCAGTTCCTCTGTGAGTTATCAGGAGCTTAGAACACTTTTTTAAAAAACAGCAGACTCCTTTCTTCAAACAAAATCTTTCTTGTGTGACTTACATTTGTTATAATGAATATTCATAATAACAGCAAGCAATTAATCGGGACTTGCTTCATCCCAGACACTCTTCTAAGCACCTTATAAATACAAATTGATTTAAATGTTCAATACTCATAACAAATCAATAGGTACATTCTATCATCTTCATTTCACAAATGAGAGAATTGAGACACAGAAAGGTTAGGAAATTTGCTGAAGGTCACCCAGCCGGGAAGTGGTAAATTCTTGATTTGAGCCCATGCACTCCAGATCCAAAGAGCAGGGGGACAGGTTGGAGGGGATTTAGCCAGAGGGTAAGTCGAGATAAACATAAAAAGCTGAGAAATGTGGGAGGACAGAGACGGGTGGGGAACAGCATGAGCTGGAAAGATCATTTTGGAGTCTGGTCAATGTTTTAACAGCTGTGGGGTCTGAGGAAATTGGGGAGTCAGGGGAAGGAGGGAGAGCGGCTCCCTTACTAACAGGTGCCCTGGGGTCTCTGAATGAGCTGAGTGTGGAGCCTGGGCCACAGCATTTACTAGTATTTGGGTTACACTGATGGACCTACTATGGGAAACTGATCAGAGAGGAGCTGACATAGGGAGGGAGTCTCATCCCTGTGTCCTCCCTTTTGTCATCCTCCATTCCAGTTCTTCAATCACTAGAGGCCTGGTGCATGAGAAGTCATCCACTGGAGGGGCGTCCCTCAGCCTGGCCTGCACCCTCTCATAGGCTGGGAGCCCTCAGGGGCGGGAGGCAACCTGGCGATCAGGGGAAGGCAACACCCCCCATCACACTTCTGCTGCTGACACCACCGGCAGCGCAAGCCTCGGCTGGCCCTGGTTACCTGAGCCTCGGGCGGCCCTGGGCAGCTGGGCAGCTGGGCAGCTGCCATCTGAGGCTTGTCTGTGCCTCGGGCTGGCCCTGGGCGGCTGGGGGGGATGAGGGGACTGGGGGACTCCGGAGGCAGGTGTGCGGCAAGGCCAGGGGCGGGCCTGGCCTTGCCCTGTGCCTGCCGCCCCAATGGGGCTGAGGGAAATGGGCACTGCCATCTCATGGCTGTGGGTGCCGTTTTCTTTGAGGGCATGGCAGTCAATTAGCATATTCCCTCCTTATTGGCTGTGGGTGCCACCATCTTTGCAACAGTGTGAGGTCAATTAGCATATTCCTTCTTTATCAGATAGGATTGTTGCAGAACCCTCAGGTTTCAAGGAACCTCTGCCAAAGACCACCTCCATTCGATCAGCTTCTCTGATCGCGTGTGGATTTGTCCCCATATCCCAGGTCACATGTTGCCCACTGAGGCCAGCAGCTCCTGTTACCCTCTCCAGGAGGCTGTGGAAGGCTCAAGCTCAGAATTTCCTCCCAGATCCTTGCATCAGAACTCAAAGTCTCTTTAAGTACAGATTCCAACCAGCAAGGTGACCTTGAGCAGGCCTTTTCCCTAGGCCTCCAGACCCTGTCAGCAAAGCAAGGCTAATCATGATAACTTACCTTTGGAAGCCAAGAGTCTGGGCCTCAGAACCTCTTAAGAAAATTAAGAAGAGCCAATGTACATTGAGCATCTACATGAGAAGATGGTTTTGCAATTTCATCCATCACTTCTTTGACTGTCCTCACTTGACCAGTGAAAAAACTGAGGCCCAGAAAAGTACAGTGACTGGCCAAGGACACACAGCAAAGTGGTGCAGAGCCGAGGCTAGGACCCAGACCTTAGAAACCATTCCTCTTCCTCCTCATCACGACCACACCAGCCAAACCCACAGAGGGGCCTGCTCTGTGCTTCTGCGGTGACCCTCCCCAAACCCTTCTCATTCTCATACTTTTTGCAAACAAGAAAATGAGGCTCAGAGGCATTAAGTCACCTGCCCAAGGTCACCCAGCCATTCCCATTGGAGCCAGGGATACAGGTGTATGTGATTCCAGGCTCACACCTCTTCCCCGTCTGTCATGCATCCTCCTGAACTCCCAGCGGTGGGAGGCTGGGCTTCTCTGAACCTGTCCCAGACCTGGGCTGGGTCAAAGCTGCAAAAAGTTCCTCCTGAAGCTTCTAGCTGAGCACCTGCCCATCATCGGCAGCCCCCTCCCTCACTCCCCCAGGAGCCTCCAGATGCCAGGGACGGGTAGCCGCAGATGCCTCGGCCCCAAGTTGTCCTCTGCTCCTTCCGAGTTATGCTCCTCCTTGGAGGGGAGGGAGGACAGCTCTCCTAGCTTTCCAGGCGGTTGGCAGAGCAGCGGCTGCTGCTGCTCCAGCCTGCTGCCTGGCTGATGGAGAGATTATTCTAAGCCCTTCCCATTCTCCACCCCGCCCCTTGCAGGACCACACTGGCTGTCCGGTGGGACCCGGAGTGCAGAGCCCGCAGCTGAAGCAGGACAGCTGGACCAGCTCCCCCACAGCATGAACCCCTCAGACTTTTACCTCTCCTGGGGAGAGGGGCTTCTGTGTCCTCTTAAAACCCCCACCCCGCGCCCCCAGGGTTGTTCTGCAGCTGCTGGAGAGAGAGATGCAGAATGAACGGACTTCGGGTTTCTGGAAGAGACAAGGGAAGAAGGTTGGAAACTAACTCTGCCAGAAACTGCCGTGTTTGGGATTTTCTTTTCTTTCCCTTCATTTCCACCCCGAGCCTGTCTCTTCCCGGGACATCGAGACATGGGCTCCTCTTGCTGGACAGAGAAACAGCTGGGAGCCGGCTCCCTGAGACCGGAGGGTGAGTTAAACTTTGGGGGAAGAAGTTGTTGTTTGCTGCAGGGGTGGGCGTTGACGGGACATTGAAACATCCTTGGCGAAAGTGCTGCTCGAGTGACCACCTTTCCCCGGCTCTGGAAGGAGCTGTGTGCCGGCTGCTTCAGGGGGCAGTGGATTGCAAAGTTGGGGTCGTGCCGTGAATGCAGAAAGTGCAGTTTTGGGGGTTCTAGAAAGAGCCCCAGGTTGAGAGACAGAGTCCTGGGTTGGGTTTGGATTCGTCGTGTGACCTTGGGTGAGTCACCTCAGCTCTCTGGGTCCTGGTTTTTGCAACAAGAAAAGGAAAACACTTGAGAAGGGCTCCCCGGGTTTCAGAATGCTCTTCTCTCTGCAGGCTGCTCGTCTTCCTCTGGCCATACGTTGTAAAGGAGTAATGCATGCAGAGTAACCTAATGTGGTGTGGGGAGCACGTGTGAAGTGCATAGGCTGTGATTCAACTCTTCGCTGCCTGCCGGCATCCAACTGGCTCTGAAATGGAGAGGAACTTTTATTTCCATTCAGCGGCCGAGTGTTTCTCTTGATTGGAGTGCATCTTGGAATGTAAGGCTTTAGATGCAATGAAACGCATAGGGAATGGTTGCAGGATGCTGAGGATCACGATGATGGGGGTGACTTTACAAAGGCGTGGGCTAGATCTAAAACTCTGTTCTAAATCAGGTGCCCCACATAGGTCTGAAGTGGAGAGCGCATTAGGGGCCCCCTCATTTTGCAGATGACAAGACCGAGGCCCAGAGAGGGGGAGTCACTGGCTCAAGGTCACACAACAAGAGTAGCTGAGACAAGCACCCAACATACATGGAGGAGCACCATCATGGAGTGTACAGGCCTCCAAATGAGAAGGCAGACGAGAGGGATAAGGTGACATTGTAGAGCTTCTCCTGAGAGTCAGATGCCACGTTAACCGTGGTCCCATTCCTTCTCCCATATCCTCTGTGCCTCTGTTTCTTCATATGTAAAATGGAAATATTAATTCTGACCTCATGGGGTTGTTGAGATGAGTTAACATAGGGAAGCATGTGCAAGGTGCCTGGCTTGTCAGAAGCATCTAGAACTGTTCTTAATATACACTTCCTGTATATTACTGCATGCAACCCTCACCGTGCCCCCTGGGGTGGGCACTCAAACTCCCCTGGCTGCATGGAGGAAGCCAAGGGCTTAGAGTGGCTGCGTAGTTCACCTGTGGTTGCAGTCCATAAGGGGTCAGAACCTGGCAGTGAACTTGAGAACCTCTTACACACTTCAGCTCTATTTTTACCCACTGTACCTTGCCAGGTTGATACAAGTTTTGTCATGGAATGAATGATGCTAAGATCAGAGAGGTTAAGGTACCTGCCCGGGACCACACAGCCTAGAAGTGGCACAGTTCTGACTTGCCCAGCTCAGGACCCAGCTCCTCAAATCCCAATCCGTGTAATGTGTCTTCCAGGGAGACTTTTCTGAGAGATAAATATATGCTTCCCCAGGAAGGGATGGCATTGTCTCCCTTTTTCACTGAAAGATCCCAAGTGAGCCCAATACCTCTGTGTTAGAGGGAAGATGAAAAGCATGAGAAATGCAGACACCGTGGCAGGGAAGTAAGCATGAGAAAATGTCTGCAACAACTAGGGCTCTGCCTCCTGACTGACTTCTCTCGCTTTTCCGTTCTTGCCCCTCTGGGTGCCAGGACATCTACAGCGATGCCCATCACTTCCAGAGTCAGGGGCCTGCAGCCCCAACACCATCACTCCAGCTCCTGCAGCCCTCTGAGTCAGCTCTTGCCTGGCTCCGTGGAGCCGCGGTCCATCAAGGGCCTTTACTACCGCAGGGCCCGGAAGGTGGGCGCGCTGGACGCCTCCCCGACGGCGGACCTGAAGAAGGAGATCCTGGTGAACGTGGGGGGCAGGAGGTACGTGCTCCCCTGGAGCACGCTGGACGAGTTTCCCCTGAGCCGCCTGAGCAAGCTCAAGTTCTGCCGGAATCAGGAGGAGATCGCGCAGCTCTGCGACGACTACGACGAGGACAACCAGGAGTTCTTCTTCGACAGGAGCCCCAGTGCCTTCGGGATGATCGTGAGCTTCCTGGCGGCCGGCAAGCTGGCCCTCCTGCGGGAGATGTGCGTGCTGTCCTTCCAGGAGGAGCTGACCTACTGGGGCATCGAGGAGGAGCACCTGGAGAAGTGCTGCCTGCGGAAGCTGCTGAAGAAGCTGGAGGAGCTGGCGGAGCTGCGCAGGGAGGAGTCCCTGCAGCGCGAGCAGGAGGCGTGCGGCCCGGCCACCGACACCTCGCGCTGCGGGCTCTGCATGAACTGGCTGCGGGAGATGGTGGAAAACCCGCAGTCGGGGCTGCCCGGGAAGGTCTTTGCTTGTCTGTCCATCCTCTTCGTGGCCACCACCGCAGTCAGCCTGTGTGTCAGCACCATGCCCGACATGAGGGCCGAGGAGGACAAGGTGAGTGGCTTCTGAGCGGGGTCGGTTTCTCCTTCAGGCACCGTGCCCAGGACCCACGGGACTTAGGGCTCGTGAGAGCTTTTTCATGTCTCTGAGAATAAGGGGGAAATGAATATTATCATGGACATATTCATTTTCAGACCAGCGCGGTTGTAAAGGAGAATCTTTCATGTATTTTTTGGAGGAAGAGGCCCACGAAGGCCAAGGTACCTTGGGCCACGAAGTCATGAGGTGGCCCTGCTTCTGATAGTGAACCCTGGACATTGGCAAAGCCACCCCTGTTCTCGCGGCTCCTGACTCTGTGACCACTAGCAAACTGCTTCTTTTCTCTCAGCCTCAGGTTCCTTCTCCATAAAATGGGTAACATTTCTGTGAAGTCTTACACATTCAAGGCTCTCATGGATTTATGGAGCAGCTATTCTGTGCCATGCACTATGCCAGGCCACACACCCCTGCCTCCCTGAGCCATCATTCAGTGGGCATCCCAACTGCATTTTCAGGTGAAGAACCTGGGGCACAGGGCACTTAGCTGGCTCAAAGTTGCAGAGTAAATATGCCCATGGTGGTAGAGATACTCAGACCTCAGTTTTCCTGCTTCTTACTTCACTCCCCAGCTCTCAGTCATTCTTACTGAGTGGGGAACTGGGAAACAAGCTAACTTTTGTGTCTGCCCCAGGAGGCCAGAGCAAAACAATGTTCCTGCCTACTCCTGCACTCTTTCCAGGAGCTATGGGGATTCCAAGCCCCCCAGGGGGTCAGATGGTCTGAGAAATGAGATAAGAATCTAACATGTTGTTGGGAAGGTATTGGAGAGCTTCAAACTGAGACCTGGGTTGATTCCTAATTTAAAATGTTGCTCCTGCCCAGCTCTCTACTCCTCCATGGCTCCCCATCACCCTAACTTATAGAGCTTACATGATAGTAGATGGAGGGAGCCCATAAAGGAAACACATACATGGACAGTGCAGCCTATATATGACTCATAACTATTGTTAGTCAGTGTAAGTTCCCTTCCCTTAAAGATATATTCCATGGCAATATGGTAGGATCAGAGAACTTTCCAGATAGAAAGGACTTAGATGGAGAATTAGCCGGTCCCTCACACAGAGTAGGCTCTCAGCAATTATTTGTTTAACAAAATGTATCTTATCCAACTTATACTTGTTTAGTCCTAAAGAAAACCAACCAAAACGTTCGACTTTCTAACAGCTCCCCCTCCCCCAATCGTAGGCATTTTTTCATTCTTCAGCACGATATCATGTGATTTAAGATCCTGCCCGTTCACAGGAATATTTACACGTGGACACTGCAGTGAGAAAATTAGGACAAGATAACTGACCTTTGTCCCCCACTCCCAGAGGATGCCCTTGGTCCCAGTAGCTGAGGAGGGGCCCTGGATTTCCACCAGCCTGTTCCTCTTAGGGGGTGCCAGGGGCCAGGATTTAGACAGTGCAGGGGGACAAGGTCTTTTCAAAGCCTGCTGCTTTGAAAATTACCCAGGCTATGAACCCAAGCTGAGTTTGATGGAAACTCGGAAAATCAAATGAGAGGTGGGTGAGAGGCCGCAGAAGCAGGCAGCCCCAAGTCTGAGCGGAGCGATCGGGCTGCCATTTCTGCTCCCGGTAAGAGGGTGTCACCTTGGGAGCCACCTTTCTGTGTGCTGCCCCAAGAGAGGCTGGGAGGTGCGGCCCTCAAAATAAGTGTGCCCGTTTCCCTGTTTTGATAACAACAATTCAGAGAGCCGGAACGCTGAGGACAGGGCTCTTAGGTTCCTACATTTACATAAAAAGATGATGTTCTCTCCCTGCCACATGTTCCTGGTTTTTCATTTTTGCCCCCAAGGATGTCAGTCTGAACGCAGCAATTCAGTGAACCGACTGCCCGTGCTGGCCATGCTGGCAGGCTGCTCCTGGGGCAGTGATGGCGAACCTTTTGAGCTCGGCGTATCAGCATTTTGAAAAACCCTAACTTAACTCTGGTGCCGTGTCACATATAGAATTTTTTGATATTTGCAACCATAGTAAAACAAAGACGTATATTTTTGATATTTATTTTATATATTTAAATGCCATTTAACAAAAAAAAAATCAACCAAAAAAATGAGTTCATGTGTCACCTCTGACACATGTGTCATAGGTTTGCCATCACTGTCCTAGGGACAGGCTGTGCAGGGAGGCACGGGGCCCCAGTGGCTCCCAGGGGCCCCAGCACCGCCCGCTCAGATGAATGAATGCCACCTGGCTATGACCCATAGAACCACCCCCCATCAGACTCGAAAAGTATAACGCTGGGTTGGATGGAGTGTTAGAGACACCCGAAGAAAGCAGTCTTCCTTTTCCCTTCTCTTCTAACTTCTCTCAGCAACATCCCTTAGAGCAGTGGTTCTCAACCTTCTGGCCCTTTAAATACAGTTCCTCATGCTGTGACCCAACCATAAAATTATTTTCGTTGCTACTTCATAACTGTAATGTTGCTACTGTTATGAATCGCAATGTAAATATCTGATATGCAGGATGGTCTTAGGCGACCCCTGCGAAAGGGTCGTTCGACCGCCAAAGGGGTCGCGACCCACAGGTTGAGAACCGCTGCCTTAGAGAAAACTGAGCAGTTGGGGTAAAAGGTCTGTGCCCCAAATTGCAAATGGAGGAGGGAGGAGGCAGTATAGACGGAAAGGACCAAGCCAAGTGCCTAAGCACCTCTGGAAGCATTCAGACCTTGCTGGGTTCCCCCGGGGAGCTCGTCTCATGCTTATTAGTCACCCCTCACGAGGCTGGCGTTTGACAGAACAAACTGAGTCCTCGCGGCAGCTTTGGAAAGTGGGTACGTGGCTGCCCCCATTTTACAGGTGAGGAAACAGGCTCAGGGAAGTTTGGTCACTTTCTTAAGGTCACAGTATGTGGCAGAACTGGACTCACATCACCTCCACTTGGCTCTAAAACCGGCTTCCAACGCTGGGCCGCTGGGCCTGTAGTCCCCAGCCCTCTACCCCACCCCCACCACACCCCAGCCCTTGGCAACCACTAATCTGCTTTCTGTCTCCATGGATTTCCCTCTTCCAGACATTTCATTTACACAGAATCATGTAATTTGTGGCCTTTTGTCTCTGGCTTCATTCACTTAGCGTAACAATTAGCATGTCAGTGCCTCACTCCTTTTTGTAGCTGAATAATACTTCACTTTCCGTCACAATTTGCTTATCCTTCTATTTGGTGATGAATGCTGCAGCTTCCCAGGTTCTTCCCTTCCCTCTGCCCATGACCTCTGCAAAGACGGTCAACTCTGCCATTCACTGAGCGCCCTTCCACGTGGCCTCAGCCGGGCAGGTCTGCTGGTCAGAGCACTTTCCCTCCCTCTGGGGGACCTGAAGGTCACTGTCAGCTGCAGCCGAACACTCGTTCCTCCTCTCTCGACCTCTTTCTTCCTCTTTGCTGTTGCTGAGACATCCCCACAGCTGCAGACAGAGAGGACCTCATCATGCAAAGGAGCCGGGTCTCTGTGTTGCTAGTCCTGGGTTCACATCCCAGCTCGGCCGCTCCCTGGCTCTGCCCTTGGATGAGTCCCTCTGTTTCCTCACCTATCAGAGTGGCTAACGGTAACACCTACCAGAGCGTGGTGGTAGGATTGAACCTATTGTTTACCCTGTGCTGGCACAGAGCGACCCCACTGTTTTTGCCCACCGTTTGGGACTCAGCTCACACCCCTTCCACCTGCTCATCTGCTTTGCTCATCAACTTCTCTCCCAGCTCCACGGAGCCCAAATGGTGGCGGCAAAGTCAGCGGCCAGTTGACTCAAATATCTTCTGTTTCCCGTGCCCGTCGCCATCCTTCAAGCAGTCGTAGATCTTCCCTGAGGGCCTGCTCTGTGCTGGGGACGCAGTGGTGACAGGCACAAACCTGCTCTCTCTCCCTGCCTGGCAGCCTTTGCTCATTTCTCCTCCCACCTTGGATTCCGCTCCTGTCCCTGAGGTTTGCGTGGTGCACACACCGGATCGCAGCTGTGCTCAGTGCCCAGGGTCCCAGATCCCAGGTGGGGCTTAGGGTGGGGCCGAGGGGGCCGGGGCTCTGCTTCTCACTGGCCCTCACATCCTGTGCTGTGGCTCAGGCCTCTCACTAAGGTGCAGGGCCGGGGAAGGAGGCACAGAGATGTTTTAAAAGACCCGGTGGAACTACTGGGGACCCAGTGAACCTGCAGCAGGCTGCCCAGAGGCACGGGTGGGGGAAATCACAGGCAGAAGGAGGGAGGGAGGGAGGGAGGGAGGGAGGCCGGAGCTGCTGGTGGAGCTGTGGGACCAGCACTGAGCTGAAGAGGAGTGAGAAGTGGCCGAATCTGGCCACGTTCCCAAGGGCAGCTGCGAGACTGCTGCAGGGTCAGCGAGGGCCGGTTCTGGAGGTTCCTTCTGGGAGGGATTCTGGGTCCAGTTCGTGACCTTGGAGCCTCCCCCTCACCCTCTGTCTCTCACAGCGATGCCTGCCAGTTCCATTGGGAATGTGGCCAGTGCCCTCCTCCTGTGGGTGCAGCTCGACTTTGGGGCTGCAATGCCTACCTCCCGCCTTTTAATAAAAAGCCTCGCGCGGGAGCCCGCTTCTCCTCCCCAGCTCCATAGCAGCCGCTGCTCTCTGTCTGCTCCCCATTGAGTGTCTGCGTTTCCCGGAAGGAGCCCACCTTTCCCGAGTCTGTAGTTCACGCTGCTGCTCCTGCCTAGTCATGCTCTCCCCTCGGTGCCCGGTTCCCATTCCCCATCCGCTTAGCTCCATGCACTCCCAGAGCCCCTTCCCAGGGCTGGGGAGTGGGGGCAGCTGGGAGGAGGGAATACAGGGGATGGGGAGGACCTGGGGAGGGGGGTTTTGGCTCAAGGCAAAGGGAGAGTAAGAAGAGTGTTCTGGAAGGCTTGTAAAGGAGGCAAGAGATGGCAAAGAGGAAGGGGGAAGCCAGGGAGAGGAATGAATCAGCATAGCTGGGTCCAGAAAAGTGTCAGAGGAATCAGCCCAGACTTGAGGCCCGGGGGCCAGAGGCAAAAGAGGGGCGGTGATCACCGGCAGGAGGGAGGGAGGTCTGAGCTGCGGATGGAGCTGTGGGACCAGCACTGAGCTAAAGAGGAGGTGGGAACTGCCTGTATGGGGCCATGCACCCCAGGGGAGCTGGCAGGCATCGCTGTGAGAGGCAAAGGGCGAGGGGAAAGCTACAAGGTCAAGAATTCAGCTGAGTCCCTCCCAGATGGAACTTCTAGAACCGGCCCTCACTGATCCTGTGGCAGTCTGCCGGGCAGCCTGCCCGGATGGGCCTCAGGGACAGTGGCTTTGCCTCAGAAAGCCCTGCCCACCCTCTGACCCCGGAGTCCTTCAGCGCAGCTCGGCTCTGGAGCCAAGAAGTCGGGGCAAGGCCGAGGGACCCCTGCCTACTGCCTCCTCACCCAGGACTGACCCTGCTTTCTTTTTTATTAAGTTAAATTCACATCCGATAATAGTCATCCCTTTCAAGTGCAATCAGTGGGTTTTAGTATACAGTTGTGCAATCATCACCACTATCTCATTTCAGAACATTTTCATCATCCCAAAAAGGAACCCTGCAGGCAACCAGCTATTCCCTGCCCTCCCACCCCCCAGGCCCCGGCAACCACGAACATACTTTCCGTCTCCATGGATTTGCCTTTTCTGGACATTTCCTATGAATAGAACCATACAACCAATATCTGGCCTTTTGTGTCTGGCTTCTTACACTGAGCATGAGGGTTTCAAGGTTCCTCCAAGTTAAAGCATGATCAGCACTTGGTCCTTTTTTATGGCTGAATAATATTCCGTTGCATGGATTACACCAAATGTTGTTTATTCATTCTTCAGTTGATGGGCCTTTAGGTTGTTTCCACTTTGGGGTTGTTGTGAATAATGCTGCTATGGACGTTCAGGTACAAGTTTTGGTGTGGATGCCTCTTTCCAATTCCTCCCAGTATATACCTAGGCGTGGACTGGCTGGGCCAGAGAGCAAATGCATGCTTAACCTTTTGAGGAACCACCAGTCTGTTTTCCACAGCAGCTGTACCATTTTACATTCCCACCAGCAATGTTTGGGGTTCTCCTTTCTCCATCCTCTCCAATACTTGTTATATTTTGTCTTTAGTATCCTAGCCATCCTACTGAGTGTGGAGTGGTAAGTGTCTCATTGTAGTTTTGATTTCTGACCCAGTTTGGGGTTTTTAAAACTTTTCATGATGGGAAATTTTAGGCATTTGCAAAGTAAACAGAATAATATAATGCACCCAAGTATCCATAACTCAGCTTCCACAATTGTCCACATCTGCCATTCTTTTTTTTTTTTTTTAATGTTTTTATTGATTTCAGAGAGAGGAAGGGAGAGGGAAAGAGAGAAACATCAATGATGAGAGACAATCATTGATTGGCTGCCTCTGCACGCCCCCTACTGGGGACCGTGCCTGCAACCTGGGCATGGGGCCTGCCTGGGAATCTAACTGACCTCCTGGTTCATAAGTTGATGTTCAACCACTGAGCCACACTGACCAGCAACACATCTCCATTCTTGTTCTCTTTCTCCCCATCCCCTCCCTACTCCCAGTTGCTTACTATCATTCATGTTATTATTTTACAGCTTTATAAGTAAAATGTATATGCATTAAAAAGCACAATGTATTTAGCTGTACAAATTAACAATTGAATAGCCCCATCACCCCCAGAAAATTCTCTCATGTTCCTTCACAGTCAGTCGCTACCCACCCAGAGGCAGCTACTGTTTGGGTGATGCTGCCCACCCTAGATGAGTTTTGCCTGTCCTTGAACTTCACATAAATGGAGATATACATCTGGCTTGTCTTGCCCTACATCCTGTCTGTGAGATTTGCCCACGTGGTTGCATCGCTCACACCTCCAGCCTTCTCAGGCTGACTCACGTTCTCCTTCAGAGCACACCTCACTCCTGCTGGTGGCAAGACCCCCCAAAAGGGTGACCACCCATTTTGGTTTGCCCAGGACTGAGGGGGTTCTGGTGACCTGGGACTTTCCGCGCTCAAATCCAGAAAGTTCTGGGCAATCCAGGATGAGTTGTTTGCCTCACCTCCGAAAGACAACCAGAGCCCTGGCCGGTGTGGCTCAGTTGGTTGGGTGTCGTCCCATACACTGAGAGGTTGCCAGTTCCAATCCTGGTCAGGGCATATGCCTGGGTTTCGGGTTCAATCCCCGGAGGCAACCGATTGATGTTTTGCTCTCACATCGATGTTTCTCTCTCTCTCCCTCTCCCTCCCTTTCTAAAAATCAATTAAATATTTATTGTAAAAAACACACACACCAAAAAAAAAACCAAAAACACACCCACAATGGAAACTTCCTCAGAGAGAAAAAGTAACATTTTTTTTCCTTTCTGTCTATTTTTTCTTCAAATATTGACCGGCCTGGGAATAATTTCCTGAGCTGGAGCCCCACAAATCCCTGCTGCCCCTCCGCTGGCTGCTAACCAGCGTTTCTCTGGGACCAGGGCTGGGAGGTTGGTTTAAGGATGCGGAGCAGAGCGCAATGCAGGGGGTGACTGGGCAGAGCGAGCGCTTGCTGCAGTGCGGGGAGGTGGCCAGCACGGCAGGGCCAGGCCGCAGGGAGGAAGTGGCTGGTGCGTGCCCTGAATAGCCAAACGCCAGCACCAGGGGCAGAGAGAGGACCCACGGAGCCTTCTCAGAGTCACCTTCCTGAGCTTTGGGTCACTGGCCTGGAACACTTAGTTATTGCCAGCTGCCGCGGGCTCTTCAGCCAGAAGGAAAAATCCCAGACTGTCAGTGACGGAAGAGGCCTTGTAGGGAGAATCTGGCCCAGAGTCTGAAAAACATCCAAGTGCCTCTGAGTCAACAGCAGGTTTTGCCAAAATTCAGATTCCTGGACCCCAACCCAGGGTTTTGCTTTTGTGATGGGGCCCTAAGAACCTGAATTTGTAACAAGCACCCTGGGGATTCCGATGCAGGGCGTTCTAATTCAGCTTTGATAAATACTGATTCTGTTCCAACCTCTTCATTGGAATCTGGAGCACAGAGAGGGGCAGTGACTGCTGTTTGGTCACACAGCAAATTTGTAGCAGGATTGATGAATCAGATCCTCAACTCCTGTGCCCTCCAGGATCCTAAAGAAACTGGGCAGTCATGGCAAAGCCCTCCCAATATGGTGGAGAATGTCCTCAGGTTCCCGCAGAATCCAGCAACAGGAGGAGGATATGGTTACCTTCAACTGACCAGGCAGGCTATGTCTGTGCCCAATCTCTCATCTCATAAAGATAGTATCGTGTGTTTGCAGGTGCCACAGCCTGCTACCTGCTTTACTCGCTCCATTTCCATTCATCACAACTTCTGGGGCAGAGAACTGCAAGTCCAGAGGGACTAAATGACACGCCGGAGTAAGCGGAAGTGAGGGATTTGAATCTGGTCACAGACACTCTGGATCCCACACCCTCAACAGCATTCCCACCACCTCCCACCCCTTCAGTAGACCAGACACAAGTCAAGAGAAAGTTGCCGAGCCTTGGACAGGCAGACAAAGATCAGAACAGACCAGCCTGTTTTTCTTTCTCCAGCGGCCAGTCATAAAGGACATTTCAATTTAGTATTCCTGTGGGCCCAGGCACTGGGAATAATTTCTTTTTCCACTTCAGAGCTTTTTAATCCAAAGAAAACTGTGGTTGTCAACATTTTGCTTTTCATTCAGGCAGCTGGCTTTGTCACTCATTTACTCATCCATCATAAATATATATAATTTAGAGTCAGGTTCTCAACTCTGGCTTCACATTAGAATCGTCTGTGGGGCTACTGGAAAATTCTACTGCTCAGGCTCGAACCTAGACCAATTACAAAATCTCTGAGGTCCCAGCCTAGACGTCAGGATTCTTTTCAAAGCTCCCCAGGTATTCTGCTCTGCAGCCCAGGTTAGGAACCACTGCGTGGGACCAAATTTAATGTGCCTACAAATCACTTCGGGGTCTTGTTAAAACGCAGATTCTGATTCCTCAGGGATGGAGACGGGCCCAAGATTCTGTGTTTCTAACGAGCTCCCAGGGGAGGGGATGTTTCTGGTTGGAGGACCACACTTTGAGTAGCAGGGGCTGGTGGGACTCTGTTAGAAGCCAAAGGTAAGGAGTGTGAATGGCACAACAATGAATCCACAACAGCCCCCACCTAGCTGGGATCTCCTAGACCAGCCGTGGGCAAAGTACGGCCCGCAGGCCGGATCCACCCGTTTGAAATGAATAAAACTAAAAAAAAAAAAAGACCGTACCCTTTTATGTAATGATGTTTACTTTGAATTTATATTAGTTCACACAAACACTCCATCCATGCTTTTGTTCCGGCCCTCCGGTCCAGTTTAAGAACCCATTGTGGCCCTCAAGTCAAAAAGTTTGCCCACCCCTGTCCTAGACCCATGGTCGGCAAACTGGGGCTCTCGAGCCACATGTGGCTCTTTGGCCCCTTGAGTGTGACTCTTCCTAAGCCTTAGGAGTACCCTAATTAAGTTAATAACAGTGTACCTACCTGTATAGTTTAAGTTTAAAAAATTTGGCTCTCCAAAGAAATTTCAATCGTTGTACTGTTGATATTTGGCTCTGTTGATGAATGAGTTTGCTGACCACTGGCCTAGACAATTGTGTGAACAGTTGCAATCCATGTTACCAGGGCCATGCTAGGGACGCGGGAGCCCTCTCTGCCCCATAGCCCCAACCCCCCAGAAACAACATCTGCTTCCCTAGTACTTTACCCCACCCAGAGACTAGCTCAGAGCCTGGCACAAGGTGAACCCTTTAGACATTATTGTTGGATGAATGAATGAGGGATGGCAGGCAAAGGAGTTACAAAATAGAGTGTAGGGGCTGAGAGACATCTACTATGTAAGTGAGTCATTTCCCTGCTCAGAAGCATGTCCTGGGCCATAAAATGAGGTTGTGCTGCCTGCTCACAGCATCACTGTGGGGCTTAAGTGACAGCACTGTGCACATGCCTGGTGCACAAGAGGGCCTTATACAGGGAAAGGTGAAGGTTGGCTGCTATAACAAAGAGGCCCCAAGACAGAATGGCTTTAAACAAAATAGAAGTTGATTTTTCTCACAAAGAGGGATCAAGGTTAGTGGGCAGCTCTCACCTGGATTTTTTTGCCAGCCCTGGTGCTCCAACCTCCGTGGGGCATTGGTCCAATCTACTGGTTCCAAGCTGGGTTGCAGGGCCAAATGGGTTGTCCTGGCTCACAGGCAGAAAGCGTGTGCAGGAATTCACACCAACATCTTAAGTTTGGGAACCAGAGGTAGCATATCTCAATTTTGTTGATATTCCACAGGTGGGGGCTTAGTTCTTTGGCAACACCTAGCTGCAAGGGGGGTTGGAAAGATAGTCTCTGATCCACCTGAGCAGCCACACACCCAGCCACAACTTGATAACTGTGTAAAAAGAGGGCTTTGGTGGACAACTAAGAGTCTACAGCACAGCTCAGTTGAGATAAACAGATACTATATAAAGTCCTAGCTGGTTTGGCTCAGTGGATAGAGCATCGACCTGCGGACTGAAGTCTCCTGGATTTGATTCCAGGCAAGGGCACACACCTCAATTGCAGGTTTCTCCCGGCCCAGGCCCTGGTCGGGGCTCATTTAGGAGGTAACCAATCAATGTGTTTCTCTCACATTGATATTTTTCTCTGTCTTTCCCTCTCTCTTCCACTCTCTCTAAAAAGCAGTGGAAAACCTTTGGGTGAGAATTAACGACAACAACAACAAAGAATAAAGAGAGAGTATATAATACATATAGACTATATAGAGTATATTTAATATGTAGAATCTATATGTGGAATCGGTATCTATATCAATATTCCATATATCAATATTCCATAAACATCTATGGCTATTGCTGTCCATATAGACATATGGAGTCGCCCTTCGGCATGGTCACTTCCCCCATTTCCCGTGCTGTTGCCGGCGCTCTACCCTGCGTTCTGTCGCCTCTCCAGGGTGAGTGCTCTCAGAAGTGCTACTACATCTTCATCGTGGAGACCATCTGTGTGGCGTGGTTTTCCCTGGAGTTCTGCCTGCGGTTTGTCCAGGCCCGCAACAAGTGCCAGTTCTTCCAAGGGCCCTTGAACATCATCGACATCCTGGCCCTCTCGCCCTACTACGTGTCGCTGGTGGTGTCCGAGGAGCCCCAGGAGGACGACGAGCGGCCTGGCGGGAGCTTCTACCTGGAGAAGGTGGGGCTGCTGCTGCGCGTGCTGCGGGCGCTGCGCATCCTCTACGTGATGCGCCTGGCGCGCCACTCGCTGGGGCTGCAGACGCTGGGCCTCACCGTGCGCCGCTGCACGCGCGAGTTCGGCCTGCTCCTCCTCTTCCTCTGCGTGGCCATCACCCTCTTCTCCCCTCTGGTCTACGTGGCGGAGAACGAGTCCGGGCGGGTCCTGGAGTTCACCAGCATCCCGGCCTCCTACTGGTGGGCCATCATCTCCATGACGACGGTGGGCTACGGAGACATGGTCCCGCGCAGCGTGCCCGGCCAGGTGGTGGCCCTCAGCAGCATCCTGAGTGGGATCCTCATCATGGCCTTCCCAGCCACGTCCATCTTCCACACCTTCTCGCACTCCTACTTGGAGCTCAAGAAGGAGCAAGAGCAGCTCCAGGCCCGCCTCCGCCACCTGCAAAATGTCGCCACAGCCAGTGAGCGCGAGCTCCTGAGTGATGTGGACGACCTGATCCTGGAGGGACCCACCTCCCCCATCAAATACATTTAGCTCAAAACCCCCATGAACAGGCCAGGACTTCAATCCAGGACTTCCTTCCATGGGCCTCGGCTGACATGGGCTGGAAAACAGCCGCCATCGACCATATGGTGGTACGTTTCCGGAGCTCGGGGGCAGCTCCTGAAGCTGAGAGGGGTTCAAGGACAAAATTGGGGTGGTTGTGGTTCCTGAGCCTCCTGGTCACCACGATCCAGGCTGACCTTATCCAGGTTACTTGTCTTTTCTCCTCTCCCTGCCCCTCCCTCAGCACACCTAGTGTTGCTAGGGTAAGTCAGTCTCCATTCTCATTTCCTTCCCCGCAGTCTCCAGCATCCCATGCTGGGGTCCAGACTCCTGTGAACTGAGCCTACAGAGTCCCGTCCATCCATCCCCAAAGACCCTCTTTCCTGGTCACCCCAGTGCCAGGAACTGGAGTGGAGGGCCCAGTCACTGCAAACAGTTCTTCTGCTCATGGCTACCAATGGTTTCCTGGTGTAGCCACCTTCCCCCGGCTCTGGAAGCTCTTATCCAAGAGGACAGACTGGCCTTTCTGCGTTCTCTGTGTTAAATGGCACCGTGGCTGCAAGCCTGCCATCCTTCCTGGGTTGCCTGGGACCTGGGCAGGGGTACCACTTGCCAGCACAGCAGGACCTCCTTGGCCAACTGGACTTCTGGTGGGACATTCTCCAACTATCCAGTCCTTGGCCTTGAAGGCGAACTCTTGTGGGGCTCTGCATTGTCCCTTGAGAGGACTGTTCCTGCTGCTGGTTCCTCCAGCACTGTGGGAACCTAGGCTTTCCACCCTCCGCTAAGCCACCAGGGACACGGCGTGGAAACAAGGGCAGCCTTAGGATCTGCCCCTCGCCGGCCCCCTGGGCCAAGCCCTTGATGCCAGAGGACAGGCATCCCCGGCTTATATTTAAATGTATCTATTTATTTATCCATTCATTCACTAACAGATTTGGCCCTTTACATGCAGTCAGGAGGCAGATGTAGGACCAAGTCATTCGAGATAAACGCAGTGCACACTGAGTGAGACCAGAGAGGAAAGAGCAATGAATTCTGAGCATTGGGCTCACAGAGGTTCTTCACAGAGACACAGGAAGGGTTGAGTTTGGAGGGATGTTTGGGAGACAAAGCTGAGAAGTTGGGGTGGGGTGAGAAGGTGGTGGGCTGTGGGTGCTGTGCAGGGGATTTGGAAGTTTGGGTAAATGGAAAGGAGATGTTGGAAATGCAGAAGGAAGAAGTGATGTGAGTGGACTGCAGACGTGGATGATGGTGATCCGATGGGATGTGGGAAAAACAGTTTGGAACAGAGAACAATTGAGTAATTCAGGTGAGATACGAGGGCCCACCTCCTGTGAGTTATTCATGGTACACGGTGATGAAAATCCTGGCATCTTGTCTGTTGTTTCCCAGCAAAGCACACCTGGGAGAGATCTCAATGGCACCTCCCATGAGTGACTTGGCTACGTCTCACTCCAGCTCTGCCTATCACTGGGACTGGCTTCCACCAGGCATCTCCATTTTCCTCTGTGCTACGTAGCAGGCATTTTTTTTTTTTTTTTATACCAGGTATCTTAACAAAAATGTGCAGGGACTGGAAGAAAAATAGGTGAGCTCATCACCAACATTACGAGGTTCTGTAGTTTCTTAGTACACACCCAGTGGACATATTTACTAAATTATACGTGGAAAATTGGAATCAATTGCTCATATGTGAGGCTTAATTAAACGGTCTATTTTTTCTTCCAGTAATGTTCTGGGGGGCTCTAGTCTAGCCTCGTGGAGCAGACTTTCCTTCATGCTGATTGGATGTCGTAGGGATGACAAGCGAGTTGCTAGGCAGTCTCTTTACCCCTATTGGCTGGAAGGAGTCTTGTGATTCCCAGAAGGGCTTCTTTTATCTGAGGCCAATGGGTGTGACTGTAACCAAAGGGAGAAATTTGCCAGCTGTAGGCAAAGAGCAGATGGCCTTTACTTCAAGCCATTTCATGTTGCATTGGTACATCTCTAAGACATAACTTTAAAATGTTTTTTCAACATCTCTCTGGCCAGAGTTGAGCCTAAAGAGTGACTTGGGAATGGATGGGTTAATTCTTCAATGCAATGCAAGTGGGGCTCTACCACTGACTCTAATTTGACGGCTTTAGGGACTTGAGAAATTGGTAACTGGAAGGCCTGTCAGAAGACATTCTGAGCAGAGTTTCCGTGAGAGGATCCGTGGACCTCTGGAGATTATGCATTTCAAAGTGCACAGCTTTGAAATAGGGTCCATTGATTTAGTCAGATCCTCAAAGGAATCCATGATCCCACAAAAAGAACAAAAATGTTCTTAAGTAGATCACCTCTTGCATTTTAAGATGGAGAGACAAAGGCTCAGAGAGAAAAAGCCACCTAGCCAGTTCATTTAGTTAGGCCCGTGGTTGGCAAACTGCGGCTCGAGAGCCACATGCGGCTCTTTGACCTCTTGAGTGTGGCTCTTCCACAAAATACCACAAAATACCACATGCGGGCGCGCATGTACAGTGCGATTGAAACTTTGTGGCCCATGCGCAGAAGTCGGTATTTTGTGGAAGAGCCACACTCAAGGGGCCAAAGAGCCGCATGCGGCTCGCAAGCCGCAGTTTGCCGACCACTGAGTTAGGCCAAGTCTCCTGGTTCCCAGCGGGACACTCTTTGTAGTATATCATGCTGCAGCTCTGAGGCTCCTATGACACCGTACCCAAACCCTCAAAGAAAATAGTCAAGACAAGATTATAACAACACTCTGCCATGCTTTCCTGAGCAGAGTAGATAGGGTTGTCTTGGGATATCTTGGGTACCAACTCTCACCCTTCCTTCATTGTATAACGGTGGGCCTGGAAATTGATCCCATGAAAAGAGTGGATGAGATGGTGGTTAAAGGCCCTCTCCGCATGGACAGTCTATGATTCTGGGAAGTACAGTTCATTGCAACATTTTATACCATGGAGGGGCAGGTAAGGACAAGGAGAAAGGTTAGGAAAAACAGACCATGGCCACTGACTATCCATAGAATTGCTCCCTTAGCAAAAATCAGTGAGTCGTTGAACTTAAAATAGCTCACTGACATCTCTGTAAAACAGCTGCTTGCCACGTTGCTACCCACCCCACCTGAGCTCCTCACCCCACCCTCACCCCATGCCCCTCAGCACCTGGCTGCATGGCTGTTCCTGCTTCAGCTGCCTGCCCCTCTCACCATTAAACTCCCTGCCTCCTCATCCTCATATTGAAATGCTAATAATGGGCACCACTTATTGAATGATATTTAGGCACCAGGCAAGTGATTTTTAAAAAAATATTTTTATTGATTTCAGAGAGGAAGGGAGAGGGAGAGAGCGACAGAAACATCAATGATGAGAGAGAATCATTGATGGGCTGCCTCCTGCACGCCCCCTACTGGAATCCAGCCTGCAACCCAGGCATGTGCCCTGACAAGGAATTGAACTGTGACCTCGTTCATAACTTGACACTCAACCATGGACCCACACTGGCCAGGCAGGCAAGTGATTTTTTAACATCTTATTTGGAAAAAGATGTTAAACTCACACACACAAAAACGTTGCAAGAACAAAAATAGTACATAGAACACTTGAATACACATCTTTTTAAAACGTGTTGCCTCATTTGCTTTATCATTTGCTCGCTCTCTATTTTTTATTATACATGCAGGGCATGCTTTTCTGGACCATGTGAGAGTAAGTTGACTGCGTCATGCCCTTTGCTTCCAGAACGTTAGGACGTGGTAACTGAAGGCCTATCCGCAGACCACCTGCCCCAGGCTTCTTAGCTGAGAGTTCCCGTGAGGTTCTGTGACCTCTGGAGATGACCCGCAACAAAGAATGTGTGTGTTACGTTGTTTCAAAGTGCAGTGTCCAGAGACTTCATCGATTCTCAAAGGAATGCATGATTCCCCCTCAAGATGAAAGGATAGGAAGCTCTGAAATAAACTAGGCCCTTCATTATAAGACGGAGAGCCCAGGAAAGCCCGATCCTAAGGAGATTCTCTTGTAAAACACGTGCAGTCATCCACGTCAGCACATTTAACTTGGATGCAATAGTTTAATCTAATTCACCGTCTGTTCCAATTGTGTCAGCTTATCTAATAATATCCTCGCTAGCCTTTCCCCGCAGGACAGGGTCCAGCGTAGGGTCGGATATTGCATTTACTTGTCCTGTCTCTTCAGTCTCCTGTGATCTAAACCCGCCCCCAGCCTTTCTTTGACGTAGATGACGTGGAGCTTTTGGACGCATAGACACCCTCCTTTGTATAGAACTGCTCCATGTCTCCTCGTGCTTGGATCGAGGCTGCGCATTCCCGGACAGGCGCTGCATTTGTGAGGTTGTGTCCCTCTCTGGGTATCACAACCAGGGACACCATGCTTTCTCCAACGACAGATGAGCCCTTTATTTAGGAGGTAACCTCAGGAGATTCTGGCAGGGAGTGGAGAGCGAGGAAGGGAGGGAGAGCTGGTATTCAAATAAGAAACACAATTAACTTCTGCTCCTGTGCAGGCCAGACAGAACCTGACTGAAGGCCAGGTGTGCGCAGGTCACCTCGGGCTGCCTCTGTGAGAAGAGAGTGTCTGCCTCGTAGGTGAGCTAGTCCCTGAGACTCAGAGCAGGTGACCTCTTTCCACCTGCCACCAGGAGGGGACCCTGCCAGCTCTGGAATGCCTGCCTCATCGATTCTTAGAGCAGCTAAAAGTGCTGTTAGGGTCACCAGACCCAATCTGCCCATTTTGCTGTTGTGGACACAGAGGCCCAGGGAGGGGACTTAAGGTGGCAAAGTCACACAGCCAGGGGTGGCAAAGCCAGGACTCATCCAGCATTTGACACCTACCCAAGGGGCACCTCCAGGAACACAATGTTGGTTAAAAAGAGAATGAAACCAAGGACGCCGCAGGCTGTCTCCCGGGCCCTGTGGCTCCTCCGTTGTCTGAAGCAACCTTGGCTGAGGCTGCACAGAGCCGGGCCCCGCCTCAGTGCAGCCTGCTCTAGACGTCACATGGAGAATGTGTGACTGTCATTCACCTTTGCTATAAGGGGGATGGAGCCAAGGAAAAGGGAACAAATTTGGGCGCCCTGAGCTAAAATTAGCCAATCTTGCTGTTCTGAAGGCTTCCCTGGTACTCTGCCAATGACCAGCTTGGAATAAGATCCCCTGGAAAGTTCAGTTTCACCAGGCACCTGCATAACTAATCTGCTGGAACGCCCCTCCCCCCTACCCCCCTACCCCCGACACCAAGAGAACATTAAACAATATTAAGAAGTGATGTTGTGGCCTCTCTGGTGTATTGGGGCAGGTCTAATCGCAGGGCCTGCTGGGCTGACCTTGGGATGTGGGAGGAGGTGAGAGGATCCCCCGAATGAGGGGTGGCAGGGGTCAGGGGTCTCCTATCCCAGGGCCACCGCCAAGTCAGAAGTCAGGAGGGGCAGCTGTTAGGTTCTGGGGCAGTATTTCTTAAGTGCCTGCCATGTGCCAGACCTTGTTCTAGCTCAGGGAAACGGTGGTTAGCAAGACAGATGCTAACTACCTTGGCTGAGGCAGCACAGGGCCCGGCCCGGCCGCTGGCAGCCTGCTCTAGATGTCACATGGAGAATGTGCGATGGTCTTAACTCACCTTTGCTGTGAGGGGACGGGAGGAGGGAGATACCAAGGCAGACCACAAATAAGTCCAGAAGGAAATAAACAGGTAGGTCCTAGGAAGGAAGAGGGCAGCATGGGAGTAACCATACGTGGAAGCCGAATTTGAACAGGCTTCTGAGGTTGCAATGGATTTGCCAACGTCTGGTTCCTCTTCCAGTCTCCCTGCAGGTAGGGGAGGCAGGGCCAAAGTTCTGGTCTGGGAATGTGGAAACACCCCCTGCGTGATCCTCTACGCTCTCCCTCCCGCAAGTTGCATGCAGACTCAAGGAATCTTCAAAGCCCGAAGAAAGGGTTAGTGAGCCACATCCAGCCCGGAGCCTGTGTTGTAAGAGAAGTTTTACTGAAACACAGCCAGGCCCATTCATGCGGATATTGCCTGTGGAGCTTTTGGGCTACAATGGAAGAACAGAGTGGTGCAACAGAGGCTGTTATGGCCTTCAAGCTGGGGATATTTACTTTGGCGCTTTGCAGAAGTTTGTCGGCTCTGCCCTAAGAGCAATGGAGCCACAACATGGCAGTAGCTGCATCCCGAATTTCCGCATGCTGATCGCCTGCATCAGTGGATTATACAAGCAACAGAAACCTTCTCCTGTGTAAGCCACTGACACGGGGCAGGGGGGTTGTGTGTCACAGCAGTTGGTCCACCCCTCCACCTGCACCCCACAAAGTGCTCCTTTCCTGTAGAAGCTTCCAAAGTCGTTCTTGGGCCAGACATCCCCTGGCCGCTAGCCCTGGTGAGGTGAGGAGCCTGGCTCTCCCACTGTTTTGGGGAGAGCCGACCTGTACCCAAAGTACAACAGCAAATCTCCATGGGGAAAACGCACATGAGAACCCATTACCAGCTCACCCCGAGCAGGGCCAACGTCCATGTGTGACCTCTTGTCAGCAAACGCTTGTTCCAGGCAATGAGCTATTTCCTTTCCATGATGACCCAGAACCATCATTGTTCAGTCCTATAAACGTGTCTAAAAGTCACCAGCCTCCACCCCCAGCCCATTTCTACCTTCAGTGGCAGAGCCAGGCACACAGTAGGTGGGCAGTGAATGCAAGTGCCCCTCCCTTCCCAGGAAGGTTCCTTTCCCCTCATCTCACCAAGTGCCCCCGTGTGCCAGCCACCATGTCAGTCCCAGGGCAAGGTGGTGAACAGCAAGGCTGACACAATCTCATCCACAAGGAGGCTGTGCCTGCCTGCCCATCACACTTCTCAGATGCATACCCAAATGCTTGCATTTAATTCCTGCGTCGGAGCTAAAGACACTGGGATCTTTAGAAAGTGAAGTAACCAACTCCAGGCTCACGCTGGAGAGCACTAGGATAAGACAGCAAGACGAATCTAGGGAGTCAAAGGGGGACACTGGGCAGGGTGAGGCTGCGGAAAGGGGCTGGGGTGTCGAGGCTGTGATCCACGGGGCTGCCAGGCCCCACAGTGACAGCAGGACAGGCTGACGGTTTTCCAAATTCATTCCTCATTCACTCATCAACAAGTCTTTATTATGCTAGACACTTTTCCAGGCATGGCGGGTTAGGCAGGGAACAAAACAGACAAGGAATAGGCAGGGTAGGGGTGGGACTGCCAGAGTGAGGGCTTGCAATTTTGTCAAGGGTGACCTGCAAGGCCTTTCTCAGCCGTGACATTGGAGTAAATCCTGGAAGAGTGAAGGGAATGAGGCTCTGGAGGAAATGCTTTGGGAAAGAAGGAAAAGCAAGTGCAAAGGTCCTGAGCAGGAATGTGTCTGGTCCTTTAACGGATGGTTTGGGGGACACCACACCTGGTGTAGGGAATTGATGGAGTGAGAGGAGGTGAAGTCAGGGACCAACAGGAGACAGAGGGCAGGGCTCCCTAACGTGGTGCTGGACATGCAGCCTGTGTGGCATCTGCTTGTGCTCCCCTCCTGGCTGAATGGTGCTCCCTGCAGTGCCCGGTCCTTCCCGGCTCCATGTGGGAAAGCCCACTGACCACTGCTAATGCCATTGTCACCTCCGTGCTTTTGGAAATAGAACCCACCCAGATTGTAGCTAGATACCATCTCCCAGCCACTGCTGCAGCTAGGTGTGCGTGTAACCAGAGGGGACTGATGGTCACGTGAGCAGAGAGATGTGGGGAACCTCTGGGTCATGTCCTTCTCCAGAGGTGAGGATGGTGGACAGTCATCCAAGGACTGATCACCTCTGGACTATTGTGAAGAATAAGTTCTAATGAAAGCCAGAGTATGAGGCTTTGTCACAGCATCTTAGCATGTACCCAATGGTATTGTGGGTTTTTAATTGGTTTATAGAGAGGAAGGGAGAGGGAGGGAAGGAGAGAGAAACATCCACATCAGAGCGAAACACTGATGGGCTGCCTCCTGCACGCCCCCCCACTGGGGATCGAACATGCAACCCAGGCATGTGCCCTGACTGGCAATCAAACCGGCAACCTTTCAGTGTATGAGACAACACCCAACCAACTGAACCACACTGGCCAGCGTGTGTGTGTGTGTGTGTGTGTGTGTGTGTGTGTGTGTGTTTATTTTAGAGAAGCATCAATTTGTTGTTCCCCTTATTCACGCATTCATTGGTTGATTCTTCTATGTGCCCTGACAGGGGACTGAAACACAACCTGGGTGTATAGGGACAATGTTCTAACCAACTGAGCTGCTGGCCAGGGCATGCCCAAAGGTTTTTTAAACTGTCATTTCACCACGGAACATGAAGCAGCAGGACAATTTACAGAGCAGACCTTCTTTCTCTAGACCAGTGGTTCTCAACCTTCTGGCCCTTTAAATACAGTTCCTCATGTTGTGACCCAACCATAAAATTATTTTCGTTGCTACTTCATAACTGTAATGTTGCTACTGTTATGAATCGTAATATAAATACCTGTTATGCAGGATGGTCTTAGGCGACCCCTGTGAAAGGGTCGTTTAACCGCCAAAGGGGTCTCAACTCACAGGTTGAGAACCGCTGATCTAGGCTCTCACTACGTTTCCGCTAGGTCTTACGGACTGATTCTACAGGGCAGAGAAAAAAGGGCACAATAAAATGGAAATTTTCAAAATGTCTTCTAAAAGCCATATTTTAGAACAGGGTTACTATTTTATCCCTCTAACCCCCTCCTATAAAGAGGAAATCCTATAAGTCACTACTTTTCCATTCATTGCTTGTCTGCCAGGCATCTCCTACGTGGGAGACCCCACAGGAGGGGATGGGAGCTGAGAGCACACAGGACTATGGCAGTCACTGAGGACTGCCAAGAGGCAGGAACAGTGCTGGGCCCATGTACCAGCTCATCTGTCCATAATGACGTGGCTACGCATTTGTGACTGACTCACATTTGCTAGATGGGGAAACTGAGGCTGGGAAAGGTGGAGTGGCCCCTGGGGCTCCTGGGTAGACAATGCTGCTCAGCGGTGAAGGCCACACACGGCAGAGGGACTGCATGGTGCAGCGGGTGCCTGGGGTCCAGGAGAGATCGCCAGAGCTCAGAGCTGCAGGGAACAGAACAGGGGAGTGCTGGCACAGGCTCCCTGGAGGAAGCAGCACTTGAGTCGTGCCCAGCCAGGTTGCATCTCCTCTTGATTTAAATATGCCAGTGTTGGCAACACTTCACCCAGAGGGGACCAGGCCAAGGAGACGCTAACAGACTCTCCACGTCAAAAGCAGTGCTCCTCATCACTCTGCAGGAGGAAATACGCTGAGTCAAGGGAACTGAGCGAATTTTGTGTAATGGGGACTGTCTGGGGAGGAAAGGAATGGACGGGCAGATTTATGCAAAGTGGGGACAAATATAACTTCCTTGGCAGAACACAGCAGAGTTTATGTCATTTTGAAAAACTTGTTTACCCAGTGATTATGTGATTAATGAATATCAAAAGGCTCATTGCATAAAAGTGCAGTTTGAATGGCTGTTATATTTCTAGATTTGGTTGTAGTCACCCTTGCAGCACAAAAAGTAAATCAACTTAAATTATCTCCTGGGGAAAATAATGTGTAATAAATGAGCTAATCAATAGGCTTGGGAGTTTTAAAAATCCTCTCCATCCCAAAAAACATAACCACAAGAAACATCATTTCAAGGTTGGCCTTAGAAGTTGTTTTAAACAGTAAATAGCAAATAGCTGTTTGCTCAAACAGAAAATCAGTGCTCACCTGGCTTTTGAGACCCTCCCTCCTGGTTCAAACTTCCCTCCCTCTGCTCCTCCTCCAGGCCTTTGCACGTGCACACTCCCCAACACCCGTCTTGCTCCTCGGCCTGGACTCCCCTCTCACGCCCTCCCACCGGCCACTTCCTCACCCTCTGCATCTCCCACCTCTGGTCAGGAAAGAGCAAAAGTGAGACATCAAGGCTAGGAGGCAACTTTAGGAACCAGCATCCAGTTCTCGTTTTACAAAAGAGGCTGGGAGTTTTGTCCAAGGTCACAGAAGCAAACCCAGCAGCAGCCCAGCAGTGACTGGGACTGAGAGCTGGAAGTAGATGCCTGCGCGGGAACTGCAGCCCCACCTGACCGGTGCTCTTCTGGAAGTCCCCCGGCTGCCCTGCGTGTTTCCTCACCTGTGAAATGCAGCTACCGTGCAGAGTTGGTGGGAGGCTTCGCTTCCCAGAGCTGCCATACAAGGTACCTCAATCTGGGTGCCTTCAAACAAGACATTTATTTTCCCACAGCTCTGGAGGCCAGAAGTCTGAAGTCAAAGTGCTGGAAGGGCTGGTTACGTCTGGTGCCGAGGAAAAGGCATTCCATGCCTCAGCCCCCACTTCCTGAGTCTCCAGGCATTCCTTGGCTTTTGACAGCATCACTTCCATCTCCGCCTCCCTCTTCACATGGCCGTCCGTGTGTCTGTGGGTCTCCTCTTCTAAGGGCCCCTGTCATTGGATTCAGGGCCCACCCTAATCCAGTATGGCCTCATCTTAACTAATTACACCTGCAAAAACCTTGTTTCAAGTAAACACGAATTTGGGGGACACTCTTCACTCCAGGACACCACAGGGCTCCAGGCCCTACCCATTTGCAGAAACCCAGGGGACCTTAAGGGCAAGGACTGGGGCTGCTCTCTGCCCAGGGCCCGCCTCCCCTCCTGACTAGGGACCAATGCCCTCACCATGCAGGCACCCTTCAACACGGGTGCTCACACCCAGGAGGCTGGCTCCATCAGACGCAGGGGGACCCAAGAGTAGGCACCGCCCTTCTCTGCCACTTGTCCCAGGTGGAGCCCTGGGAAAGGGAGGGAGGGTGCAGCCTCCATCACACCTGAAGAGGATATGCTCCCACACCTCTGCCAACAGTCTGGACCAACACGGCACAGCTTCAGCCTCCCCAAGCCACGGCTGGTGCAGCGAAAAAGCAGTTCTGTGAGGAGGGGATCCCATGGGCTTCTCTCTTCACAAATAAAAGGACCTCAGGCTACCCCTCCCTCCAAAACAGCCAACCACACATGGGAGGACCAGAAACAGCTTCTTTATTCAAGAAAGAACTTCTTTATTCAAGCCCAAATCTGCAGCCGTCCCCACCGCTCCGCCATACCAGGCAGGCCCCTCCCTCCAATCCCAACTTCACGCTGTGCACCCACCATTCTCCCCCAACCATCCCCCCTTCCCCAGAAATAGCATTCCTCCAGTGGTGTCCAGCTCAGCTCGGGACCTCGCCACCGGAAGTCTGTTTCAATTCCTGAATTTGCCCACCAATGGCTTCGAGGGCCAAGCCCCCAGGCCCTGCTGTTCCAGGAGGAGGGACAGCTGCTGGCGTGCTTCCTGGTAGGGCCCAGCCTAGGGTGGGAGATGAGAGGGTGGAGAGAGGGTGCTTGCTAGGGGAGCAGGAGAAGGAGAAAGAGGGCTGGAGGAAAGGGAAGGAGCTGACCTTAGCCTCTTCATAGGTCTTCAAGGCCAGGAGGTGGGACTTGCCGAGAGCTTGGGCAGCCTGGCGGAAGGCCCGGAGAAAGGCTGCCTTGCAGAGGCGGGAGGGAGGCCCGGGGACAGCACTGGAGGTGGAGAGAAAGGACGTGAGGTCAGAGGAGGGAAATGATGGACTGAACTAGCAGGTTTGCACCGTGGCCCTCACACCATCGTTCATGCGATGACAATCTCAGGGGTTTCAGGGGGTGGCATGGGGTGGGTGACAGAAGCCCCACGTGGTCACACTGCTGTAAGAGGCTGCGCTGGGATTAGAACCCAACCTGTAACTAGATGTGTGCTCTTATCCCACGGCAGGGGGATGGGGATCCCTCCCCACCAGGCCTCTTCATCACCCCCACAGGCCCTTCTCACTCAGCTTTCACACGTCCGGTAGTCACATCCACAACCTCGACATCAGGGTCCCCCAGGCTCCAGTTGAGGCTCAGGTCATGGCAGGTGTTGGATGTGGGGTTCAAAGGAGCCACAGGGGGGCCTGAAAACAGGTGTAGCATGGAACGGGTATAGGGAGGTGGCAGGCATGACCCCGAGACCCTGTCCAGGTTGGGCCGGGTATGGATGGCACTGCTCAGAGTGGGGGGGTCATGGCAGGGGTCAGCTGTGGAAGCAGAAGGACAGACAAGGTCTGAGTCGCACACTCCCCACAGCCCACCCAGAGCCCACCTTCCGCCCTCAGGCTCCTAAGGGTCCTCACCCAGGACGAGGCTGGTGGCATAGAGGGGAGGCAGGAAGTGGGCCAACAGGGCGCCACCCACCCCCAGCACGGTCCAGCGTGACAGCTTGTCGCTGGCTGAGAGGCAACCCACATGGGTGTCCCGGACCGTGGGAGACATGTAGCACACAGGCTTCAGCTCCCCTCGGATGTGGGCCTGCAGGCGGAAGGGGGCGCTGTGCAGCAGGCCGCTCTCAAAGGACCCTGGGGGCGGCGTTGGCGGTGGGGGGAGGCTGCAGAGGCAGGGGAGGAAACAGGACGTTGGACACCAGTCAGGACCACTCTTCTGACCCCACCCAACACTGCCCTTCCCAACCCATTACCCCAAGGCACCCCACGGGGGCTCCACATACTAGATGTCGTGAGCAGCTCCCTTGGGGGTATTGCTGATGTAGAAGTGTATGAAGATCCGGGGCTTGAGGACAAAGGGGAACCCAGGCCCGGGCTGGGGGGTCAGCACAGACTGCTCCCTGCCCTTGGGACCACCCTGTGTCGCCAGCAAGAGCTGCCGATACAAGAATCTGGAAGAGACAGGTAAAGGCGCAGCTGGGAGATGCCGCTCCTGACTGGGGCCCCCGCCAGGGAACCCCTGGCCCACCCTTCACCTCAGCAGGGCCCGGCGGGCGACGACCAGACCATGGCAGTCGTGGAGCTGCCGGCCTGAGAACTCCAACCAGCCAGCACAGCTGCTGCTGCCTGTACCCAGTGCCACCAGCTTATAGATCTCCTTGGTATGGCTCCTGGCCCCTGGGACCTCTGCAAGGAAAAAGCAGAGACAGTCGGGCCTAAGCAAGGCAAGAGCCCCTGGGGCCTGAGGTGGCGGGGGGCGGGGGAGCAGAGGGGGGACAGGCGGGCGGTGGCAGGTCAACCCCTACCTTTCTCCAGGATGACAGCAGCCACAGTCCCCTTACAGGCCCAGTACGGTGAGGTCTCATTGACCAGGCGGTCAAAGCCAGCGCTGACCACAGCTGCGCAGCGCTGCTCGTGGGTCAGGATGTTCTCTGCACATGGGGGAGAGGGCAGAGGTGGGGGTCCCACAGGCCGTGCCCCTGCCCTCGCCACAGGGGTCAGGTCAACAGGGGCCCACCTACCTACTCTCAGGTCCCTGGGTGGTGAAGGCTTGCTGGGGGCCTTTGGGGACTCTGGAAGAGAGACAAGGGGATGGGTCGCCAAGGGTGCTGGGGTCTGCCCTCTTCTCCTTTGTCCTTCAGAAAGCCAAGAGGTTCCATTGTTGGGTGGGGTCATCTTCCTGAAATCAATTCCTGGCTGCCCCTCTAGCAGGCCCTGCCCCCAGGATGGGCAGGCTTCAAAGGACATCAGTGCAAGGATCAGTTCACGTGCCCCGCCCCAGCTCCCTACTGGCCTGGTCCTAATGCCCAGATGGCCTCCACAGCAACCCAGCCTACCCACACACATGCACATGCACACAGGGTTTCAGCCCCCACCCCAGCTGGGGCTCCGTCACCCGGTTACTTGACCCCTTACCTGAGCCCTCCAGCTGGCTCTGGATGTAGTTGAGGGCAGAGAGAGCTGCCTGCTGCTTGGCCTCCTTCTTGCTGTTGGCAATGCCCACGGGGCAGGCCACCCCATCCAGTTCCGCACACACAGAGAAGGGGAAGCAGGGGTCTAGGGAAGGAGGCGGCTGTGAAGTGGTGCCCTGCACTTCATGTCTATCCGGGGCCCTTTCTGGGGGGGCCACAACCTCTACCCAGGTGGCCAGCCGAGAAGGAGACAGGCTACCGACTCCTGCGTGCCTTTGTGTGCACAAGAGGATCCTCACCAGCCCCTCTGAAGTAAACCTGTAAGACCCCATTTTACAAGGGGCAGGCCGTGTACCAGGACCCCAATCCAGGGCCGCGCTGCTCTCAGGATGATGGCCCTGAGCACAGAGCACCCGCTGCCTTTCCGCAGACATGTGGCTCCAGTTCTTCTACATTGGAAAGCTTCAACTAGCAAACACTATCAGGTGTTACTTATGACACAAAAGAGACACGAAAATCCTAGAACCGGGATCACTTGGTTAAAGGGCATAAACTTATATCAGTTCGTGGTAGCTGCTGGTACTTGCTGCTTCACTGTTTCCCAAAAGGACTGCTGTTTTAAAAGAGAACCCCCTCTCAGCACTGCTCACTAGCCTCAGATTCACCTACTTTAAAAGGGCATCAGAAATGCAACTGGTAGATGCAGAAGGAAGGCTGGCATCAGAAAACCAGCACACAGCAGCCAGCACAGTAGTAAACAAGTCTGGCAACAATCGTTATTAAAAATGAGGTGTCAGTGTTATAAGGAACAGGATATTCAAATCATCTCCAGACCTGCCAGTTAGATGTTCAATGTAGCTGGTGCTAGCACCATGCTGCTCACAGCCATGTGTGAAGGTGAGGGGTGGAAGGTGGAGGGGGTAGGGTGGGGGGGTGGAAGGTGGAGGGGGTAGGGTGGGGGGGTGGGGATCAGGGTTCTGTCTCAGGTCCCAGGCTCAGGCCCCGCTCAAGGTTCCCCTTGCTTCATCTGGAGTTGCCCTGGGACGTGCTGCCCTCCCAGGCCGCCGAGCCTCACCTGCCGTCTGGTCCTCTCGGAAGATCAGGGAGACTCCCAAGTTGGCCGCGTACTGTGTGAGCAAGGCCACGGCCTGGCCAGGCGGCAGGTCTTTGAGCTGCAGGCCCAGCTGTCTGGCCGCCTTCGTTAAGTCCCCGGCGAGCCCTGCAGGGGGTACAGAGACCCTCGGGAAACTTCCCATCTGGCCCCCTACGTCTTCCGGTGCCTGAGCTGTGCCCAGTCCTCCGGCTCCGGCCCTCCCTAAGGGCCCACCAACCTCCGCAGCGGAGGCCAGGGCCTGCCCACCCCCCTCATGGTCCTCCATGCCGGGGACGGGCGGCGGCTCCCAGGAGTCCTGGCCCCGGCTGGCGGAAGGACGCCTGGGGCTGATCTGCAATGAAGCTGCCAGGCGGAGCTTCCTGCGGCCACCGTCATCGGCGCCTGGTGCCGTGCTGGCCGGGGAGGCCATGGCCGGACGCGAGGAGCAGAGGGGACAGTGGGCCGACTGTGCCGCTCGTGCCCTTTTACACGAGCCAGGCGCCTCCCACCTGGGGAGCACGTGGCGCAGCGTGCAGTGCGCGTGCGTGGCGAGCTCAGCCGCCTGCTGCTGGCCAATGGGAGCCCGCAGAGCTGAGGCGGACAGTGCTCCCAACCACAGGGTGGCCAGTCTCCTGGACAGTCGTGGCCTGGGTGGGTTCCACTTCCGGGCAGAGCTTGGGGGCGGGGTCTGGGGGCGCTCTGCTCTGGGGTGGTCCTGCTCCCCCCCCTCCCCCCCGCTCCGCCCCCAGTCCGGAGTCCACCTGGCTCCTGCGCAAGAATGTCCCGAAATCAAAGCCGTCAGAGCAGCCCGTCCTGAGCCACTTACTGAGCCTGGAGGTCCTCGTCAGATAAATGAAGGTGTTCTCAATTGAAGCAGTCCTGGGGCATCTTTAGAATGTACATTTTTATTTTATTTTTATATGTTTTTATTGATTTCAGAGAGGATGGGAGAAGGAGAGAGACCACCTGCCTCCCACAAGCCCCCCAATGGGGATCAAGCCTGACCAACCGACCAACTGGGGCATGTGCCCTTGATGGCAATCAAACCCAGGACTCTTCAGTCGGCTGAGCCAAACTGGCTAGAGCTAGGATCTACATTTTTAAACTGTGAACTGTACGCCTTCCTGAAGCCAACCGTAAGTGCTCTCTGGCCAAAATTAAACATTTGGTACCTTACCCTTTTTTCCTTCAAAGGGGATTTTGAGTTGGCTCATAAAAATGCCATAGGCAGTAATCCTTTAAGATGAGGGACTAGGGGTGAAGGAGAAATAACAAAAATAAGGTGGAATTAGGGATGAAGACAATTCACATATGGCCTGCTATGATACAACACAATTGCTTGAAGGGAGTCAAAAATTTAACTGAGTCTTACAGGAGCCAGTGAATGGGAAAACAGTACCAATAACTCGGTTCACAGTCTGTAAGAGTTGTCGCATTGTTGCTGCGGATTGCTACCTTTGGGACTGACAGTACTAACAGGATTGTGGATTGTGGCCGTGTGGATACTGGGGCATATGAGAAAGAGTTCCTGGTGGAACCAGGAATGTATGACTTGGGGAGAGCAGAGGTGGGAGGCTGGGTAGATTCAACCTCCTACAGTTCAGGGATTGGCACTAGGAAGAACAATTCTGGTTTTGGGATGGGGTTCAGAGTGAAGAATTGGGCCTAGGAGATAGGACACCAGCACAGCAGGTATTCAGAAATGGAATAATGGCTACCCAAAAAGATTTGAACAGTTTCCAAACCCAGAAACATCACCAACGGGAAATTGCATGAACAAATGGCGATATATTCATACAATGGCAGTAATTAAAAAAAAAAGAAAGAAACAAAATACCATTGTATGCCAGACTTGAGTAAATCTCATTGGCATGTTGAATGAAAAAAAAGCCAAACTAAAAAAGAATAACTTCTGCATGATTGTATTTATATTAATTTCTTGAAACAAAATTAATCTATGGTGATAAAAGTCAGAATCGAGGTCACTTCTTGAAGGGGCTATTGACTGGGACATGGCCCCAGGGAATTTTCTGTAGTAGTGGAAATGCCCTCTATCTTGAGCTGGGTGGTGGTTACGTGGGTTTATTATGTATGTAAAAACTCAACAAGCTGTACACTCAAGACTTGTGCACTTTTGCACGTTAAGTATATATAAGTAACAGAAGGAGACATAACAGCTTGTTTAGAGAAAGAAAAGAAGGAGGAAAGGAAGAAATGGATTGGGCCTCCCAGTGCAGAAGCTGGATGGGTATCTTATAAGAATGGTAAGCAAAATACTGGTTCCTCAAAGATGTCCAGGGCCTGATCCCCACAGCCTATAAACGTTATATTCTATAGCAAGGGGGGGGGGGGGGGTAAGCTTGCAGATGGAATTAAGGTTTCTAATAGGCTGAGTTTAAGATAAAGAAATTATTCAATTATCTGGGTAGGTCCAATGTAATCACCAGGGTCCTTAAATGGGGAGAAGGAGACAGAAGAGTGCAAATCAGAGATGACATCATGAAAAAGCCTCAACTGGCCATTGCTGGCTTTGAAGATGGATGGGACTATGAACCAGGGAATGCAGGCAGTGTGCAGAAGCTGGAAAAGGCAAAAGAACAGATTCTACCCTGGAGCCTCCAGCAAGGAACACAGCCGTGCTGACACCTTGATTTTAGCCCAGTGAGGCCCATTTCAGGCTTCTGACCTCCAGAACTGTACAGTATTCTATTGTTTTAAGCCACTAAACTTATGGTAATTTGTTACAGCAGCAAAAGGAAACTAATAAAAATAGCCTTCAATATTTCTGTATATATACCTGCCAATTTTTGAAAAACTATGTCAAAACATTTTTTAGTCACAAGTTTAAATATCCTTCCACTACATTTTCACCAAAACCAGCGGTTCTCAACCTGTGGGTCGCGACCCCTTTGGCAGTCAAACGACCCTTTCACAGGGGTTGCCTAAGACCATCCTGCATATCAGATATTTACATTATGATTCATAACAGTAGCAACATTACAGTTATGAAGTAGCAACGAAAATAATTTTATGGTTGGGTCACAACATGAGAAACTGTATTTAAAGGGCCAGAAGGTTGAGAACCACTGACCATGGCGATGCAGACTGAGCTTATTCCATTGGCTCCAAATGACTTCCCTAAAGCCTGCTTCATAGGGTATAAGGACAATCATTGATTCCTACGGAGTAATCCAGTGCCTGGCTCATAGTAGGTGCTTAGTAAGTGTTTTTTGAGTGAACTAATTTAATACTCACAAGAATCCTGAGGAATAGGAGGTTAGTTAGGCAGAGGTGGAATGGCCTTCACTGTTGGGATTTAAGATTAGGTATTTCTACTGCGCAGGGCACTGCCGGCACGCCCATTCCCCCTCCGCCCGGGAGGTGGCGCTCTAGGGCGCTCGTGGGGCCAAGCTGGGAGGCGGGACTTTCTGCCTCGAAGGGAGCGCTTCCGGCCCGGCCCGGAAGACCATTCAGAGCTGCTGTGAGTCTCATCTTGAGAGGGTTCCCCGAGCAACGTTGCCGCTTTTGGGCTCCTTTGTGTCACGAGGCTCGGGCGAGCGTCACGTGGAAGCCCATTTCCCCGAAGAGCACGGCGAGGTCTGGGCCACGTGAGTGCGCGCGCCGCCGAGACTGCAGGGAGAGGGGTCCCGGAGAGCTCGGTCCCCTCCGCGCGGGTCCGCCGCCGGGAGCGGTGCGGTGTCGGGACGAGTCAGCCTACATCTGCGGAGTGGGTTATGAGCCTCCAGCTCTGCGCCTTCAGGTGGAAAGCGTGGCAGCAGCCGGTAGACAGCGCTGGCCTGGAGGAGGAGGGGGAGAGGCGGGTGGGGAGGACCGGCCGAGGAGGGCTGTGAGGGGAGGGGCCGTCCGGATCCCCTCACCCATTCCCTGCGATGGGCTCCCTTTTTGCCGCCTCCCGCGGGGAAGCGATGCGGCCTTGGAGTCTGAAGGGACCTGCGGGCCGCGGTGAGGTGGGGAAGCGAGGCTGCCTCGTCCGGAGGCTTTTCTGAGTCGCGGGCTCCCCCGACGCCCTCCGACCGCCTGGGCTTGTTGGAAGCGGTTAGGCCCCTTGCTCCTCTCGTTCGTTTATTCCTGGATTGGTTCCCGCAGCTTACTTGTACTGATGGCTGCCAGGTGGCAGATGCCAAGGCACTGGGGCTAAGCAAGTCCCTTTCCCATGGGGACTGTTAGAGCAGCTTTTAATCAAGCGGCTTCATCTTTAAGTGTGCAGTTGCCCATAGCCAGCGTGTTCCGGGGGAAGCACGCAGGGTTGCGGGAGGGCAGGGTTGGGGGAACTGGGAGAGGCTTCCTGACTTGAGACCTAAGGGTGAGTAGGGCTTTATAGGTGGGTGGGAAGGGCCTGGCACTCATTCGGAGCAGAGAGTGTGCACAGGCCCTGAGGTGAGGGAGAACCTAGAGGAGGGCGGTGTGGCTGGAGCCCGGTGAAGGTGTGTGTGTGTGCTGGTTTGTCAGGGGTGCAGCCACCCCCCGGAGGCTTGGTTGCTCCTTAACTTGTGGTTGGTACAGTCAGTCCTATGGAAGCCAGTGTTTTTTCACAGGGACTCACTGAGCACGTCTTTGGTTCCTGCCACTGCGCGCTCTGGCTTTGGAAAAGAGAATGACAGCAGCAGCCAGGCACCAGTAACGCCGGAATGAATCCGATACGGTTCTGGCCCTCAGAGAGCTTGCAGTCGAGTGGAAGAGATAAGAGGATACATATAAGCCACATTAGAGTGAGGCTGACATGCCAGAGAGACATATTCATTCATTTGACAAGTATTTACTGTGACGGGTATTTCATGGTCATAAGGATACATGGATGCACGGAGCTTACAGGATAAACTGATAAAATGCAGTGGCAGTTCCAAGGGGAAAGATCTGTGCTTACTAAGACTCCATGGCTAGTGTTTGCTTTTGGATGCACCGGAGAGAAGCAGTGCAGAACCTGAACTTCGAATCGGTTGGGGGATCAAGCTGTTGGCCTCGGGCAAGTGGCTCTTTCCTGAACTCCAAAATAGGGCAAATAGGAGAATAAAATATGTAGTGCCATGTCTGGCAGATATTTGTAGTCAGTAAGGGAGCACTGCTATTATTTTTTACTAGAGGCCCGGTGCACGAAATTCGTGCATGGGGGAGGGGGTCCCTCAGCCCGGCCTGCACCCTCTCCAATCTGGGACCCCTCGGGGGACATCCCTTTCACAATCCAGGACCTCTGGCCCCTAACTGCCCCCCTGCTGGCCTGGACAACCCCTATCTGCCCCCCCTGCTGGCCTTGTCGCCCCTAACCACCTCTGCCTCGGCCCCCGCCACCATGGCTTTGTCCAGGAGGACATCCAGAAGAAGACGTCTGGTCTAAGTAGCATATTTCCCTTTTATTAGTATAGATGTTAATTTAAAAAAGAAGGATGACGTGGCTACTTATACTTCTAGAGCATTTTGTATTTAAGCAAAGCTCTTTCACTAAGTTTATTTTTATTCAACACATAGTACATTTTCTGGAAGGAACTGTATTTGACAGAGAAATAAGTCTCAGTCCCTGGCTTTGGGGAACTTGAGTTAGTAGTAAGAGTGTAGGTTGAGTATAGGGCATGGGTAGTCTACAAATATGTAATTATAAAACCTAACAGCAATGATAGAAGTTGACTCCTCGCCACCTGTCTGACTTCATCCCCTACCACTCTTCTTGTTCTTTCTATGGCCTCCTAGTTACTTCTCAAACACTTCCTGCCCCAGGACTTTTGCACTTGCTATTTAGTGTGCCAGGAACCGTCTTCCTAGTTGAGGCTCTCTCCCTCATTTTGTGCAGGCTGTGCCAAATGCCACCCTCTCAACAAGGCTTTTCCTAGCTACTATGGCTAAAATCACACCCTTGGCCCATTGCCATCCCCTCCCTCATGGTTGGTTAGTAGGTTTTATTTTTTAAAGAATAGTTTATTGATTTTTAGAGAGAGGAAGGGGGAGGGAGAGAAACATCGATAATGTGAGAGCTGCCTCCTGCATGCTCCTGACCAGGGATTAAGCCCGCAACCCAGGTATGTGCCCTTGACCAGGAATCAAACTGGCAACCTTTTCACTCACTCTCCCAGGAACCCTGGAGGCCGTCGGTCAGATTCAGGCCTTTGAGAAGGCCAGTGTCTTCCAGGATGGACTTCCCCAGCTCCCTCCGCCCCACGTTGTTTATGACCGGCCCCCTTGGTCTGAGCGATGTCCCTGATACGTCCTTCATGTGCAGCTGGAGAGATGCCCTAACCCTGCCAGAGTCCCTGCCCCAGAACTCCAAGGTGAGGAGGCTGGAGAGCCCTGGCGGCTCCGGGGTGGGTACCTTCACTTGGCCTGTTTTCGAGCACTTACACCATTTGGCAGGAGTATAGAGTGGTCAGCAAGACTCAGGCTGAGCCAGAATCCCCTCCTCTGGGGTCCATGGGATGACCTGCCATCTACAGAGGCTTTACTGAGCAGGAGCTGTTGGCTTGCTCTTTCCTACCTCTCTCCCCAGACTCTCCTCCCCCTATTTGCTCGACAAATACTCATTGAACAGCCCCTACAATGTGCCAGATGCCTCATTAGGCCCTGGGAATCCAACATGAATAAGTCGGATGTTCTCCCTGCCCCAGTGGAACTTAGAGTTGGATTGAGTGGGAATAGACAAGTGAGCAGTCCACAGGACAAAATCATTACAAAGTGTGATAATAGCTTTGAGCAAAACCAAAAATATGCTGAGACAGCACAGTGGGGATGAGGCAGGGAGGGGAGGGGAGACCTTCTGGGACAGGAAGGGCAGCAGCTCTTTCCCTGGAAGCCTAAACCACCTGGCTGCTACTTGGAGACAGGCTGGCCAAGGCTCACTCCAGGCAGAAGCAAGTGGGTATGAAAATTAAGGGATTGTGGGGGCCTAGGGAGGGTACAGTGAGACTTTCTCGATGAGGAAGAGCTTAAGTCAAATAATAGCACTTATTATCTGGTATCCTATTGCCAGATAATAAGTATTATATTAAAACCACTAGGCACCCTGACCAGTGTGGCTCAGTTGGTTGGGCATCGTCCCGTGCACCTAAAGGTTGCCGGTTTGATTCCTGGTCAAGGCTTGTCAACTCTTCCATCCCCTGTGTGTTTGAGCGGAGCCATCCCCAGCCCTGCAGTGGGGAATGGGGTGGCCTGCGGGGGTCCGAACTAAGTCCATGAGATGTCCTGAGTGGAAATGAGAACCAGATAGGATTCAAGTCAGCCAGTAATGGTTCAGGGAGCTCCTTTGGGAGCCAGTGCAGCCTGGAGGTCGAAGGCACAGACTTTCTGGGTTCAAACCCAGCCCTTCTCTTTACTGGCTGTCAGGCTGTGCCAAGTGCCACCCTCTCAACAAGGCCTGGGACAAGTGACAGCCTCCCTGTGCCTCCATTTCTTCATCAGTAAAGCGATGATGGTCATCGTACCAACTCAGCAGGCTCTTTATGAGGATTGGATGTGTTAATAAAAGACAAGTGCTGGTGACAGTGCCTGTCCTGGGAGTGCACTCACTGCTATGTTGTTATCATGGTCACGTTTCTGCAGAATGGGGTGCCACACTTGCCCAAGGGCCTGCTCTGGGAGCCGGACACCCCTGGACCCCTTCCCTTGCTGCCTCCTGGTCCAGGTAAGGATTTTGGTCCTTGGGGACCCTCTCCCAAGCTGCTCCCCCGTTGCTTCTGTCCTCCATTCCTCCCTCCTCCCTGAGGCCTTCCCTCTCCCTGCTAATGCCCTCCACCTCCAGGATCCTTGGGTACCTCCAGTCACCTGGGACACGTGGCCCCACTTCTGGGCTCTTCCCAGTCCCCAGGACTGACCCCTTCCCCAACCTTACTCTTCTCTCAGATCCCTGGGACCCTGGCCTGACTGCCCAGGACCTGCTTTTCCGGGGAGCTCCCAAGTTCCGGAGACAGCCCCAGGCTGTGCTGGACGTTACTGAACAGGTGAGTGGCCCCACAGTGGACAGTACTGTGTGGCTGGAGCTGTGCTTAATGACCTGGTGTCCTCTCCTCCCACAGTTCAGCCGGTTCCTGTGGGACCATGGTGACATAGCCTTTGCCTCCCTGGGGAAACTGATGCTGGAGAATTTCAAACTGGAGGGAGCACGGGTGAGTAACCCTGGTCGGCCAGGAGAGGGGCTCCCATTTCACATCTCACATCAGGGGGAGCCCTAGGGTGCAAGCTTGACAAGGCCTTTCCATGCAGAGCTACTCTAAGAAGAAGACAGTGGTCAGTGTGAAGAGGATACTCGAGGACCTCGGTGGACACCAGCCCTGGGGGCAAGTGGCTAGTGAGAAAGGATGGGGTGGGTAGACCTAGCTGGTGCTGGGGATGTGGAAGGTACTAGACATGGATGGATCCAAGTTTCCATCACAATTACTCCCCAACCTATGCAGTCATGAGCCATGATACTCCTGCAAAACTCCCAATTCCACTAGCCTTAGGGGATGTGGGAATTTAAATTCATGGGCTGCAGGCATGGCTGCGTCCAAAGTTTTAAATAATGTTTGAAACAGGGCTTTGTCTCTTTATTTTCTCATCCACTTGCCCCTGCCTGGCTTAATCCCTAGGCAGTTTCCAAGTGCAGCAAGATGGCTTATGATTCCAAGGAAAGAGCCAGTGACTTTTCCTGGGGCACCATTAGACGTCAGGAAGGGTGTTGCTGGTTGGCTCAGCTGTCCTGCCCATCTGTGAGCCAATCACTATGGCCGGGGTGATGGAGTACTCGGGTGGCCAGGGCACAGCAATAGGGTGGGTTGGTTCCTACAGGAAGAAATTCTAGGTAGATTAAAAATGTGTCTACTGCACCTGACCTCTCTGGGGGTGGTACCCCGTCCTCCTCATCACTGCTACATCCTGATCCTCCTGCCATCCTCTTGTCCCCAGGTGTCCCTGGGCTTACTTCAGCCACCGACAGCGCCGGTTCTCCCTCCTCGGGGACCCGATCCTGGGCAAGTCAGTGTCGAACCTCCTGGGAGAGCTGCTATATGAGGAGCTGGCGATGCGATGGGAGCAGCTGCTCCTAGATGATGCTTTCACCGGAGGCGCATTGGCCTGGCTGCCTGGAAGGACGCCCCGGATCAGGCAGCTGGTCTACCCTGCAGGAGGTGCCTTGGACAAACTGTGTATCCTTTCTTGCTGGGCAGGATCCCAGCCAGCTCCCTCTAGTGGAGGAGGTGCTTTTGGCATGGTCCAGGGGAAGGGCAAGGAGTTGGGGGGCCCTCAGTGACCCAAGCTCGTAGCACTTATCCTTAGCGTGAGGCCCAGATTTCCAAGAGGTGCGTCTGACCCCAGGCAGTGACCCTCGGATCCTTGGGAACCCCGGCCACATTCAGCTCCGAGGACCTGTCCGGCAGGTGGTGACCTGCGCCGTGCAGGGAGAATGTAAGACCCTTAGCTACTTCCCTGCCCGCTGACCTGCTGCCTGACCCTGACCCTCTTCATTCCTCCGCAGCTCTGCTGGCTGTCCGTTCTGACTACCACTGTGCCCTGTGGAAGGTCAGCAGGCAGGGGCAGCCAGCCCCGCTCCAGGTGCTAAAGGTTGAGAAGGGGGCCACGGGGATCAACCTCAGGTAGGGGCTGAATTGGGCTGGTTGGCAAAGAGATAGGCGTGGGAGAAGGGGGTGGCATAGCACTAATCACACTTATGCCCTGTAGCCCTCACCTGCCCGGAGAGCTGGTTGTCTGCAGCCGTTCGGGAGCCGTCTGTCTGTGGACACCCCACGACGGGTAATGTCCCGTTCCCCAAAAACCTTCCACCCCACACACAGCTCCCCCTGAACTGCAGCCCATACTTCGCACACAATATGCCCTGGACCCAGGGCCCGGTTGCCCCGCATCTGCTCCCAACCCCATCTGCTCACCTCCCCACCCATGTCTCCCCAAGGCTTCAGCAAATCTACAAGGATCCTGAGACCCTTGTGTTTCGGGACCCGTCTCCTTGGCGTTGGGCAGACTTCACCGCCCACCCTCGGGTTCTGACTGTGGGTGACCGCACTGGAGTGAAAATTATCGACACTCAGGTGAGGGCTGGGGGATTGTCCCAGGCTCAGCAGTGGGATAGGGCAGATCCATGGGGTGGGGGCTAGCATGGGGCCTCCCAGGGCATGAGAAGCAGCAGGGCCAGGGAATCCAATAGACTGGAGGTGCCCCAAACCTCGGACTGTGGGAGGGCTGACCTGGCTTTCTCCCCAGGGTCCGCCAGGCTGTGGTTTGCTGCTCTTCCGTGTGGGGGCAGAAGCATCATGCCAGAAAGGGGAACGTGTCCTGCTAACCCAGTACCTGGGGGAGTGCGGCCCCGATTCTCTGCAGCCCACACTCCATCTCATTTGTACCCAGGTGAGTGCCACCTTCCCCCTCCTGTCCCTTGTGCACTGTCTCAGCCAGCCCCTAGAGAGGGTCCTGGCACAGCTAACTGCAGGTGAAATAAGAATCACGAAACCCTAATGAGTCTCTGGCTGAAACATGCTAACTAGCGGGTGGGTACAGCCTGCCGGGGGTGACAACTGAGCAAGGCTTTGAGGTGCTGGTGGAGATGGGCCAGGTGAGGAGGAAAGGCATGGAGTGGAGAGCAGTCTTTGCAACGCTGGACACTTCCCCGTGTGCTCAGGAAAGGGAAAGAGGTCTGAGGGTCTGGCCCCCCATCACACTACCTGCCCGCCCCCCGCCCTCCTCCACACACACAGACACACAGGGCGTTAGTAGGTGTGTCAAGCATAGGTTCCAAGGGCTGGTAAATCAGGAGAAGGCTGGGTGAAAGCTGGGTGGGTTTCTATCCACACCTCTCCTGAGCTCCCTTCTCCCAGCTGTGCCATCAGGATGACAGATGGTGCTGCCCACTTGGGAAATGCTCCTGTGTGGGTCTGGGCACATGAAGGTGGAGAGGTGGTCAGGGCCAGGCACAGTGCATGACCACTTGGGGTTTTGCACTCATCCTGAGCGCCACATGGGGCCACATCAGACCCTCTTCTCCATCTCAGTTCTATGTCTCTTCTGTCTCATTGCTGCTCGGGCCTTCAGTTCTCACTCTACCTGATGGATGAACGCCTCCCGTTGGTGCCCGTGTTGAAGTGGGACCACAGCCTCCCCTCGGCTCCCCTGCTGGCCCAGCTGCTGCCGCCACCCCCGCCCTGGCTGCGCGAGGCCGCTGCTCCTCGGAGGCCAGGGCGGGCAGCTGCAGCTGCTGCACATCACAGGTGAGGTCCAGTGAGGGCAGGACGCGCGTGGAAGATGGGCAGGGCTGGGGCCTGGACAGGACCTCAGCTGCCTGTCCTTCTTCCAGGGGAGGGGGCCTCCACACCCCGGCTGGCAGGGCCCCCCCAGTCTCTCCCTTCCAGGAGTGATTCCCTCTCCGCATTCCCTCTGCTGGAGCCCAGGAGTCAGTGGCAGCTGCAGGAACGTCTACAAGCGCCAACCATAGGTGTGCTAGGCTGAGGGAGTGAGTTTGGGGGGCTGCACCCCTGCCAGCCTTGGACTCACTGTCATTTCTGTCTTCAGGTCTGGCCGCCACCATCCTATCTTCTTCCCCCACACCAGTCCTGTCGCTCTTCCAACTCTCAGCGGCTGGAGATGTTTTCCACCAGCGCCTCCACCTCCGGGAAGACCCCAGGCCTCCCAGTGACCCCAGGCCCAACTGCCATGCCCCCACGGCTTCCTGGAGCCCCCAGGCCACGGCTTGCTGTCGCAGGTGGCTGAAGGCCCTTCTGGAGGTGCCACCGGCTCCCCCTGTGTGGGCCGCACCCACCTTTTCCCACCGCCGTCTGCTGAGCTTCAAGGAGCAGCAGAAGGTTGAAGGGAAAGTGCCAGAGGGTCTCCGGGCGGCCATGGCCCAAGGGCGGCTACTGCAGCAGAGGGACCTGGGCTCGCTTCCCACAGCAGAGCCACCGCCAGGCCCCGAGCCAGGCCCCAAGGATGAACTCAGTGAGCGATTGGAGGCAGCCTGGGAAGGCCCAATGGCTGCCTGGTGGGAGCAGCAGCAGGAAAGGACCTCCAGGCCCGGGAGGCAGCCGAAGCGGCACAAGCGGCGGATGCAGCTGTCCAATACCTTCTCCTCGCTCAGCGGCCACCTGGACCTCTCGGGGGCCACCAGTCCCCCTCATAGCCCAGACTGGACGTCCCCTGTGTCAAGGCCTCGGTCCCCAGTGACGTTGCCCTCCCAGGAGTTGACCCAGGATCTGTGGGCCCAGGGTATCCCCTCAGAGCGGCAGCAGACCCTTCGGGACTATATGGCCAAGCTACCTCTTCAAGGGAACACTCCAGAAAGTGCCTCTGCGTCCCTCTCCCAGACCTCCAGTACCCGGGCCACCCCCTCCAGACAGCGGACCCTCCGGGACTGCACAGCTGAGTTGCCACCCCACAGGGACACCCCGCCCTTCTCCCAGACCTCCAGCATCTGGGCCACCCCCTCCAGGCAGCAGGTGCGCGTCCTCTCTGGCTCTCAGCCACACCGGAAGAAGCCGCGCATGGGCTTCTGAGTGCCTGGGAAGCTGCTCCCCTACCTCTGGGGAGCCCCTGGTCCCGGACCAGCTGTGCCTTCTGTGACTGGAACTTATGGAGTGGAGAGGGAACAGTCTCAGGGTACAGACCTGCTTCCTGGGGGCCACTGTGATGGAAGGCGTCCAAACGTGATTTGGAGCCAAGTAGGAGGAATAGGAACAACAAAACTAGTTTCTCCTTTTCCTGAAGATACTTCCAGAGGCGGGTTGACGGCCCCAGGGGTCCTGTCCTGAGGGTCTGTCGTCAGGAGGCAGCACTGTGCTTGACGCAGGGGCTCTAGTCAGGCCCTTGGCTCCACCTCATGCAGGCTGTGTCCCCTGTGTCCCCTAGTCAGCTCCTCGCCGTGGTCGGGGCAGTGAAACGAGACACTGAGGAGCTGCTGGTGCCTGGTGGTCGGTGGGTGTGGGCAGCTGCTGTGGGCTCGGTTGTGTGTGGTACAGTTTCTCCCAGGAGCTGATGTTTTTGTAGAGGGAGACACTTTGGACCCATCTTTAGGGATTGAATAAATTTGTCTCCTGAGCATGGTTTTGAATGATAGTTTCTAGGACTTGGAGACGTTGCTTTTTAAAAAATATATATTTTATTGATTTTTTACAGAAAGGAAGGGAGAGGGATAGAGAGTTAGAAACATTGATGAGAGAAACATTGATCAGCTGCCTCCTGCCCACCTACTGGGGATGTGCCCACAACCAAGGTACATGCCCTTGACCAGAATCGAACCTGGGACCTTTCAGTCCGCAGGCCGATGCTCTCTCCACTGAGCCAAACCGGTTAGGGCACTGGTTGCTTTTGATGTCTAAGGCATAAAGTTCTTTTCCCCCAAAGCTCTGTAGCTGGTGGGAGATGGTGCTGTCCGGTGAGGAAAACACCCACCTGAAGCTGCACAGGACGCCGGATCTGCTCCAGATCAATCACACGTGGAGAGAGGAATGGCCTTATCTCAGGGTGTCTGATGAAATGGCTCACGTGACTCGCGCAGATATTAAATAATTTGACAACACATTACCTCACGGGAATACTCAAATGTTTATAATGTTCAAATGAGACACTGACGGTTGTACAATTTATACCACAAGTAACGGGGGAAATGGGTTGTGCTTTGAGAACAAGGAACACAGTGTTGCCCGACACTTCAGGGGGAGAGAATGGGAGGGATGAGCCGTGCAACAGGACACGCCGCAGCCCAGGCCCCAGAGCACTTTCAGGAATTGGAGAAGGAAGGGAGCCCGGCCCAGGGGGTGACCTGCACCTCGCTGCTGGCTCCCTGTTAGTGCAAGGGCAGAGGGGCCGCCTGGGGGTTCAGTCCAAGCCAAATTCAATGTCTTCCAGGTCTGCCCCCGCCTTGGGCACTGCGGGCTCAGGCTGTACCTCCTCCTCTTCAGTGCTGTTTCCTAAGAGAAAAGGCTCAGTGTTCCTGGGAAAGGACATATGGCCACCCCCTCATTTTTCCACAGGCAGGCCTAGAGCCAGCCACGCAAGCAGGCATCCCGAGAGAAACCTGGCCCCTGAGAGTGTCGAGGAAGGGCAGGAATTGTCTAGGTTTGTGTTCCCACTGCAGTTGCTGAATACATACCCACCAGTTTGCTTGTGATCAGTAAGCACTGGCCAGCACCCCCACAACTGCATCTTCCTGGTCACAGGCTTGGGCCCCATCACCAGACCAGGCTAATAGGTTGTGGCTTCATCTGTCCCACTCAGCCAGTTGCTCACCACTGTCCCTGCCTGGACAACCTCCTCGCCCAGCACTGTCTCACCCGTCCTGCCTGATTCTGGACCTTCACCGTGGAGGGGCTGCAGTCAGGCCTGCGTCCCCATACTCCCATCTGTGGTGTCACTGGTCTCCCCCTTCCCTTAGAAGCCTTGTTCTGGAAAGGCTGAGGATTGGGATGGTGAGGAAAGGGGTGAAAACAGGCTCCCCAGCCCCGTCTACACCTGCTGAACCTGACTGCCAAGGTCTGCATGCCCCTAAGAAGCCCGGAGATGCCACCCGCTTGGGAATGCCTTGAGAGCAGGGCAGCATTACCTGGAGGAGAGGCCGAAGGTAGGCGATCGTACCCGTCACTGGAAGGGGGTGGTGGGGCGTCCCCTTTGCAGGTTGGGGGTGTCGGTGGTTGGTCCGAAGGCTCGTCGTCATCGAGCTCCTGAATCAGCGGGCGTGGGCACGTGGTGTCCCCACTTTGGGTCTCCAAGTCCCTCTCTGCTGCTTCTTTAAATATGTGCGTATAGGGCGCCTCAGCCTTCCTGGTGGTGTCCTTGGAAATTGCAAATATGTTGGAAAGGGTGTGTGTGGATGTGCTCTCCAGCACTGGGAGTGAGGTGTCGTCCAGCTCAGGATCACTGTCGTCACTCAAGCCCGAGATGGTTGTGATCTTTGGAAAGCACATCTGTTTTTTTAAAAAAGATGCCTTTGAACATTTCTGCTGTCACTGGAATCACTGTGAAATGCACAGAGCTAATTCCACTTTTATCCAGCACTAAATATTCGGTTGCCACATACAGGAAAGGGCCACGTGAGCAGAGCCCTGCCCCTTGGAAAGTTGGGTCTCGGGGTGGACACCCTTAGCCAGCTATTTTGAGCCCCCAAGTCATGGTGAGCTCTACAACCATGTCATTTCTTTCTCACCCTCTGGTGGGTCTCCACGCTGCCCATCTGTTCTGGCTACACCCACACCCTGCCGGGGCCCTGAATGGGCTCATCTCTGAGTCTTGGCCTCTGACACACCTAACCCTGCCACCCGGACTTAGCCCCCTGGAGGTCAGGCCCCATGGGAACTGTGGTCTCATGTCTGGTCCCTTCCTCAGTGATGTCCTGCACAAATTCTGTCTTATCCTTCCTTTCCTCTCCTGTGGGCCCGGGCCTGGCACACACAGGCTCTCAGTAATGCTGGAGGGAGGAGGGTCAGGTCAGATTGGGAGATCGCCCCATTGTGCCTCACACACTCCTCCTTCCGCCCAATCCCCCCCCCCCCCCGCCCCCCGCTTCTCCTTTCCTACTCTCTCTCTCTCTCTCTCTCTCTCTCTCTCTCTCTGTATTGCTGTAGTCGTGCTATATAAGATGGACATATAAGTACATCAGAAGAGCAGAAAAATGTCAGGGAGTACATAGTTATTAAAGATCAGTAATAAAATATGTTTAAGAAAACCCCAGTGGTTAATCATAAAACCTTAAAGAAGGGGAGGGGGGGGGCACAACGGCCAAGAGCTGCATTTCCTTTTGAAAGGTGAAAATATAGCAGGTGTGCAATGATTCAAGCACAAAAAGCATCTTACTTTCAAATTAAAGTGATATGCTTTGTACATGGCAAGACTGGAAGGGAAAGTGGGATTATGCTGATTTGGGGGAAACCTGTGTTATAACCTTGTCCTTGTCTTCCAAAGAGTCGCCTGTATCAGCATCTTCCAAGTCGGGTAGGTCCTGAAAGAGCAAATGAGCCCGTGTCACCAGGAGGGCACACACTCTGAACGCTGGTAGGGGAGGCAGGTGCAGCCACACAGCGCAGTGAGCCTGGGCAGGTGCAAGCAAAGCATGGAGGGGAAGTGGGGAGTGGCCAACCCCTCAGGCAGCCCCGTGCACGCGCACAAAACACACACGTGTGGCTACTTCAAGTATTTGGACCTGATCAATGAATGCGATTTGCAAGGTGTGGCATGTTTGAAGAATTTCCACATCTTTCTTCGTTTGGCTTTGTCATTAGGGATACAGCCAGGTCATCTGGGAGGACATGATGGAGCCCAAACCCAGTGCACCTTCTATGTACAAATTAGCCTCAGGGCTCTGTGCTGTGAAATGAGTATATTTTGGACCGCCCCCAAACTAGAAGGGCTTTTGTGTTTGCTTTGTGCTGTGTTTGCGGTGTCTTTATCTCTAGCAACCGCTCCAGCATGTGAGGCAGGCAGCACCGTGTGTTACATTCCTGAACTCCGGAGCCAGACTGCCTGGGTTGGTATTCTCCTCTACTGTTGCCTAGCTGTGTAGCCATGGGCAGGTTGCTTAACCTCTCTGTTCCTCAATTTCCTCATCTGAAAAATAGGGATGAGACTAGTACCTATCTCTCAGGGTTTTGGGAAGGGTAAAGCAATCAGTACAAGGTGTATTTAGAACAGTGCCAGATAAATGGCAAGAACAATAAGTGTTAGCTATTAGTTGCCTTGTATACAGTTGGTTCTCACATGCTAGAGGTTAATCGCCCAGTTTTGTTTCTTCGTATACATAGGCCCAGAAAACTAGAAACCCTCTCAGTTTGTCTTATTGAGCCACATGCAACTGTGCAGTTAGAAATGAAACACAGTTTAGAAATGTATCAAGAGAACGGGCAGGGGGCAAAGTTGTGGCCAGGGGTTTAAAGCTCACTCATGGGCAGAGAAGCAGGCTGTCCTTCCGGGTGAGCACAGTGAGCACCAGCTGCCCGCTAGGTGTGAGGCTAAAGGCTCGAGAAATGCCTCCCCACTGCTTGCCCCACCACACTCCCGTTCCTGGGGAGGGAAGGGGGGTGACAAAATGTGTACGTTTTCATGGTGCTCATTCCTTGGGCCGAAGCATTTGAGACTTATCAACACAGAGCTTCAGGAAGGAGAGGCTTCATGAGTCTGAGATATTCAGAAGGTCAGGCTGCCCCTCACCGAACGGGCATCGGGGGATCGGACACTGGACAACCAGCCACATCAGGAAGCTAGAGCAGCCAGAGGGCAGGAAGATGGCATCAGCCACTTGCTGGGCAGCTGTCCAAGGAGCTTAGAGGCTCTGATGATAAATGTAACTTTCTCAGCCACTATGTATAAGGCTAGCTGGACAGAACGGCCTAACAGTGTAACTTCTTTAGGGAAAACAAATGAAGAGTTTTGTAGACTTAGTTCCAGGGAAATCATTTGGGCCAGCGCTTCTCAGTCTTGAATGTGCAATGTGTGAACCCCCTGGGGGAGATCTTTTTAAAATGCAGATTCAAATCAGTAGATCTGGGTGGGGCCTGGGAGTCTGCATTCTAACCAGCTCCCAGGGGGTGCTAGGCCTGCAGGTCCAAGGACCACACTTAGGGGAGTGGGAATTTCGAAGGGTTTGTATCTGATCACCTGTTTCACTGGCTGTAAAACAGATACTTATCTCCACAGGCAACTATTTACATACAGCGATGAAGAGCTTCTCCGTCTTCAGCGTGATGGTTTCCAAATCTTCATGCCCAACAGGCTCTGTACCCAAAGCATTCTCGGTGGCTACAATCTGGGGAGCTGATTCTAAGGAACAACAATAAAGAGTTCTTCATCTCGGAGTTAGTTTTATACGCAGCAGTCAGAGCGACAAGGCCAAGCAAGGTCAAGGTGGATTCCAAGAGCAGAGGAAGGACAAAACCTTGGTCTGAAAGGCCAGTCCCTGTGACCTAAACTGTGAGAATCCCCAGATTAGGAGAGGGTTATGTCTAGGAAAGAGAAGGGAAAGGGAGAGAGCTGCCCCCTGCTGGAGCCTGGAGATGACGCGATGACATGGAAGTGCCAGCCAGGAACCAATGCAGAATAAATACACAGGAACCTTGGAAAAGGCGTGATTGATGGGCAGTGAGAAAGGCAATAGCATCAGAGGCCACCTGGGGAGCTAGAGAAGAGGCAAGCTGGAGAGGCAAGTTCCATAGCCCTGTCTGAAAGGGCTGAACCCACCACCCTCTTGGACTGCCTGTCCCTCAGGGCACAGGCCCCGCCCACTGCTCAAGGGTTAGGGAGACCTGTTCCATGGTCTCAAAATTGTCTGGGAATAAACATGGAATCCAGGTGGGGCTCCTCTTCCTCCTCCAGGGGCCAATTTTCAAGCTCCCCAAGGCTATATTCTTGGGCCCTGCTCTCTGCTTTCTCGTCAATCTCATGGCTTCAGTTATTACATTAAAGACTAATGGCCCAACTTTCTCATTACACACAGGTCCAAGGTGTCCACCTGAGCACTAGCTATGTCCAGCTTCATTTGAAGAGCCACTTTGGGACGCCAGGTTAGGATGAAACCAGGAAGCAGGCAGAGGGCTCCATGCTGGCTGCTGTGGATGACCCCAGGCCCACAACAAGGCTCCACCATTTCCTTGCTTTGCAACTTGGAGCAAGTTACTTCACCTCTCCGAGCCTCAGTTTCCAGCTCCAACAAATGCAGGTATGATAACAGCACCTGGCTCCTCAGGTTGTTGAGAAGGCTAAACAAGCCGGCCTGTGAAGCTGTGGCCTGGACCGAGTGCCCATACATGCTGGATAAATATAGAACTGGCATTTGTCTTAACAGCAGCTGTTAATTACAGATGCGGCAGTTAACCCACTCCTTTTGAAATGTATCTTTTGTTCATTGAGGCCAAGGCTGGCTTCGCTCTGCTGCTAGGCTAGGCACAGTTTCACTGTGAAAAATCACAGGCCAGACCGTGATGAGATAGGAGCATGTGTATGACAACACCTAAATCTGCAGTTCTTCTAGGCCTCTCCCAGACAGTGGGGGGCTTTGCTTTGGGGGAACTTCTATTCTGGGCCAGACCAGCTAAAGTCCCCAAACAGACCTCAAATACTGCACAGGCTGGGCACAGGATGACCCGTCCCCCAAGGCCCTGTGGCCTGGACAAGTTCCAGGTCTGGCTCAACCTTACTGACACCACAGCAATAGGATGGCATCCCAGATGAGTGTTGGGTTTATTTGTTGGTCGGAAGGACCCGGGGATCTTGGCTAGAACCTGCCAGGGGTTCTTTTCCCTAGACCTGCATCACACACTATGTAGCCAGAGCATATGGCTACTGAGTGCTTGAATTGTGGCCAGTACTCCTGAGAAACTGTATTTTACATTTTATTTGTTTTTACTTTTAATTAAATTTAAAAGCTGGAGCAGTATAAAACAACTCCCTTCTTTTAGTAGGACTTCCTTTCACTTTAACCGTTGAAAAGTTCGCATTTGAATTACAATGTGCTGTGTAAGTGTCAAAAACATATTGGATTTGAAGACCTAGTGCTCCCCAAATGTAAGGTATCTCATAAATAATCTTATATTGATTTAAATTACTATATCTTAGATATAATGTGTTCAATAAGCTATATTGAATGCCCATTTCTCTTTACTTTGTCTAATGTGACTACTAGAAAATGTAGGCATGGCTCCTGTTATATGTCTATGAACAGCACTGCTGTAGATAATGAGACAATGTGTGTACTTTATCTTATAGAAACAGCAGCCAGAAGTGGAAACCTGCCCTGATCCCACAGATGCATGACTCATCTGGGATTGCGATTCTGGGAGCCAGCATCTGGGCTGTTCTGATCACATTGTAGTGGGATAGCAAGAAGCTTGGAAAATTCCTGGACAAGTGGAACAGGGAAACTGAGGCAAGAAAATTAAACAAGGCCAAACAGTTTGGGCAGCTTGCAGCCAGCTTGCAGCAAGACCTTATCGTCCTCAACTAAGGACATGGGAATAAATGGTTAATACCTGTCCTCCCTAACCAGAGAAGACATAGCCTAAATCACTCTGGAACTGCTAAGGGTTGGAGGAGGGGGGACTTATCTCACTCACTGAACGAAGAAGTGAGCAGTCTCAGGACTTGCCAGGTGTTCTCATAAATTCTGGGAAAAATCACAATAAAGTAAAAGGGGGACCTTGAAATCTAGTCTGTGCCCAAGCTATCCAGCAGAGGAACCTTGAAACCTTTAGACAGAAGGGTATAAAACTCCTGAACCCCCACCAAGTTCCTACTCAGATTAGCTGAGTGCCCACCTGTGTTTTATGCCAGGTGTATTTTGATGAATTTTCTTGCCTTGCTTCTTTAATACATTTGCTTGCTTTGCTTCATTAATACATTAGCTTGCTTTACTACCTCGCTGCTGTCTATCACTCTCTTGAATTCTTTCCCATGCGCATGACAAGAACGGAGGAGGGGACAGCCCTCTCCCTTCTACTCAGGGCTGTCTGATAACATCTTTTCTGGTGTTTCTGGTGCCTATTACATTACCTTCCCAGGTAGCTCCAAGGGTTGCTGGCTCGGGGGCCTCAGCTGGGAGCACCCCTTCTGGGTCCTGGTCTTCAATCTCTGTGTTGACATCTGCAGGCAGCTCCTCTAACACATTCGCCTTTTCTGGGAAGAGCTCATCCTTGGCCTCAAAGCTTTCCTTGACAAACAGCTCCATTTTCTGCTCCCTTTCTCCATCCTCATGAGGCTCTTCCTTCCCTTTCTCACCGACATCCACGTTCTCATTCTTGTCTGGCACTGGCACCTCCCCTGGACAACAGAAGTCCAAAGGTGAACTGGGAAATGTCCTGGGAGGACAGGGTGTCTGCACGTCTCCTGGGGACATGCAGTGAACTGCTGAGAGTGAGCCCAGGGAACCGTCAGGGACCAGTAGAGAGCTGCCTGCAAGGGTGTTCATTCCTTTGTATGATTGCTAAATAGACAGGCTGGGTGTCTGTGAGAGCCATCACTTAGCTCAGCCATCTAACGGAACAGGACAGAGCCACTGAGGAAATAGTGCAGGAGGTTCTTAGGAGATGCACGCGGAAGTACGTGGATTTAAGGGCCACTTTGCTGCCTTTACTTTTAACTAGTTCATCAGAACAGAAGTGTGTGTGTGTGTGTGTGTGTGTGTGGGTGGGTGTAAATGTTAAAAACCATCTGACCTAAAGATACAACATAGCTGCTCATTTTACTATTCTTTAAGCTTTTCTGAAAATAAAAACAAATCTAAATAAAAAGCTGAGAAAAGAAAAAAACATACTGTGGGAGAAAATATATTCTATGGAAAATACATTATGCTAATTCAAAAGAGTAGGCAGAAAGCAATATAATTATGCCATTTTTTATAAAACACATATGTTACATGCCTGGGGGAAAGCCAGGCACTACCCACACTAAGTACTGAGTGATTCTTGCTGAGATTCTGTTGTTTCTGTGCTTTTCTTCATGTAGTGTACTCACACTTCGTAATTACATGAAAAACAATACATGCCATTTAGAAACATACATGGAGGCTCTTGCTTTCCTACTGGGCATAGGACAAGGAAGGGGCTCTTACTCATTAAGGGGCTCTGAGCACCGTCCCCTGGATCCCGCAGGCTTGCGCAGGGGCTGGGCTGGGACACACCAGGACTCACTATTAAAAGCCTCCACCAAATGCTGGCTGGGGGCATTTGGTGTGGGCAGGGGGCTCTGAGAGTCCTGCACTAGGGGCAGTAGGTTGGGTGGGTCAGGGAGGGGGGTTCATTTACACCAAGCCTGGGAGTGGAGAGAGCCTTATAATGGGGGCGAGCGTGAAGGCAAGGCAGGGAGAGGATCCAACATCTTAGAAGAGAGCCTGTGGGGGCCAAGAACATTTCCCAGGCCTGCCCTGGTCCAGCCAAGCCAGGAATAGGGTGGTCCTGAATCTTTCACGGGTCTAGCAGGTTTCATACAGTCATCCACTAAACAGAGGGAAATGATCTGTGTCACAGGGAGGCAGTGCAGCCACCCTTCAAAATGGACAGAATTGAATGGTCAAGGTGAAGCCATAAAAAGGAATGTAGCACTGATCACACCACAATGTGCAGGAACCTCAGAAACATCCTGCTCAGTGAAAGGAGCTGGTGCAGAAGGCTACATACTGTATGGTTTCATGTATATGAAATGTCTGGAAAGATTGGTGGCTGGCAGGGGCTGGGGGAGGGGGAAGTAGGAATCACTTCTAATGGGTTCAGGGTTTTATTCTGCGGTGAAGAAAATGTTCTCGAACTAGATAGAGGAGCTGTTTGTGCAACATTGTGAATGCACTAAATGCCGTTTTTTAAATGGTTAATTTTGGGAGACCAAGATGGCGGCGTAGGTAAACACCGGAGACCGCTGCCGCAAACAACCATTTCAAAAATACAACTAAAAGACTGAACGGACATCACCCAGAACCACAGGAAGGCTGGCTGAAGAGAGACTCTACAACTAGAAGGAAAGAGAACAGCAAACCGAGGCTCAGAGGCGGCGCAGTGTGGAAAATACAAAGGTACCGAGGTGCGCGCGCAAAGCGGGCTGGTGGCTGAGGGCGCGGTTGTCGTTTTCTGTCGGGAGTGAGTCTCAGACTCTGGGCTCCAGATCCGGGCGAGTCTCTAGGGACCCAGACTCAAACGGGAGAAGCGGGATTATCCGGCATCAGTTGGAACCTGAGGGCAACTTTCTCTCCGAGGTTTGCAGCGGCTGCCGGGGTTCTGAGAAGCAGAGCCTCTGGGAACGGGACTGAGCGTGGCCATAACTGCTCCCTCCGCCCGCCCTGTTGATCCCACCCCGCCCAAAGCCTGCGCACAGCCATTTGCCGATCGCCTCAGGCAAAGGCTGGATTAGCGCCTCCCCAGAAGGCAGACGTTTTCCGTACAGCTGATTCCTATAGCCAGCCGGCCTGGGGGTCAAATCCCTCTAGTGTTAACTACAACAATTAAGGCTTGGCTAGAACAAGACTGCGCACAGAGACCACAAGGGGGTGCACCAAGAAAGCATAAAAGATGCGGAGACAAAGAAACATGACAGAAATGGAGGATATGGAGCTAAGAATCGCAATTTTGAGGGCTTGCCATAAATTTGTGCAGAGCCTCACGAAAACTAATGAGACCCTCGATGCTACGATAAAGAAATTAGAAAGTAAGCATACACGGACTGAAATAAAGAATATTATACCCAATAGCAGACCAGAGGAGTACAATAATCAAACCAAAGATTCGACAAAAAACACCCAATTGGAAAAGCAAAATGAAAAAAGAATCCGAAAGTGTGAAGATAGTGTAAGGAGCCTCTGGGACAGCTTTAAGCGGTCTAATATCAGAGTCATTGGAGTGCCAGAAGATGAGAGACAGCAAGATATTGAAAACCTATTTCAAGAAATAATGGCAGAAAACTTCCCCCACCTGCAGAAAGAAATGGACTTACAGGTCCAAGAAGCGCAGAGAACCCCAAACAAAAGGAATCCAAAGAGGACCACACCAAGACACATCATCATTAAAATGCCAAGAGCAAAAGACAAAGAGAAAATCTTAAAAGCAGCAAGAGAAAGAGGCTTAATTACCTACAAGGGAATACCCATACGACTGTCAGCTGATTTCTCAACAGAAACTTTGCAGGCCAGAAGGGAATGGCAAGAAATATTCAAAGTGCTGAATACCAAGAACCTACAACCAAGGTTACTTTATCCAGCAAAGCTATCATTCAGAATTGAAGGTCAGATAAAGAGCTTCACAGATAAGGAAAAGCTAAAGGAGTTCATCACCGCCAAACCAGTATTATATGAAATGCTGAAAGGTATCCTTTAAGAAGAGGAAGAAGAAGAAAAAGGTAAAGATACAAATTATGAACAACAAACATGCATCTATCAACAAATGAATCTAAGAATCAAGTGAATAAATAACCTGATGTACAGAACGAACTGGTGATTATAATAGAATCAGGGACATAGAAAGGGAATAGACTGACTATTCTTGGGGGAAAAAGGGGTGTGGGAGATGCGGGAAGTGACTGGACAAAAATCATGCACCTATGGATGAACACAGTGGGTGGGGAGTGAGGGTGGAGGGTGGGGTGGGAGCTGGAAGGAGGGGAGTTATGGGGGGAAAAAAGAGGAACAAATGTAATAATCTGAACAATAAAGATTTAATTAAAAAAAAAAAATGGTTAATTTTGGCCCTGACTAGATTACTCAGTTGGTTAGAGTGTTGTCCTGACACGTCAAGGTTGCAGGTTCGATCTCCAGTCAGGGCACATACAAGAATCAACAAATGACTGCATAAATAAGTGGAACAATAAATTGATCTCTCTCTCTCTCTCTCTCATCAATCAATAAAAAATTTTTAAATGGTTAATTTGATGTTATGTGAATTCAACTCAGTTTTTAAAAAGGTGATCTGCACAGAGGTCTCTGACCAACACTGGGGCTGCAGCTCTCTGCACTTATCCTACCACCCCCGCCACCAAGCTCATGCCCTAACAAGGCTTCCATGACAGTCGTCTTCATAGCCCATGACTTCCTGTCACCTGCCATGTTAAAGCTGGTTTTCAGGTCCTTCTTGATAGGACCTTCCCCAGCCCAGCTAACCTTATGTGATTTCCCAATTTACAGTTTCATTCCAGACCTGGGTGCTGGCACTCCTCCGAGCCCCCCAGGGAAACTGGAGGCTCCTTGGCGGAGGCAGAATCATATCCTCTCCCTCCACTGGGATCTACCCTGTCTGCGTGCTCATTCCACGCGTGTGTGAGTGAGTGTGCCGCACCTGAGGTTGGTGTGCAGAAACCTATTTATTTATAAATGCTCCCCCACCCCGTGGGCAGAGAGCCCTTTCTATGTGCAGAAAAGTGTTGGACTCAAAGGGGCAACAGTAGCAATGAAAAATCTAATAACAATTAAAAAAATCAAGATGACCATAACCCTCTGACTCAAACAAGGCATAAAGGGCACTGACTGTGCCTCCGTATATATGCTGGCTGACTTTACTGCTGTTAATGACACGAGGTGGAGAAATTAAGCACAATACCATATTGTTTTGATATGGGGTCATATTATGCATTTATGACAGAGTAATAATGGCCCCACAAAGAGGTCCACGTCCTAATCCTAGAATCCGAGACTATGTGACCTCATAGGGCAAAAGGGACTTTGCAGATGTGATTAAGGGATGGGAGATCATCCTAGAGCAGTGATTCCCAAAGTGGGCGCTACCGCCCCCCGGTGGGCGCTGCAGTGATGGCCACAGGTGCATTTGGGGGCGATGAGTAACTGCTATTAAAATTTAAAAAAAATTAATTTCCAGGGGCTGAGTAATATTTTTTCTGGAAAGGGGGCGGTAGGCCAAATAAGTTTGGGAACCACTGTCCTAGAGTTACCCAGGCGGGTCCAATGTCATCACGAGGAGCCTTAAAAGAGAGAGGCAGGAATGTCAGAGCTAGAGAGACAGGAGGCTGTGAAGATGGAGCAAGGGGCCGTGAGCCAACCCATGCCGGCGGCTCTAGGAGCTGGAAAAGACAAGGAAACAGAGCCTCCCTGCTGACACCTTGGTTTTTGCCCCGTGAGACCCATGTCGGACTTGAGACTTTCGGAACTCTGGTAAGATAATAAATTTGTGTTGGGTAGGCCCCTAAATTTGTGGTCATCAGTTATGGCAGTCACAGAAAACTAATACATCATTTAATTTGGAAAACGGGCTGGTTTAACAAACTGAGTTTTAGTCACTAAAAGGGGTTTGAAGCTGCACATGAATGTTGGGGGTTTTCACCGCCCCAGGCAGGAGGGGGAGAGCAAGTGCAGATGGATCAGCAGGTCTGTGAGTAAATGGTCTAAACCCCCCTCTCCCCCACCCCAAATCCCAGCGATGAAAGACTGCGAGTTGGACAGCATGGATTTCTACTGTAAGCAGAGCTCCGTGTAGACGCATACCTTTCTCTTGGCTCTCCGCCTGCCGCTTCCTCTCCTCAGCCCGCCGCTTGATCCTCGCCAAGGCTTCGATGCTGTCCGTGATCTTCTTCCGTTCCTGGTTCTCCCACTGCTGCCTCTCCTCTTTCTCGGCCGCGTACCCTCCCCTAGCCCAGGCCTCTGCGCAAGCTCTGTTTAGAGGATTTGAAAAGGAAGCAGAAATCAGTGAGGTTTGAATTTTCATAGGTTCAAGGCAAATTCAAAACACTGTTGCACCAAACTTGTTTATTTTCCCCAAAGTCAAACCAAAGCCACATAGGACATGTGCCCCTAAGGACAGAAGTTAACCTATGTACATTTTAATCTTCAAAGTCGAATGGTTTGCCAGCCTTCTAGATGTGACACCAAAGCACAATGGACAAAAGAAAAAATAGAGAGGTTGGTCTCCATCAACATTAAAATGTTTGTAATGTAAAGAATACCACAAATAAAGTGAAACCACCACCCACGGAACATGAGAAGGTGTTTGCAAATCGTATACCGGATAGGGACTTGTACCTAGAATATATAAAGAAACTTACAACTCATTAATACAAGGATAACACAATTTTAAAATGGGCAAATGTGCCTTGGTTGTTGTGACTCAGTTGGTGGGAGCATTGCCCCAAGCACCAAAAGGTTGTGGGTTCGATTCCCAATCAGGGCACATATGGGAGGCAACCAATTGATGTTTCTCTCTCACATTGATGCCTCTCCTCCCCCTCTCTCTTTCTCTCTCCCCCTCCTCATCCCCCTCCCTCCCTTCCTGTCTCTGTAAAATCAATAAAAAAACATAACCTTGGGCGAGGATTTAAATCAATCACTAAATAAATAACAACTGGCAAAGGTTAAAAGAACGAGAAGATAAAACACTGACTGGGAGAAAATATTTGCAAGAAATATAACGGAATAATGACTTGTATCCAAAACATACAAAGAACTATTAAACTGTGAAACTTAAAAAAGGGGGGGTGGGCCTAAAGATCTAGACACCTCACCAAAAAAAGATATATAGATGACAAATAAGCATATGAAAAGCTGTTCCATATCATATGAGGTTAGAGAAATACAAATTGAAAGGAGATACCACCACACACCTATTACAATAGCTAAAACCCAAAACACTGTCAGCACCAAATGCTGGTGAGGATGTGAGCAACAGCTGCTCTCGTTCACTGCTGGTGGGAATGCAAGATGGGGCAGCCCCTTGGGAAGCCAGTTTGGAAATCATGGTGCTACGCGTAATTTACATATAACCCAGCACGTGTTTACTCAAATGAGTTGAAAACAAAAGTCCGCACAATCCTGTACACAAAAATTCATAGCAGCACTCGTCACAAGAGCCAAAAATTGGAAACGACCCACATGTCCATTGACGGTGGCACATCCACAAAGAATATTATCTTGCAATACTATTTTGGAATGAATGAATGACACCTGCTACATGTGGGTGAACCTTGAAAACATTAGGCTATGTGAGAAAAGCCAATCAAAAAAGGCCACAGAGTGTGTGATTCCATTTACAGGAAATGTCCAGAATAGGCAAGTCTACAGAGATGGAAAGTAGATTTGTGATTGCCTAGAGCTGGGAGACGGGGAATGGGGAGTGACTGCTAATGAATAACGGTTCTTTTTCAGGGGTGTGAAAATATTCTAGAATCAATTGTGGTGGTGGTGGTGGTAACTGTGTGAATTTACTCAAAGCCACTGAGTTGTACACTTTATTTTTTTCTTTTTTTGCTAGAAGTATTACAAAGGATATTACATAAGTGTCCTTTTTTCCCCCCCTACCCTTGGAATTGTACACTTTAAATGGATGAACTGCTCTAGGGGCTGGGGTTACAGCAGTGACAGGAGAAGATATTGCTCTCTGTTAGAGCTGCCCTTGTATGGGGAAAAGACAGACCCTTAACAAGGGAACCAGCACGTTAAAGGCTGTTGCGTCCTAAGGAAAGAAACCAGGTTGAAGAGACACCCAGAGCAAATGTGCTACTAGATAGGGTGGTGGGTCATGGGAGATTTTAATAAGATCACAGGCCAGCAGGCACCTGCCAGCACCTGTGGTGCGTGTTCCAGGCAGAGAGAAGAGCAAGTGCCCAACAGGACCAGCTAGTGAGTGGTGGCCTTAGGACTCAAACGCAGGTGAGTCTGACTCCGGAACTGGAGTCGTGCTACACTGTACAGGGGAATGGATCTCACTGTGAAGGTTTATCTCGTATCCTGTTTTCACTTTCCGCTGGTCAGTGCTACTTCAGGGTGGGGCTCAGGATCCTCAGCCACAGCTGAGCCCATTGGTTCACTCCTATATGCCCGGTACCTGCTCAAGTCCCATGTGCCACTCACAGGTACTCATGTGGACCCTGTGGTCAGTATCATCCCCGTTTTCCAGAGGAGGAACATGAGGCTCAGGAGGTTAGTGAGCGCACCTAAGGGGACATGACTCCTGGCTGCAGAGCTGGGCTTTCAAGTCTGCACGTGGGCTCCACTTGCTGCGCCCCCATCACCCCCAGGGCTGGGGGCCGGGGCACTGGGTACATCTCTGCCCAACTCCCCAGAAGCAGGTCCTTTTGTTTTCTCATCTAATTGGAGTGGAGGCTCTCACTTCTACTTGACATATTTGTTGGTCTGACTTAAATTTGTGAGTTTAAAAACATTTCACCAGCTACATTTATCTTAAAATGTCGTATCATTCAAAATTCAGATGGCACTTCCCTTCGAGCTGTCCATATGACTGAGGTTTTATTCTAAGTTAGAGTGAATAGTGATCTCAGTTAAAAGCACAGATAACAGTGGTGACGATCTACATGGCAGTCCTGAATTTATTGTTCTTCATATAAAAAGAGCTCTTACGAATCAATAAGAAAAATCCCTCCCAGAATAAAGGAAACTGGGAGGAAGCCATGAGTGCAATACTCCTAGAGGAGGCAACATCAGTGTCTGACAAAGATGGTAAATGTAACCAACCTCATCAGTTATCTAAAAATACAAATTTAAAAGGAGACACTATCTTCACTCATCAATTCACCTGGCAAAGATTTCCTTCACATGGCAATGTCTGGTGATGCTATAAATTATTACAAACTTTCTAGAAAACAATATATATATGGCTAATATGCAAAGTGTCCCCTCAGGAGTTCGCCAGGGAGAACAGGAGTTCAATTGTTTGCTATGATGTGCGCTGACCACCAGGGGGCGGTGCGAAACATAGCCGGTGACCAGTAGCTGTGGTAGAGTGCTAAGGGGGTGTGGGAAAGAGGAGGTGGGGAGGTGGGGGGAGGGGGGGAAGGGGAACTGCGCAGTTGTGGCACATGGTGGCAATAGGAGGAGGAGGCAGGGAACCTAATCAGCCCTGATCGCCTGCCAGGGCTAGGGACCCTACCCATGCACAAATTTCGTGCACTGGGCCTCTAGTTAAAAATATAAGCACCTTTGCCCTGGCCGGCTTGGCTCAGTGGATACAGTGTCAGCCTGCGGACTGAAGGGTCCCAGGTTTGATCCCGGCCAAGGGCACATGCCTGGGTTGTGGGCTCGATCCCCAGTAGGAGTTGTGTAGGAGGCAGCCAATCAATGATTCTCTCTCATCACTGATGTGTCTACCTCTCTTTCTCCCTTCCTCTCTGAAATCAATAAAGAAATATATTTTTTTAAAGTTTTAAAAAAATATAAGCACCTTTAAAAAGGCTCAGACCACATTCTTTGATCCAATAATACAACTCCTTGAATTCCAACCTGAGGAAATAATCAGCAATGAGGCCAGAGACTTATATGCAACTATATTTATCAAAGGATTATTTTTTTAAAAACCTATGAATAAAGGCTCAAAAATAGAGAATTTTCTATTATAAATGATTATGTAACCATTAAACCTATTCCCAAGGAATTTAGTGATGGGTGAAAATGCTCAAAAATCAGAATTTTAAAAAAGTTTAATAAGTATGCGTAACTATTACATATTAACATGTGGTCACAAGGCTTTTCTCTTCCTTACCTGTCCTTTGGAAAAACTGGTCTGTCATCCAGGAATGTTAACTGTTTTAGTCGAATAGTGACTGTCCTTCGATAGTTAGGGATGTTCCTAATAACTGGGTTTCCCATCAAATTCAGGACTCGCTGTAAGCAAACAGGCAGAACCGAATTAATTGCTAAAAAATGGATGTGGTGTTAATGTTGTATATGTGCTGTGCTCTAAGAATGAACAAAAGGGAAGTGCCAACATCATGTCCTGCTGACGGTATTAGCGAAGCCGGAGGGTGTCATTGTTGTTGTGCCATTGGAACGGGCAGCCCTTTCTTTTCTCGAACGTCAGATCCTCAGTCTCGGTGTCCTTCCAGAACAATACTATAAAACGTTTCCTGAGCCCCTTTCCAAGAGCCGTGATTACATTAGCTTTGCTCACACAATCTCTTCGACTGAAATTGATCTCAGTCTAATTGATTGTTTTTCTCCTTCCCAGCCAGGGCCCATTTTAAGAAAAGTACACAGCGGCTAGACTAAACAGATAAGGAGCAGTGAATAAGGGGACCGGATGGGAAGTGCCCACTGATTGACTGCGGGGGGCCTTGCTCGCCAGGCCTACAGGTTTCCTGGAGGTCATGCTGGGGCCATGAAAGAGAAGGAAATGTGCAGTGACAGCATGCCGTCCCCATCCTTAAAGACTGGCACCTCCTCTTCTGCCCATGAAACTCAGAGAAGGCAAATAGGTAAGGAGACATGTGAGTGAACATTTAAAATTGCTTAAACTGATGAAATATTTTTCATTTCTAAAGTGGGTTTTGTTGGAGAAAGTTATACATTGCGGACTAGTTAGTTTAGCCTTTCCCTAACGTCATTCTCATACTGCCTTCACGTTCTTGTCATATTCCAAGTGACCTCTCCTGTGGGGCTGGGGTGGTGGGAGCCGTATGCTCCAGCTGCATGGGGTGCAGATATTCTAAACCAATCGTAACACAAACTATAAGGCAGACTGCTTTTCTTATGGGCATCGTATATTGAAGTCCTAACCCCAGCACCTTAGAACGTGACTGTATTTGGAGATAGACCCTTTCAAGAGGTCAATTAAGATGAAACTCGGCCTCAGTGATGGTCCTAATCCAATATGACTGGGTCCTTATAAAAAGAAGAGATTGGAACACAGACACGGAGAGGAGAGAAGGAGAGAAGACACCAAAGAGAGAGGCCTCAGAATGAAACGAACCCTGCTGACACCTTGATCTTGGACTTCCAACCTCTAAAATTATGAGAAAATAAATGTCTGTTGGTTAAGCCCCCAAGTCCACGATAATCTGTGATGGCAGCTAAGCGAGAAAAAGATATTATAATGTAATACAGCTTTATATTAACACCATGTGCTAGTAATTCTAAACTAGTTCTTTTTAACAGTCTCCTCTGTAATTATTCCTGAGCTATTTGTCTTTTAATTGCCCTCAGCAGTAAGCAGTGAGCTCAAGGCCTTCCTGTGCTATTTTAAATATTTCTCCTCGTACACATGGCAACACATACATCCCCAAAAGCAAGGAAGCCATCAAAGGCCACTGAGGTTGAGTCAAAAGGACACAGGTGCTACCTGGTCAGGTTGTCACGGGCCGGAAGATGGGACCATTTGAGCATCCAAAATGAAAATGATAGCCAGGGTTAAATCATATCAAATACTGTTTATATAAATCCACGAGTTCATAAGGATACTGAAAAAGAAAAATCCTTCATTGTCACCATTAATGGTTGCTAGGTTCTTGATTCACTTCTCTGAAAATCAATCAATAAATAAAAAAGAAGCAGACACTTTTCCCGCTTTTTCTGTATGAACTGTATAGTGTTAGGGAATCACTAGTTGATGAAGGAAGGTTCTTCTTTGTAGAAGCATTCCAGCTAATGATAAAGGCAGAAGGAATAAGAGAAGTAGAAAATGACCATCATGTGACTCCTGATGAAATAGAGCATCTAGGCAAAGCCCATCAGTGGCAGCTAAGACAATCGGGAGAAAGAACAATGGGGACTATATAATGCCTCGGTCAGGCTGACAATACATGAACCCATTACTCAATATTAAAAGTACAAAAAGAGAAGCCATCACACATTACATGCCCCATGATGTGATGCAACAGCACACCCAAAGTTACATATTGAATCTGGTTATGATGACGCCTCTGGCTCCATTATCATTCTCCAAGAAATACTGGGTACAGCAGTACATGTTAAACAACACCACGAGGATGCAATCAGCCAAGTCCAGAATGTGGCCCATGCCAGGGGAAGGACCCGGTTTCTTTGACAGAGTAATGGGGGTTGGGGGTGGGGTTGGGGGAAACAGGGAAGGGAAACAGTGAGAAATCAGGAGATTTGAGAGACAAATAATCCAAACGTGATGCATGGTTCTGGTTTGGATTTGAACAACCCAATGGTCAAAATGCATTTTTGAGACAAATGGGAAAAATTGAACATGGTCTGCATTTTAAATGTAGTTATTACATTATATTAGATATAATAACAGTACTTTGTGCTAAAAAAAAAAAAAAAAGTCCTTATCTGTTAGAGATACACACTAAAATATTTGTGGGTGAAATGACATAGCTTCTGGTGTTTAAGATACTCCGGCTAAAAACACAAAGAGGGAAAGAATGTGGCCTGACCAGCGTGGTTCAGTGTTTGAGGATCGACCTATGAACCAGGAGGTCTTGGCTCCATCCTGGGCACATGCCGTGGTTGTGGGCTCGATCCCCAGTGTGGGGCGTGCAGGAGGCAGCGTGTCGATGATTTTCTCTCATCGTTGATGTTTCTATCTCTTTCTCCCTCTCCCTTCCTCTCTGAAATCAATCAATAAAAATAGTAAAAAAAAAAAAAAAAAGGAATAGAGGGTGAAAGGAGAGAGAGAAGAAGGGAAGGGAGGGAGGGAAGGATGGAGAGGAGAAGAGATTTAACATCTAAAGAACATGAAAGTATGCAAGGGTTGTGTGTTTTACCAAATCAGGCATGCTCTCCAGGACGCTCAGGATCTCTGGGTCACTCAGCCGATTGTGGGAAAGATCAAGGACGCAAAGTTTCAGGCACTCCTTCAGATGGCGGACGTCTTCCACCGTCTCCAGGTGATTGTGGGCTATCTGGAGCGTGTTCAGGGCTGGCAGACAGGCTGGAAGGCGAGGTCAGCAGAAGTAAACAACAGTGGCACAAAAAGGTTTCTTGCCCATAGCATTCAATTTTAGAACCTCCCCCAGGGAAAGCGGTGGACATAATGGCATTTAGAAAGGCCCTGCGTGGGGCGTTCTCACAGAGGTTTTCAATGGTCTTGATGTAATTATTGCTGAGGTTCAGAGCATCCAGTTTCTGCAGAGGTTCTAGGTTCTCGATTTTATGAAGCAAGTTCACTTGCAAGAAGAGGCAACGCAGTTCGGTCTGGGCCTCCAGGTTCTCGATTTTCTGTATTCCGTTGGACTCCAGCCAGAGACAGCGCAGCCCCGTGTACTCTTCCAAGTTCTCGATGCGATCGAAACCTAGCGAGAAGGGGGTGTCCATTAAGCTCCTCCATGCACACAAGGGACACAGGAGCCGCCCTTGTTTGTGCCTCCCTGCCTAGCACCCACACCTCCTTCCTCTAGGGACAGTACTGGTACTTAGCTTTGGGGAACGTCCCTCTTTATCACCACCCCCTGGCTCTCAGAGTCGTGATGACTCATTCTGGGCTGGTCAAGCTTAGACACATGGGGCCAACATAGATGAATCCTGGGGAGTGTGGCTGGCTCCGTTGGGAAAAGGCAGTCTTTACGTTGGAGTGGCCAGCTTGGCAAGGGGAGCCGAGCAGTGCAGCAGCCACCTTCATGGCTGGAAGTGGGTGGAGGTGAGGGTTGACTTGCCCGAAATGAGTCAGAGGGAAGCAGGGCCAAGCAAAGGAGAGAGAGAACCTCGTGAAGATACACTATGAGCACCAGGCTGTGGCTAAGCCTGAAGCTAGTGCAAACTGTGGGTCTTGTTTTAATTCATTTTTTAGTTTTATGAGCCAAACTGAAGATTAGCAAAACAAACTGCAGACAGCTTGAGTGTAACCTGAGAGAGTGAGCCAGAAACACCCAGCTAAGTCATTCCCAGATTCCTGGCCCCCGGCAAACATGTGAGATGAGGAATTGAAGTTGCTAAGTTTGGGGATAAGTTGTTAACATGGGCACATCTCTCCCCAACTTTCTACCTCTTTGACTCCTTCTACTTGGTCTAACCTACTGGGTCCCCTTCTTCTTCCTTCCTCTTTTTTTTTTAAAGTATATTTTATTGATTTTTTTACAGAGAGGAAGGGAGAGGGATAGAGAGTTAGAAACATCGATGAGAGAGAAACATCGATCAGCTGCCTCCTGCACATGTCCTACTGGGGATGTGCCTGCAACCAAGGTACATGCCCTTGACGGAAATCGAACCTGGGACCCTTCAGTCCGCAGGCCGACGCTCTATCCACTGAGCCAAACTGGTGCTGGCCCTTCCTCTTAAATATTGGTCCCCTGGGATCTGCCCCCCTAAGCGCAGAGTTTGGGGGCAGGGGGACAATGTGGAGGTGAGGAAACTAGCTGGGAGCTGTTCCAAACTGTGAAGGCATTTGTGCTGCGGGGGCCTCCGTGAACCTCCCTGGCCCGGCACTCCTCACAGTGGCTGCACCATCCCCCGGGACACCAAAGGCACCTCTGCCTATCCATCTCTGTGTGTCTCTAGAACTGAGCAACGCCAGACCCACAGGAAGCCCTCAGCACATTTACTTAATAACACAGAGGTCTGATGAGGGAGGTGGGCCATCCCCATTCAGCCCTGCCTGGGAGTTATCACTCTTGATCAATGCAAGGAATATCCCTGTCTCTGAACTCAAAGTTAAGTTTATATAAGATACTGGAACCAGCCCTGAGCCCTTGGGGACGCCTCTAGTTACACATCTCCATTCTGAATGGCACACCCTGACCCTTACCCTTTGCTTTCTGTGCTAGTCTTCGATCCTGCACAACATCTCTCCCAAACCCAAAGCATTTACAACTAGCTTCCGGCTTGAAAAATTATTAAGTCTTTGGAAAACTTAAAAGATATCCATGTGTTTCCTTTGTATCCATAGGACCAGTGGCCCCTTTATAAACTCTAAGGTAAGACTTTCTCTTCAAAGACATATTACTGCTTTTCTATAAATCTCCACTGAACTCTCTGAAATTTCTACTGAAATGTAATTTGAGAACCCCAGATGATCCCCACCAGCATCTCTCTGCCTCTCCCAGAGCCTCACCTTTAAAGTGTAAATACAGCGTATCATTCAACGCTGGGGTGATATACAGCTTGTGTTGCTTGCAGAGTTTCTGCAGGAAGCGTTTAGTCATTCTGTTAAATGGGAAACACAAACAAGCAATTTATGTGAGTTTATCAGCTCTGAAATATATTCCAAAAATTGTTTATCACATCCATCCCTTCCGCCAAATCCACAACATCGTGAATGCCTGATAGCTATTTTATGTTCTTTGGGGTTTTCTTCTGTATAGCTTTCAAGGCCTCATCTAATATTACTTTCAGCATTCTTAAAAGTTGAAACATGTGCTCTAATAAAAATACTTTTACTATCGTGTCATCCATAACTACTGATGTTTCTCTCTCCAGGTCTGGCATTAAAGTTTGATAGATCGTGGTTAGTTGTACCACAGAGGCAGGCCATCCTGTCTCCAGCACTATAGATATTGTGCTATTTAATAGCCACGAGTCTCATTTTCTTTCTTCTTTTTCTAATCCTCACCCAAGGATATTTTTTCCCCATTGATTTTTTTTTTTCAGAGAGAGTGGAAGGAAGGAAGGAAGGTAGGGAGTGAGGGAGAAAGAGAGAGCAGGAGCGACAGCGAGAGAGGAATCGCTGTGAGAGACACATCAATTGGTTACCACCCACATGCACCCCGCCCAGGGACCAGGGATCAAACCTGCAACCCAGGTACGTGCCCATGACCAGGAATCAAACCTGAGACCCTTCAGTGCAAGGGCCAACGTTCTAACCACTGAGCAACATGGACCAGGGCTTAGCGTTAGCTCATTTTCTTATCTGTACAATGGTGTGATTATACCATCTCTCTTACTTGGTAACTGTGTGCTGTAAGTGACAGTACCACGCCCACATACCTGGGGCCATGATCTTCCTTGTCATTTCTTTGGTGTGCTAAGCAACCGTCCAACCTGCTGTCACCGCTTTGTTTCTGCTCACTTTTGTAGGATGTGTCAGAAGGACCTGCACATGTTTCCTTAGGATCATTGATTTCTGTAAAATTAAGAGATTGGGTCTATGGAGATCAAGAAATGTATTTAAAAGTTCTCCCAATTTCAACGTCAGTAATAACTGTCCGCTTATAGTATGGAACACTAGTACTCATTACATGTATAACAATCTTTAAAGGACTGTGGAATTTTTCCTTCTAGGTAGGTCCTCGGTAATAGCTCTTGTACAGATGCACAAGGAGACATGTACAAAGATATTCATTTCTGCATTATTTGTAACAGCCCAAAACTGTTAACAGTGCAAATGTCCATCCATGGGAACTAGTTAAAATAAAACAGTGGATTACTATTCTGCCTTGCAAAGAATGCACTGGAGTTAGTTATAACTCTTGTATGGCTTAATTCTCAGAAACACCTGTGGAATGAAAAAAAAGCAAGTTTAATAATAAGCACAGAATATCACCTATATAAATTAAAAACACACAAACCAATGCTATGCATTGAGAACATTACACACACACACAGTACAGGGAGGGAGGGAGGGAGAGAGAGAGAGAGAGAGAGAGAGAGAGAGAGATTAAATTAAGGAATCCATACAAAATTCTGGAGAAGGGGAGAAAGAAATGGGACTAGGATTAGGGGCTGGGAATGTCAATCTGAAATATATGATATATATGGTGACAGAAGATGATTTGACTTTGGGTGGTGGGCACACAATGCAATGTACAGATCATGTATCATAGAAATGTACACTTGAAGCCTATATGATCTTATTAAACAATGTCACCTCAATGAATTTAATGAAAATTGTCTGAGCCCAACTGGGTGTGACTCAGCGGTTGAGCATCGACCCAGGAACCAAGAGGTCACCGGTTCGATTCCCAGTCAGGGCATATACCTGGGTTGCGGGCTCGATCCCCAGTATGAGGCGTGCAGGAGGCAGCCAATCAATGATTCTCTCTCATCATTGATGTTTCTATCTCTCTCTCTTCCTCTCCCTTCCTCTCTGAAATCAATAAAAATATATTTAAAAAAAGAAAACTATCGAAGATGTTTTATTTTTTTAATTTAAAAAGACTTCAAGTGAATTGATAAAAATATTAATCACTTTCAGTTCTTAGTAGTAATACATGAGTGTTTGGTATAATGTTCTCTGTTCTTTTTAAAAAGTTCTCAAAAGAAAAAACATAAAGAGTAACAAAAATAGTGGAAATGAGCACATTCAAATGGGCACTTAATATTTTAAAAGGCCCATCAAAATTGGCCCATTCAAATGCACTTAATCTTAAGGGTCGCTGTGTGTTTATGAAGTCTATTGAATGAGGATCTTCTCTCCATGCATGGGACTGGGTCTCACACTTCCCCATTTCCCACTGCATACAATGCTCAGCCACAATAAAACACCAGATAAAGGTTTGTGAAATAAAGAATACATAACTGCTTGATTATATTAAGAACAAGAGCTATGATTTATTAATGGCCCACTGTATGAGGCCATTGACAGGACCTCTAATTATAATTATCCCTGTAATAATATCCCTGCTTGTCGATGAGGGGACTGCTCCACAGAGAGATTAAGATCTGGGCCAAGAGCCATAAAGCTGGCCAGTTGCAGAGCTGCAATCTGAACCGAGTGTGAGCAGCTTGCCACAGAGCAACATGGCTTTCCAACAGCTCCTTGTATATGGCTTGCCTGCACAGTTGATGCTCAAGATATATTTGTTGACTGGGTTCAAAAAATGAAACAAGCTTTGTGCAGTGGCAGTATCGTAGCCAATGAGGTTTATCTGAGACGAGATTATTGCTAATTGGAAAAAAGAAACATAAATCAAGTAGTCTCTTTATCTAGTCACTAATAGGTTTCCCGTAGGACCCCAAGCCAAGAGAGAGCAGAGGCTGAAACCTGTTTTCTATGCCCATTCTGGGAAACTGGTAAGGAGTCACCTGCTAACCCCAGAACCGTCAGCTCTTCGTTCACTCGTTCTATCATGCGTCAGGCACTGGCATGGACACTGTGAGTTCAATTAAGATGTCCTGCTCTGGCATCTTACAAAACACAAAAAAAGTTAGGTGGGGAGAGAATGGTGTGTTGGGTAAGGACTTGGACTCTGGTGTCAGATTGTTGCCTGAGACTATTCTGATATTCTGGCTGAGGGTAATCTGTTTGAAGCAAGTTCTATAACCTCTGTAAGTCCCAGTTTTCCCCATTTGTATGAAATGGGGAGAGGAGTGCCTATCGCAGAGGGCGGTGTATGGCTCAAATGCAGCGAACCCTTGGCACGCATCCTTTAATAAGTGTGGGCCGCTATTATTATTATTGTTGTTATTGCTGGCTGTGAAGATCAGGTATGTGGTGTTGGGCGCAGCCCGTCGCCCCCCTCGCCTCCCTGGGGCGGCGGTCAGCACCTTCCTTGCGGCTCCCTTGGCCTGCGTTCCCGTGGTCACCCGCAGACTCCTCCACGCCAGGCACCACACCCGGTTCCTGCGTGCAGTCCTGTTTCTCTTCCTCGTCCGCCGTGGGCTCCAAGACCTCGGGGTGCATGTCTATTCCGGAAACACCGAACACCCCGTAGCAATGGGCAGCCCCGTTTGGCCGGGTCGCTACGGCCCCAGCTGGACCAGAGAGGTCCGGCTTTCCTTCTCCGCCTGCACTCGCGCCCGCGTCGTTGGCAGCCCAACGCTTCCTTGGTCTCCACGGCAACCGCTGCACATGCGCACTCGGACGGACCCGCACACCCGGACGCCTAGGGCGGGCCTCCTGACGGCTCTGCCCCGCCCCTCCGGCGCCGGCGCGGGTCACGTGGGAGCGCGGCCCGCGGCAGCTGCGGCGGCGGTGACGGGGGCGGAGTTCACGCGGGTCTGGTGGGAGCGGCTCGGAGACTGCGCCACCTGTGCAGGTACCGCAACCCCCTCTCTCCCCCCAACCCCGCGCCCGCGCCCGTACCCCAGATCCGCCTCGTACCCCTGGACGCCTGCGGGGCCTTGGCCCTCTTCTCCCTCCGCGCCCCACCACGCCCCCCGGGACCCGTGCTCTTGCGCGTCGCCCGCATCTCGGGCCCCTTCCTCCCTCGCGGACCTTAAACCTTCGCCCCAGCACCTCTGCCTCCAGACCCGTGTCCCCAGCCCCACAGCGCCCTTCCCCAACTCCACCCCGGCGTTGCACCCCAGAGGTCCGTCTCTGCTGGGCCCGTCCCCCCCGCCCCCCCACGCAAATCTAGGGCCCCACCCACCTCAAGCGCTGGGCACCCCCTCTCCCCCAGACTGTGACACGGTTGCTCCCCACGGAGCTCTGAAAAATCATCCCCTTCGTACGTGCTTCTTTATTCTCATTGCCAAAGGACTTGGTTTGAGTGGGATTTGTGGTCTTTGTTCTGAGAAGTAATTCAGAATAAGGTAGCGCTCAAAGAAAGGCCACCACCAGTTCCAAAGCGGTGGTCCTTAGCTCTGGCCTGCTGGACCCTGACTGCTGCTGGGGAGGGGGGTTCTGGAGACCAGTGAGGCTGCCCCTGCCCAAAGGAACGTGCAACCCCGTACAGCCCAGCAAACCCTGCAGCCCTGGTGATGCCAGCAGGATGCCCATCTGGGGGGTCTCTCAGTGGGGCCGCCAGCCAGCCAGGGTTCTGGACTTTCATAGACCTTGATCTGAATCCCCACCGCCCCATTCTTAGCTGAGAGCTCCTGGTATGTCTCTTTACCTCTGTAAGCTTCAGTTTTCCCATCTGTAAACTGGGGATGATTATAACACTGCCTTATATGGTTGATGAGAGAAAAAGTGAGCCGACAGGAATAAAGCATTTAGTCTTTTTGCATAAAGCCAGCTCTCAGTTTTATTTTTTAATGATATTATTTTAATTGATTTCAGAGAGAAAGGGAGAGGGAGGGAAGGAGGGGGAGAGAGAGAGAGAGAGAGAGGAATATAGAGAGAGAGAAACATCAGTGATGAGAGAGAATCATTGATCGGCTGCCTCCTGCACGCTCCTACTGAGAATCGAGCCCACAACCTGGGCATGAGCCCTGACCAGGAATCCAGCCAGGACCTCCTGGTTCATAGGCCCATGCTCAACCACTGAGCCACACTGGCCAGGCCCCACTCTGTTTTAACCCTGAGCACCACAAGTAGCCAATAGCTAACATTAAACACTTAATTATAGTGGCTAATCGCTAAAGCTTATTGATCACTTGTGTCTCCATCACTGTTCTAAGTGGTTTATGTGTATGACCTTATTTAATTCTCGTTATAATATTAGGCAGGAACTATTATCCCATGTTTATAGGTGATGTCAGGAAAGCTCAGAGGTAAAGTAACTTCACCTGCACCCAAGACACCCAGCTTGGGAACCCCGATTCAAATCCAGAGTCTTCAGTTGTTTGTGGTTTTAATCTCTACAATAATGGTCTAGGCCAGTGATGGCAAACCTTTTGAGCTCGGCTTGTCAACATTTTGAAAAACCCTAACTTAACTCTGGTGCCGTGTCACATATAGAAATTTTTTGATATTTGCAACCATAGTAAAACAAAGACATATATTTTTGATATTTATTTTATATATTTAAATGCTATTTAACAAGGAAAAATCAACTAAAAAAATGAGTTCGTGTGTCACCTCTGACACGCGTGTCATAGGTTCGCCATCACTGGTCTAGGCTGTGGTCGGCAAACTGCGGCTCGCGAGCCACATGCGGCTCTTTGGCCCCTTGAGTGTGGCTCTTCCTAGCCTTAGGAGTACCCTAATTAAGTTAATATCAATGTACCTACCTATATAGTTTAAGTTTAAAAAATTTGGCTCTCAAAAGAAATTTCAATCGTTGTACTGTTGATATTTGGCTCTGTTGACTAATGAGTTTGCTGACCACTGGTAGGGGCATGGTATTGTTTTTTAATTGAGATAAAAGTTAATAGCATAAGATTTACCATTTTAGCCATTTAAAAGTAAGTATACTTTTCATAAAAGCATATTCAGTGTGCAACCATCACCACTACTTAATTCTAGAACATTCCCATCCCTCAAAGAAATTGCACCCCATTAGTGGGCACTCCCAATTTTCCATTTCACTGTCCCCTGGCAACCCTAAGCTTTCTGTCTCTGTGGATTTGCCTGTTCTGAACATTTCATATAAATGGACTCATGGTATTTGGCCTTTTCTGTGTGGCTTCTTCCACTCAGCATAATATTTGAAAGGTTTGTCCAGGTTGTAGCACGTGTCAGTCCTTCATTCTCTTATCCATTGTGTGTAAGACCACATTTCCTTTAGCCAGTCATCTGTTGATGGACATTTGGGCTGTTTTCACTTTTTAGTTACAGTGAATGGTGCTACTGTGAACATGGCTCTGCAAGTTTTGTGTGAGCATAAGTTTTTAGTTATCTTCGGTACACACCTAGGAATAGATGCTATCATTTTAATTTCTACTTCACAAGTGGAAACCTGAAACTAAGGAGTATTGGATCTTGAATGAGCACTTAACTCAGCTTCTACTTAGTTTCCCATTAATTCAGTTTAGTGGTCTACTAAAAATTGGCAAAGGAAGGTAAGGAAATTCCAAAAAGTCATGATACACCAACAATAACTTGTCACAGTGCTGACACAAAGTTTGAGAAACTTCTTAAGATTTTTTCTCCTCAAGAATGAAATTTGAGCTTTTAATGTAAGGCAGTATTTATTAAATATTGTATAATAGCACCATGCCAGGTCCTGAGGAGGAAAATTAAAGATGGGTCTGATCCCAGCTTCACACCTTCATAAAGCTGAAGGAGAATTTCAGACTTAAATCAGAAGAACAAAACTGTGAACTCATTTGGAAAATATCTTTATAACCCGGGGCTAAGACAGGATTTCTGAAGTCAAACAGAAGCACAAACCATACAGAAAAAAGATTGATACATTTGACTACATTAAAATTAAGACATTCAGTTTATTGCATGCACTACAAAGAGACAAAACATACAGAGAACTGGTAACTAGAATATAGAAAGAATTCTTATAATTCTGAAACAAAAAGACAATAGAAATAAGGCAAAAGCAAGGAATAGGCATTTCATAGATGAGAAAATAGCACATAAACACTAGAAGAATGCCAGTCAACCTTGTTAGTAATCAGGAAATGTAAATTAAAACCATATGAGATCTCATTTCACAACACCCTGTGGGCAGAAGGTGAACTGTTGGACATTGCAGCCTTTGAGGAAGAGGCGGTGTGAACTTGCTGTTGGTGGGTGTGCAGAACGTTCAGCCACTTGGGCAGTGTCTCCTTGAACACTGGATGGCTTATGGCCTAGCAATTTGACTCTTAGGCTTATCTCTTCGAGAAACTTACACATGTGCTCAGGAGATGTGCATAAACATGTCCATGGCCCCTCTGCTTATAATTGTAAAGTAAAAACCAGCAAAACAACCCAAATGCCTGTCAGCAATAGAATGGATATATGAATATAATGTGTTTGTGCCGTGAGATAGTGTGCGGCTGTGAAAGGGTAACCAACAACCCCAGGATGAATCTTGAAAACAATATTGAGTGAAAGAAGTCTCCAAAGAATACATGCAGTGTGATCCCTTTATATAAAGTTCAAAACCAGGCAGAACTGAATACAATTATTTCAGAATCGAATCCGTGTTGGGGTAATAGTACAATTATTCAACAACAACAACATGGCAATGATTATGTCGGAATTTAGGCAAGTGGTCCCTCCCCCACCCTCAGGATGGCGGGAGGGGATATATGATCAGGGCAGAAGCAGATGGGGCTTCTGAGACTGGCTTTATTTGTGAAGTAGGGTTTTATGTGGGAGTTTTGTTTTATTGTTCTTTGAACTGTGCATAATATGTTTTACAACTTTTGTGTGTATTTTTCAATTTTTCTAAATTACAGAAAAGTTAATTTTAGTTAACATTTCCTGTTCTCAAAAGTCCTGTACTCTAGTTGGGGAACCAAGATAGAGGCAAGTTAAGTAGAATGCAGAGCAGTGGGGTAAGTGCCGTGTGGGTGAGCAGACAGAACTCAGAGGTGGGGTTCCTGCGGTGAGCGAGGAAGGAAAGGAAAGACACTTGTGGGCCTCCGGTTTACCCTCAGGGTCTGGGGGGTCATTGGTGCTCGTCAGTGAGTGCTAGGATTGAACTGGGGAGAAGGAAGGGGACTTGAACTGTTCTTAGAAGGACAGATAGGATTTGAGTGCTGAGAGCAAGGCAGATTCAGACTCTGTGTGAAGGAAGTAAGATTCCTATACAAAATGTTAATGAAAATAAAGTCCAAGCCCTGTAGCCTTACTGGAAAGTTTTACAGTACCGGCTGCTGACGAGCATGGCGAGGACCACCTCAGGTCTACCTCAGTCACTGAAGATCCTAGGAATCTCCGAGGCTACTTTCTGGTTCCTGAATACCCTTGAAGGTTTTGCGTTAAAGGGTATTGCAGGATTTTCAGCTTGTCTCTACTCTCCTAAAAATTAGACTGACCGTCTATCGTCTTTTCGCCCATCCATCCATCCATCCATCCATCTTATGGCACTGTAACAGATAACCACACACTTAATGGCTTAGAACAACACAGATTTGCTCTCTTACAGTTCTGGAGTCAGAAGTCTGAAATCACTTTCACGTGGCTAAAGTCAAGGTGGTCACTGGAGGCTCCAGGGGAGAATCATTTCCTTGCCTTTGCCAGATTCTAGAGGTGCCTGCGTTCCTTGACCTGTGACCCCTCTCTCCATCTTCAAATCCTGCAGCCAGCATCTTTAAATCAATCTCTCTCTGCCTCTCTCTGACTTCTGCTTTTGGTCACATCTCTGACTCTAACCATTCTTCCTCCTTTTAATAAGGATAAGTGGGATCACATTAGACCCACACGGATAATCCAGGATCATCTCCCCATCTCAAGATCCTTGACTTAATCACACCTGCAGAGTCCCCTTTGCTACATAAGGTGGCTTGTTTATGAGGTTTGAGCATTAGGCTGGGGGCATCTTGAGGGCCATTATTCAGAGGACCACAACACCTCGCTGGGGCTGCTTTGTCTTCTTCCCATGATACTTGCTTTATTTTCTTTGAAACATTTTGGCCCATCTGTCTTACGTTCTTTTACCATCCTCCCCAGGTGTCATTCCTTTGGATAGCCTGGTGATGTCTGTGTCTCAGCCAGGTCACTTTTCTCAGAATTCTTGATTTCTGAAGGTTATTATACAGGCATATGGTGGACCGGAACCCACAATATCTCCAAGGTGTGCCTGTAGTGGATTCGATTGCCCTTTCATTGCTGAGTTGAGTCAGCTAAACTGTAGGTCAGGCTAATGTTACAGGCCACGGCGTTGTGCTTTGAGGAGGTGACTTTGCTCCTTGGAGTTTTGGCCATAATTTTCCCATGACACTTATAGTTGCAAAAGTGTAAGGGGAGAGACAGAGAAACATCGATGTGAGAGAGGCATATCGACCAGTTGCCTCTGGCACACCCCTGGACAGGGTCGAGCCTACAACCGAGGTACATGCCCCCAACTGTAATCAAACCCCGGACCCTTCAGTCCATGGGCCGATGCTCCCACCATTGAGCCAAACAGGCTAGGGCGAGAATGCCACCGTTTTACCAAAGATAAACATGTACAATTGACATAATCACCCAAAGTTCATAGTTTACCTGGAGGCCCTTAAGTGTGTGATGAAGTAGCCCTGGTGAATATCGCCTTATCCAAGTAAAAAGTGCCTGACAGCTAACAGAGAATTGCCCTTCTTTTCCTATTTTGGGACCGTTCTGAATTACAGTTTTCCTGCTCACTATTTTCCTTATTATTTTATAGTTTCTCACTTGATGTTTTAGTTTTCTGTAGAGATAAGAAAACAAAGCTTTATAATAACTTTTAAAGTAGGCTGTAAAGGGACCAGAATTTTCCTGTGATTTAGTATTGCTTTCTAAGTAACAGATTTCTCAAAGTTTTAGACTAAATAGCTATCCACAGAGAAATTAACTAGTCAAAGCCCCAAAGCAGGTTAAATGCAGGTGTACCTTTCTTGATCGGCTTCTAGACTTAAATGTGTAATATACTCCTTTAAAACTGTTTCCATGAGCTTTCCTGGAATTCAGTGGCTTTGGGGGAAGTCCTGATTTTTCCTTTTATTAAAAAGACATTATTTTCCATCATGTACTTAAGGGTGGGGAAGAAGAGTGAGGGGATGAATATAAGGAATTTATAATTTCCTGTTATTTTCCATTTATGGTCTATCAAGGTGTGAACAAATGTATGAAAATGGTGTGTCTGAGGAGCAGTAAGGAATCAGTCACAAAGGCATGTGCTCTCAATCCAGCCTTGCTTCATCCCCATTTGGATGGACAGGGTTCAGGACTCCTCACTTCCTGCCCACACGACTATAGCCACCTCCACTGCTGCCAGTAAATTCCACAGCAAACCCAAGCAGCTCCTTCCTTTGGCCTAAGGGACTTACTCAAAAGAGCAAGGCCAAACACTTCCATTTGGCATAGGCATTTCACCATCTGGTCCCCCTCCTACCTCCCTTGCTAGTCCCAGGTGCACATCCTGTGCTGTAAGCACATTGAACTTGTCACCGTTTCCTGGCAGGCTGGACCTTTCACAGTGCCGGGCATGGCCTCCTCTCTGCCCAGGAGAGTCTTACACCTTCTTCAGCAGCACCCTCGCCACGTGTCATTGAATCACTTTGTTCATCTTTCAATGAATTCTGTGCACACAGGGTGGCAGGGACTCCTAGCTTACTTGGGCGGGTCCTCAGCATCCCACACGTAGTTTTCTTCGTTGTTGTTCTGGTAGTTTGATTCCACATAGACTTTCCTATAGATCAATGACTGTGTGTCTAGGCATCTATTGTCTATTATTCATAAATACATTGGTGTTTGAATTTATTGGTCTTCTGTGAATTTGGTTGGTGTGAGTCAGATCTTTCCAACTTGAGCTATTCTCTGGGGAATGATCAAGTTGCCTTCCTGTACCTCAGGACTGAAGACCAGACCTAGAATGCTGTCAGCCCTCTGATTCTCTGTGATTTAAAAAAAATACAATAATGATAACAGATGTTGAAGGTATTTGTCTATGGTGGAGCTATTGTGCGAATAGGTAGAGTTGAGAAGCAGGGCCAGCTGGGGTTGAAGCCCCTTGACACTGCTGTTCTCAACTCACCCCTGATGCGGGTGCGTCTCTCCTGCTGGACCTCAGCAGGAGGTCCCTGGTGGATTTTGCACATGAGGTTTTTCTTTCTGTAAAGGATCAGAGGAGTTTGTTTGGTGGTGCCCTCCGCAGTTGGGGAACAAGATGGTGTGTGGAGACGGAGAGCTAGATGGAAAAACAGCCTGGGAGCTGAGCTGAGACTGGGTAATAAAGTCTAATGCAGTAAACATGTGTTGAGCTCCTGCTCTGTGCCAGAGGCTGTGGAAGGTGCTGGAGAAACAGAGGAGTAAGATTTGGCCTCCGCCTTAGAGGAACTCGGCCTCCTGGGTGTAGTTCAAAAACAGAACGGTTATAACGCAGTGTCTAGGGTGGAAGGAGAGGGGAAAGGTGTACCAGAATTTCTTTTCATTTCCTCGTTCTTACAGCACCTGCCCCACTCACAGGCTAGAAGGGGCTCTTCCACATACCACAGGACACGTCCTCCCTGCCACCTCTGCCAGCTGATTAGCCAAGTGCTGGATACCTGAGCTCAGGTGGGCCAGCCAGACTCTCTGCCAGGAATTTGAAATAGAGATGCCAGGTTGCTGCAGTCATGTGGAAGTTCAAGTGCTCTGCAGGTGGATCACAGGAAGGTGGTTTGCAGAGAGAAAGACGAGGCCCAGGGGAAGCCCAGGTGGACACCAGGGGGAGAGGGAGAGAGGATGGCCGTGTCTGCCTCCTTTCCTGGGCAGCCGGCCTCTTCCTGCATATTGTGTCCTGAGCTCCTGGTGTCTGTGCAGAGCGCCCTCTCTCTCTAAGCCAGTGGTTCTCAACCTTCCTAATGCCGCGACCCTTTAATACACTTCCTCATGTTGTGGTGACCCCCAATTTCATTGTTACAAATTGAACATAATTAAAGCATAGTGATTAATCACAAAAACAATATGTAATTATATATGTGTTTTCCGATGGTCTTAGGCGACCCCTGTGAAAGAGTCGTTCAACCCCCAAAGGGGTCACGACCCACAGGTTGAGAACCGCTGCAAGCTATTGAGCAGGTTTGTCCCATTTGATGAATGTTCCTTAAGAAACACGGTGCGGGAGCTGGTTGCCATCCAGCCGAGCCTTTCACCAGACAGACGCTTTTGGCCTTCCTTATTCTTAGACGAGGAAATATTTTTCTGTATACACACACACGGATTCATGGCATAAGAATTTTTGCATTTTCTTAATTTTAAAAATCGTTGATACTAGTTTTATATAAAGTTTTCCCAGCTGAGCTATGAGGGCAAAAGAAAGGAATTTGTTTTGTGTTAGTTTTTGTTCGAAGATTGGTCTTAAGAAGAGACTGAGCCTTAAGAAGGCCCAGAACTGGAGGAGGAGGTAAGAGGAAAATCGGAGTTGTTAATGAGTAGAGCATAAAAATTGGGAAACTTCTTTGTAGTCAGGCATCTTTCAAATTCTTGAAAAAATAAATTGTATTTTGGGGGAAGATATTCAGTTTCCCATTAGTATGAGGTCATTGCATGAGGCGTATCAGACCTCCTCCTTTTTAGTTAGAATCTTGTTATATACGCTTTGTACAATTACCTTTCCCACACGTATTGCTTTGGTTGTAACCCATTAGATATTGATATGTGGTATTTAATTTTTCACTGGAAACATTGTTTTAACATCTTAGATATATGCCCACCTGTTATTTAGAAGAAAGGATTTAATATTCCAAGCATATAGTTTTTTGTCATAGTTTTATTATTTCTAATTTTATTACATTTTGTTTGAAAAGTACTAGTGCGTACAAGTGATTATTTTTTTGCATTTAATTTTTGCAATTCATGGCCTAGTATTTGATTAGTTTTGACAAATAAATCTCTTTATTTGATAAGAGATTATATCATTCTTGTGGGGCATTTAAGAACCCCCCTGCTTATCTATTTCTTCAGTTTTCTGTCATATTTTCTTTGTGTATTCTATTGATTTGTAATTTGGACTAGAAATGTTAATATTCAACATGTGTTCTAAGGTATATTCAATAATTTTAAACTATTTTATGTGCCTTTTAATCACAATACAGTGTCATCCTATATAATAAAAGCCTGATATGCTAAGTGTCTGGTTGTCTGGTCAGCCATTCATCCAATCAAAGCGTAATATGCTAATGATATGCTAAGGCTGCTCAACCGCTTACTGTGACGTGCACTGACCACTAGGGGGCAGATGTTCCAACCGGTAGGTTAGCTTGCTGCTGGGGTCCGGCCAGTCGGGGACTGAGCGAGATGGGCCAGACATGCCCTAGAGCCCTCTCTTGGTCCCTTCCTGGCTGGCCAACCTCCCGCATCCCTTCCCGGCCCCTATCATGCACCGGTGGGGTCCCTTGTCCTGGCCTGCGCCCTCTTGCAATTGGGCTGAGGGACCCCCCCCCCCCCCAACCAAGTGCATGAATTTCGTGCACTGGGCCTCTAGTTCTTATATAAACACATTCTATTTGTGGTTATTTTCTCCTGCTTAGTTGAGAACTTGAGTTGAGCTCACATTGTAATAAAAAGGGAGGGAATTCACTCATTCTTTCTTATACTTATGGCAAGTTATACTGCTATTTTGGGGTATTTTCTTAGTTTCAGGATTTGCTTTTTCTATTTCAATGGGATTTCTATAAAAGAGATTAAACTCAGATTAAACTGGCTTAAAATCAATTTTCTTTTATATAATACTAGAGGCCCGATAGAGGAAATTTGTGCAAGAGTAGGCCTTTGCAGCCGCAGTGGCTACCTCGATCCCTCCCTTGCAGCTGGGGCAGCTGCCTGGATCCCTTGGCTGCAGCCCTGGCTTCGCCCGGAAGGTTGTCCGGAAGGTTGTCCAGACGGCTGTTTGGTCGATTTGCATATTATGCTTTTATTATTATAGATATATTAATATATCTTGAATTAGTATATGCTGTATTCTTGTATTTGTGTATATCTGAGTTCTCTGTAATTTCATTGTAGTCTATTCTAGTCTGTTTGATATTTTGTCCCTCATTGATAGTGCAGTTGGATCAGTGGCTCCCCAGGTCGAATATAGGATGAAGTTCATCAACCTTGGTCATGCCTGCCTTTGTCTACCTCTGCAGGTTGTCTCTAATTGCAGGCATATGTATACCAGTTCATACGGCATTTAAAACTCTTTTGTTAAATGTCTGTCTCTTCTCCTAGCTACAATTATTTAACTCATCTTTGAGTCCTTAGCATCTGTCACAGAACATGGAATATAGTAGGTGTGCTATAAATGTTTGCTATGTGGGTACTCATAAGAGTTATATTGGACTCCTCTTTCCTCAAACATAAAGGGTCAAAGATAATGGTATACAAATTAACCTGGTAAGATGGAGGAGTGCTTACCCCATTCTCATTTGAGAAAACCACTTCTTTAAGTTTGGGGAGTATTTCTTTTCAAATATACATTTTTGGATATTATTTATGTAAAAGTTTATTAAAGCTTAGTTTTGCCTCACCTGGATTGTAAACTTATTGCAGCCAAGGCCATGTCTTAATTTTACTTCTATTTCTTCTTCTTCGTGTCTATGTGGGCAGTAGGCTCTCTGTACCTGCTGATTATGAATAAAGCAAAGAAATAAATGTCCTTCTCATCTGTTATATGAATTAAAGTCTGGGCATGTCATCATACTGAGCTTGAAGCTCTTTTAGGGCACAGAGCATATTGTGTTTATCTCTGTACCCACAGCATGTAGCACAGTGCCTGAATTTTAGTAGGAATTTGGTAACTCTTAGTAGTTGTGTTGACTAATCTCTTTGGAAGAGAAGAAGTTTATAAACTATAAGTGTTAATGAGATCATAACTTGCCTGGATCCATGGGCAACATGGATTTGAACTATGACTGTTATTGGAGTGCAAAATTATTCAGTTCTGATGTCCTCAGCTCTTTTTCTTCACTCAGACTGTGCATGTTCCTTTAACTTACTTAGCACAGAACTCCTCTGTTTCCCTTCCCTGCAGGCTGCCATGGCTGCCGTTGACAGCTTCTACCTCTTGTATAGGGAAATCGCCAGGTCGTGTAATTGCTACGTGGAAGCGCTAGCCTTGGTGGGAGCCTGGTATACAGCCAGAAAAAGCATCACTGTCATCTGTGACTTTTACAGCCTGATCAGGCTGCACTTTGTCCCTCGCCTGGTGAGCAGAGCAGATCTGATCAAGCAATATGGAAGATGGGCAGTCGTGAGTGGTAAGAAATGGGATTTCAATCCTTGTCTAATCTGAAATCTCCTGTTTGTGTTTTAAGTTGGGTATATTATTCAAGGAGTTACTAAATTTCATGGGAACTTGCTGATTTAAAAAAAAAACAACGTATTTTTTATTATGTTCACATTTTCTTACTGCCATCACCTTGGAAGAATCTTCCTTTGATTTTTGTCCTTATTCTGCTCTCTCTTATTCCCGGTATTGCTCCAGCCCCACCTTCCTACTCCTTGCTTTCCTTTTTGCTCTTTGTTTTGAAATTGTCCTTACAAACTGTCACCACGTTCAGAAAAGCTTTCCTTGTTTTAAATATTGTAATTTATCATTTCTCTTGTTTTAACTATCATTGTAATTTATCATTTCCTGGCACTTATTCAAGCCAGATATATGTTTGAAAACAGTTCCCTACTGTGTCTCATCAACTTGGTGAATGTAAAATAACTTTTCATCTACCTGTCAGGGTGTCTGGGAGAGTGTTTGATACATAATATGTATTTTCATATTATGACATTGTTCTTGACTAATCAGTATTAGAACTTGCTTTACTTCTAGTGTGATTCTTTCTCTGATTAAGCAGAAATGCTAAATGGGATATTTTAAAGATCTCACCATGAAATGAGTGTGCTCACTGTTCCTGGTTGTATTATAGGTGCAACAGATGGGATTGGAAGAGCCTACGCAGAAGAGTTAGCAAGCCGTGGTCTCAATATTATCCTGATTAGTCGAAACCAAGAGAAGTTGCAGATGGTTGCTAAAGACATCGCTGACACCTACAAAGTGGAGACCGATATTATAGTGGCAGATTTCAGCAACGGCCGTGAGATCTACGACCCGATTCGAGAAGCCTTGAAAGACAAAGACATTGGCATCTTGGTAAATAATGTGGGCGTGTTTTATCCCTACCCTCAGTATTTTACTCAGGTCTCCGAGGACAAACTCTGGGACATCATAAATGTAAACATTGCTGCGGCTAGTTTGATGGTCCACATAGTGTTACCGGGGATGGTGGAGAGAAAGAAAGGCGCTGTTGTCACTATCTCTTCTGGCTCCTGCTGCAAACCAACTCCCCAGCTGGCTGCCTTTTCTGCTTCAAAGGTAATGTATTCCTGATTGGAAATGAGATCTCAATGCAATAGGACATTTATTACAATGGTTTGGCCCAATCTGTTGAGCTCTTTGTCAGCAACTCATGTTTGCTAATGCTGTATTTTTTTTTTCCTGAAATGATTATAAGCAAGCCTCATTTTCTCCTGAATTTTCTTCCAAGTTCCAAAAAATTAAAAGTCTTTCTCTCTGCTCCTTTTTAACAGGCTTATTTAGACCACTTCAGCAGAGCATTACAGTATGAATATGCTTCTAAAGGAATCTTTGTGCAGAGTCTAATCCCATTCTGCGTGGCTACCCACATGACTGCCCCTGGCAGTTTTCTGCACAAGTGCCCGTGGTTGGTGCCTTCACCAAAAGTATATGCACATCATGCCGTTTCTACCCTTGGCATTTCGAAAAGGACCACAGGATATTGGTCCCATTCTATCCAGGTAACAGTATGCCTTCACTTTTGTAATTAGGTTAATGCAATCCTAAACCTTCCTAAATGATACATGGGAATCTGACTGAAGCCTCCGGCTGAAAGATGAGAATTGCTAATTCTGATTCTTAAACCTGACACTTTTTTTCTACCTCAGCAAAAAAAGTAAGGGTTTATTTTTAGGAAGTGGCCCACGCCTGAAGACAGGTGACCTAATGCTCAAAGATCTGGCTCCAAACCTGATACTGTTAATGGTTCTGGTTAAGTCACTAGATTTTCTTTTGTGGGATTATTTAGAGCATTCAAAAGTTTAACCTACTTGACATCTAAGAGATGAAAGGTGCTTCTTTAATATAAGTAGATGGTAGCCATATAAAATACTAAGAATTTAGATGAGAATTTAAAAATGCAAACATTCTAGTAATGCTTGAGTGGGTACCTCTAAGTCAACAATATGATCAAAAGACATAAAGCCACAAAGGTCTATTTCATGTAACACAGTTGTCACATCTCAGTAATCTCAGTATATTCTTGGACTCATTTAAGAAGCGTAGAATTTTTTATTTTTTAGTTTGTTCTTCAGGCATGACAAAGACTTGGGTCTTTAGTGTTTTAAAGAATAACTTTGTTAAATATTTGAAAATTTGAATCTAAGTATTAGAGAACTCATAATGATTTATTATAATAGACACCTGTCTCTTTATCTGGCATAATAAGTAGTGTACCCTAATTTAGAATTCTTTTTTCTTTAATATGTAGAATTTTCTTAAATTACCAGCAGATATTTGGGGAACTCTGTAATAAAGATTATCAAATTTACCAATACCAAATAAATAGATAAGTAAATCAAGCGTGAATTTTTACTTTTCTCAAAAGTTTTGGCTATAAGTTTTTTTTTTAAATAAGAAGCAATTTTATTTAAGTGATTATTTCCAGGTCCTTAATTACTGGAGAAAAGCAGAGAAACCTAAAATAATTTTCCAAGCTACTGACCATGAAGTTTCCTAAGAAATGAAGATACAATAAAGATGATGTTTAGATGCAGTAGATATTTTGACTGCATTTATAAAACACTAGCATTTTAATTGCAATTATACTTTATTCACATTGATGGGCTTTTCTGGAGAATGTAGATTTTTTTTTCTGTCAAGAAATCCTATTAGTTTTTTTTTTAAATAAGAAGCAATTTTATTTAAGTGATTATTTCCAGGTCCTTAATTACTGGAGAAAAGCAGAGAAACCTAAAATAATTTTCCAAGCTACTGACCATGAAGTTTCCTAAGAAATGAAGATACAATAAAGATGATGTTTAGATGCAGTAGATATTTTGACTGCATTTATAAAACACTAGCATTTTAATTGCAATTATACTTTATTCACATTGATGGGCTTTTCTGGAGAATGTAGATTTTTTTTTCTGTCAAGAAATCCTATTAAGCTAATTTAATTCCTAAAATAGTTTTCTATAGAAAACTGTTTGAATTTTCCAGTTTTTTCTATTTTCATTTTTATTTTACTCAAATTATTTTCAACATTATTAATTTTTTTTTTCAGTTTTACAACAGATATTTGATTCATTAGTAGCTGTTTTGTCCATAGCAGTTTTCTCTGGTAGCTTTTGCTGTCGTGACTTTTTCTTTTCATTTTTTCTCTTAAAATATATTTTTATTGATTTCAGAGAGGAAGGGAAAGGAGAGAAACATCAGTGACGTGAGAGAATCATTGATCCGGTGCCTCCTGCACACCCCCTACTGGGGATCGAGTCAGCAACCTGGGCATGTGACCTTGACTAGAATCGAAACCAGGACCCTTCAGTCCTCAGGTCAATGCTCTGTCCACTGAGCCAAACCGGCTAGAGCATGACTTTGCTTTTATAATTATTTTCTCTGACTCCATTTTTCTCAGATTGCAAAGATCTAAATTTTGTCAAGGTTTCAATTTCTGTCTTTAGCTTATAAAAAATTTACTGTGTGAAGTTTGCTATGCTAAACATACCATGAAAAGTTTTGTTTTGTGCTGTTTATTCCAGTTAGTCTTATATGTTATTAATTAAATAAGAATGATGGGCTGACCGTATTTCTTGACAAGATAGGCGAGAGATTGAACATGAGGGGTTGAAGGAAAGGAAGAAACACATTCTCAGGTTTTTGGTTCCAGAACCTCCGTGGTGCCACTTACTCAGGTAGCATGAGAGGAAGAGGTCAGGCCTTGGAGAAACAATACGAGTTTTACACATGCTGGATTTGGAGGGTCTGGGAAATAGTTAAGAGAAGTGGAGTCGGCAGCTGCATAGGTGGGAGCTCAGGTGAGAGGTTTGTACGGAGGTATAGGCTTACTGGTCATCAGCGTTTAGCTGGATGATACGCTGTGGGGTTGGTGATATTATCCAAGGAGAGTGTGTAGAGGAGAAAAGATGGCCTGGTCAGAGACTCAAGGAACTCCAGCATTCCAGGGAAGGTGGACTGAGAAGGGCAGCCAGCGAGGTCAGTAGGAGAGGAGGAGAGTGGAATATGGATGTGAGGGTTAGAGATAGTTTTCAGGTGGAAGGCATAGTCATCAGTGTCACATGGTGCCATTTGGCCCATAGCATAAGGACCAACATGTGTCTGTTGGGTTTAGAATCTTGGAAATCCTCGATTAAAGCAGTTTTGGAGGCATTTTAGGGAGCAGCTGCATTACAGTCGGTAGGTGACTATAGAGAAGTTGGGGATATGGAGACAGTGTGCTCAAGATTATAAGGCTGTAGCCTGGCTGGTGTTGCGCAGTGGTTGATCGTCAGCCTATGAACCAAGAGGTCACTGGATCAGTTCCCAGTCAGAGCACATGCCCAGGTTGTGGGCTTGATCCCCAGTAGGGGGTGAATCAATGATTCTCATTATTGATATTTCTATCTCTCTATCCCTCTCTCTTTTTCTCTCTCTAAAACCAATAAACATATACTTTGGGAGGGGGGAGAATATAAGGCTCTACAGACAGTGGATTGGGTCCAAAGGAAGGAATTCTCTTTGCTATTTAATCTATGCAAATCAGCAGTGACTTGACTGTAATTTAATGCTGGAGGAATGGGGTAAGTGGAGAAGAAAGAGCTTAGAGACGGGAGAAAGGGGTTGATTCCTGGAAGTGGGGGAATAAGGCTGAAAGCACAAGTAGAGGGGAAGTGATGTGAACTTTGGAAACAATTAGAAAGTGAAGAAGGAGAGAGGAGAGGCTGGGAGTCCACTTAGAAGTTGAGAAACCCGGTCTGATGGCTCCTGTGAGGTGAGGGTGAGGTGGAGGGAGTGCGAGGCTGAGAGAGTGAAGTTTGAAATAATAATTGTGAAGAAAGGGGAGTGAGGTACCTGGGGACCCATCAGTGGATGGCTGAGCAGAGAGGAGGCCTGAGTGATGGTGGGCCTGAGAATCAATGGTGCCTTCAGCTATGCGGCTTTTCTCTAGCAGCTCTCAGCACATTCATATGCATCTATTACCCGCCTTGAAGCCACTTCAAAGAGGGCGTCAAAAGTAATTTCACAGAGAACATTTCTGAGTTTGTGTGAACAGAGGTTATGTTTGACAGGCTTGCACAGAGGTTAGGGAGCAGGTTTTCTCACCCCTGACCCCTGCCTCAGCCTTCCTTACACATGTCTTCATTTCCTTACATGCCTGTGAAACAGCATTTCTGAACAGGAGCATTAGAACTGACTCACAACCATGACATCTTTGCTTTCTCTCATATAATGTAGCAATTGCATCTTACGTGTATTATGCTAGTTGTCTTAATAAAGATTTGCAAGCAAAACTAAAAAAAAATGATTTGGACTTTAAAAACAGCTAGAAAGGAGTCAAATGTATTTGTGTTCATTGTTCACTAGTTATTAATGTTGATTTGGGAGCATTTCTTATTTCCAGAAGTGGCATTAGGCAATATTCAGTTGTCAACTTTGGAACACATAGTAAGCCGGACAGAAAAAGGAGGGCCTTTCCTTTATAGCTTTCTGTTTGTGATCCTTGACATAAAGGCCAGAAACATGCTGGTACGTGTGTGGCTGAAAAAACAGTTCATTTGACAACTTGAGCAGTGAGTTTCTTGCCTGTGAACATGGAGACTGTGTTCCAGATGACAGGAAAGCTCCGGGGAAAGGGGAGTAGAGTGGGAGAATCTGAGCTCTCCGACTGGCTCATGGTCCTTTCTGAATGTCTACCTACTTGGGATGTATTTGTTCACACATACGCTGTGTGTTGCTGTTGGGAAGAGAACACATGGCATGGAGGGGAGTGGTGGAGCTCAGTGGAAATGAGAAGCCCCTTGGGCTGCATATTGAGATGTGGGTGAGGGTCCGGGAGCCAGGCTGACACTGTGGCGGAGGAGGACCAGCTCCACTCTTAGGCCGGGACACTGGTCAGGAGTCCTGAGCATGCCCAAAGCCTTACAGAACCCGAAACCCACCCCTCCTCTCTCTCTCTCTCTCTTTTATTAAATACATTTTATTGATTTTTTACAGAGAGGAAGGGAAAGGGATAGAGAGTTAGAAACATCGATGAGAGAGAAACATCGATCAGCTGCCTCCTGCACACCCCCTACTGGGGATGTGCCCACAACCAAGGTACATGCCCTTGACCGGAATCAAATCCGGGACCCTTCAGTCCACAGGCCGATGCTCTATCCACTGAGCCAAACTGGTTAGGGCGACCCCTCCTCTCTCTTGTAGACACACTCACACTCGCACCCTCCTCTTCACTGTGGCCCTGCTCTGCAGTTTGGAGTGCCAGAGACTTGCCATTCTTTCCTGTGACGGTTGTTCCTGAAATAGGCGACGAGTCAGCCCCTTTAGTCTGTCTGTCAGTACCCAGGGGATGAAATTCTCCCCTTCTCTTCCATTAGCTCTCTCCACCAAGCTCTTTCCACCTGCTTCCCAGGAAGCTAAAAACCTCATTGGGATGAGCTAGACAAGATGAGCCAGTGACATCTCCAAGTGCAGCACCTTAGGAAACTGTGAAAAACACCTTGATGCTGGTCCCCCCACTATAGACAGTGGTCATGGATGGACATTGAAAACAAGCAGATTTTTAGATGCCGATTCTTTCTCCACTGAATAAAGACTGAAAAAAAAAGTACTTTGAAGGGGGATCCAGTTATCTAGTCTGTCTCAGGTGTCTATGTGTTTGTGACACTACTTACTGGGTCCTCCTCTGGGACCAAAAGCTGACTTCTTTCATCTCCTTGGATTCAGAATCTTTTGCTTTAAGACAGCAGCTCCAAGGAGGAATATCCAAGCATTTTCCTCCATGAAATCCTAGCTGTTTAAAGAAGTCCAAAGAGACCTTAGTCCTTCCCCCAGAAAGTTACCCATGGCTCCAGGCCAAATACTGGGCTCCTGTCTCTGAGGTGGTTTGGAGCTTCTGTGGAATCTGCTGTGAGCAGCTGTGGTTCCGACTGTCTTCCTGCAGTTCACCATACTGGGACCCCCTCCTTATTTGGTGTGGTTCCCTGGAGCTGCAGAGTAACCCAGACTAGAATTTCAGCACTTGCTGGGGGTCTGCCCATTTCCCTTTCTTAACATGCAAAGTGTTAGAACTTTCACGCAGTATAACGTTTATACTGACAAACGTGCCACTGTAGTGCAGGGTGTCTCCACCTCAGCACTATTGGCATTGGGGTTGGATAATTGTTGTGGAGCTGTCCTATGTGTTATAGGATGTTCAGCCCATCCTTGACGTCTGCCCACTGGATGCCAGTAGCACCACCACTCCAGTTGTGACAACCAGTAATCTTATAACCCTGGTGGAGGGGGAGCAAAATGGGCCTGGTTGAGAACCTGGTAGCAGAACAACATCAGCTGGACTCCCTGGATCCCCAAGCCATCCTCATCACATCTCAAGACAGTGTACTAGGGTCCTAGTGTTGTTTATTCAGTTTTCTTATTTAACTTGGCTCCATTCTGCCTCTCAAACCTGTTTGCTCACATAGCACTAACGTTTATCTATTACAGCTGCCTTTCCTTCTGGAAAGAGTTTATAATTCTTAAGCAAATTAACACACTATTCTTATCAAGTAATGATGGAATCCTATTATTGCATGTAGGTGTGTCCCTCCTCATTAGAGAAAGGGGATGGATGGGTTGGTGATCATGTTTCTATTCCCATAGGTCTAACATATGGTCTTATGCTAAGGAGGTGCTAAGTACAGTAGCACCTAAAGTCTTTTTCCTTTTTAGTATTTAAAGTGATAAGTGATATTTGTTGGATTAAATAAGATGCTGATCTGTACATTTCAGTGTCAGTGGCTTTGGGTTCTAATCTTTTAACCTTTTTCTCTTCCATTTTTAGTTTCTTTTTGCACAGTACATGCCTGAATGGCTCTGGGTGTGGGGAGCAAATATTCTCAATCGTTCTTTACGTAAGGAGGCCTTATCCTGCAAACCCTGAAGCTGGATGATGGTTTGGGACGCTTTGCCAAGTCATGGGAACCTACAGTATTCTGACATTTGGAAGAACACATTTAATTTATCTTCTGTATTTTCTTTTATTACTGATGACTTAGCATATTGTTGGCTCATCATTTGCAAAGCAAACATAATACTTGTAGAGAGTGTTGTGGAAAAACTCAAGGGCCAAATGGATGGCACAGAGTAAATAATGACTGAGGCACAAGAACTGATTGAGGAAACTTAAATTTCAATGCTTTTTTCCCCTAAATTGTTCAAAAGTTGTGTGGTTTATGTTGTTCTAGGAGCTACAGCAATCTGGTACTGAAATATACATGACTTGTGACCTCTTAAAATTTCAGATGGTATTTTTAAGGGAAATTATGTCAGTAGGTGAATTATAGTATTGGTTTTCAAATGTTCATCAGGAAAGACTATTTAAAAGTGTTATTTTATAAGATGGCTGGTATGATTAACAGTAGAAATCTCTGTGTGTTAATATTGTGTAGCTCTAGTTGTCTATCTGTATATGAAAATGCTGCTTTTTAACTGATATTTCATTAGAGAACCATATGTTTATGGATGTGTGTATCTGGGTAACTTTATGGATAAGTTACTAAAATTTTTTTTTTTGTTAAGCTGGTTTAATGTGGAACCTTACAGGGTATTAAAGTTCTAGATTATTTCTCTTTATACTAAACAATCTTACCCAATTTTGTGCTATTGGCTTGCCAAGTATAATATTACTTACACCATCTGTTTTTTTAACCTACCATGGAATTAATTCATTCCTAGATTTGGACGTGTACTGACTGTCAGTAATCTGTTGATTTATAATTATTGTGGATAAGTAGTGATTTCTTAGCCTATGACCCATTTTATAACTAAAATTTAGCCCTATAGAGCTTGTTATATCTGGTTTTCATACACTTTTCTATGTAATATTATTTAATTCCAGTAGCATTATTGGTGTAAACATCAAGTATTTATGAAGTTAGTAGTTAAAATATGGACAAATGTGTGTGATATGTATTGTATCTGTTGAAATAAGTTAGAAGCTCATTCTTGGTTCCTGTAATTACTTTATGCATTATAGTGAATAGTTTTATTGGTGTGAAGGTAATTATGCATAGCCCCCCACAATATGGGTTAGCATTGAAAGCTACTGTGAAATGTTTTTGGTTCAGGTCCTATAAAGCCAAACATTTTGAGGACCACATACGTAGTGCTTGAAGTGGTAAATCACTGTATGGATATGACTGTGTGCAAAGTAAAAATTTGGAGTTTAATATTGGGACACTGATGCAGAAGCTAGTACATTTTTTAAATCAGGACTTTTATGGAATTGTTTTGAGATGATGTTCCATTATGAGTAGGTCTAAGCATGCTTTCATGTTATGCTCACAGTTTTGCCAGTGACATCGCTTCAGTATTTTCAGATGTGACTTTGACTCAGTTCAGAAGCTCTTCCACTTATAGATCATGCCTTCATCACATAAGAGGAAGACATTCAGATGTGAAAACATATACACTAATGGCACTACATAACACTAAAGGTATTGATGGAGTTAGTTTAGAGCCTTTATTTGGTTACATTTGACATTTTCCCTCACCCAACAATTATGGTCATTAAGACTAGAAAAAATTTGATGTCCTGCCACATTGACCTGAACTTTGACATGTAATAAGCAGCAGCAATGTAATGTAAAAAGTACCATATTTATACCTGTGTTATGTGGTACAGCAACGTCTTATATTTATAGATTAGGTATTGAATCATTGTTACCTGATGAGAATAAATAAACCATGTCAGTGATGTTTTAAAAATTCTTTACTTGGCAGGACGTTTGTAAATAAGCTTATTGGTGCAAAGTTAGTGAAAGATCAAAACCAAGAATCTTCCTTAGGTTTTATGTTTCATAAAATACTTTTTCCCAGAGCTCATTTTAGAGTAATAATTGGACCACTGTAGATAGGGTTTCTTTTTTTTTTCTTCTTTTTTAAAAAAAATATTTTTATTTATTTCAGAGAGGAAGGGAGAGGGGGAGAGAGATAAAAACATCAATGATGAGAGAGAATCATTGATCGGCTGCCTCCTGCACCCCACACTTGGGATTGAGCCCAAAACCCAGGCATGTGTCCCGACCAGGAATTGAATCATGACCTCCTGGTTCCTAGGTCAGCACTCTACCACTGAGCCATACTGGCCAGATCTAGATGGATTGTCTTACTAAGAATGGGGGAAATAACCTTTGAAACAATGGGTGAACTGAAAATTTAACAATGAAAGTGGTTGCTTCTTCCTTTGGAAGAGGTTTTGCTCCATATATTTGTGAATGGATTGTCTGGAATGAGGGATACATTTTTTTCCCCATAGAAACAATTACTTAAAAATTGTAAAAACTTAATTTATGGATGCAACTCAATAAGAGCAGGTAATTAGGCAAGGAAATTGTACATATGCATGTCTTTTGAAAATATTAGGTTGGTTTCTTCATCTCATTCTTCTGATAAGGTAAGATGAAGGTTTTAGTCATTGACTTTGGCAACATGGAGATCGATTGGTGGGGATGAAAGGGAGATTGTAGTGAGTTCAAGAAAGAGTGGGGAGGACAGGAAGACAGCAAGGAGAGACAGCTCTACTGAGGAGTGTTTTTGTTTTGTTTTAACCTCAAGTTACTTAAAATCTTGTCACATTTGGGAACCAGAGGGTTTAGGTGGTGTCCTGTCTTTGACATTGCGTGACCTCCGAAACAAAGACCAGTCTCACCGTGTGTCTGTCTCAGTATTGGCTAAGCTGTTATTCTTTAAAATAACATTTAGTTTAAATAAAGATTTACCTTCCATGGAATTTCGAGTGCTTTATTACACACATGAAGCATGGGTTTAGGACAGCCGTGGGCAAACTACGGCCCGCGGGCCGGATCTGGCCCGTTTGAAATGAATAAAACTAAAAAAAAAAAAAAAAAAAAAAAAAGACCGTACCCTTTTATGTAATGATGTTCACTTTGAATTTATATTAGTTCACACAAACACTCCATCCATGCTTTTGTTCCGGCCCTCCGGTCCAGTTTAAGAACCCATTGTGGCCCTCGAGTCAAAAAGTTTGCCCACCCCTGGTTTAGGACATTAGAACCTTGAGTGGTGGAAAACCGGGAGACCAGGATGCTGTGGTTCTCCGCCTTTCTTGGTGGATTTCTCAGCCATCTGTCTCATGTCCGAGTCCCCTTCAGTTTACAGGGTTCCAAGGAGCTGGCAGTATTCTTCACTTCCCTGTTTTTGGGCTTCACTGTCACATGACAAGGATGTTTGCAATGCACTAGCCTACCTTAGCCCCTGACACTTGGGCTATGCATTCAATGGTACAGTGACTTAAAGGGCCCTTAAAAGAACCCTGGCCCAAATCAATTTACCCCAAATTAGAACAGTTAAACTTAAGATCAAGTGCATTAATCATGGCAGCAGGGAGTTCTGCTTAACTTTGAGCATCTCAAAACGGGGGAATGGGGAGGGGGGAACTGTTTCACCAGATGTGGATTGGTTTAGATGTAACCACCACTGTTTACTGGACATATTATGACTCCAGCTTTGTATGTTTTATTTAACCCTCCTATGAGGTAGGTATTAATATCTTTGGGGGGGTGTAGGAAGGTGAGGTATAAAGAACAAGTACAACTTGCCCAAGATCACAAAGCTAGCAGGTGATTCTGTATCCCCTATATTAAACCAGTTTGTTAAAGGGAAGATGAAGTGCTGTGACATTTCTGGTCATATTGGTCCTATGCAGCATTAGCATGCTTTGGTGGAAAGCTCAAGCAAGACATAAGCAGTTTATCTGACTACATAGCACATCCTTTTTCATTGGCATTACCTAAAGTATGTTTTCCGTTCCCCAATTGTGCCCAAGCCAAGTGTGGGCCACTTCAGCATTTCTACAGAAAACAGCCTGTGATCCCCAGTATTGAAATCACCCACGCATTTTGTGGGGGGAGGCAAACTTTTGATACTTGTTTCTTTGAAGGGGTAACACTTGGTATTATCGGTCCAGGCAGGGCGGAAAGGAGCCGGGAGTGGAGCAGACAAGATTTGGGGCAGGGGTTTCGCCTGTCAGGGTGAGAGGGAGACAGGTAACTGACTCACGGGTGACTGCTCCGCCCGCTGCCATGTCGGTGAACGGGTGGGGGTTTGCAGAGTTGGTGCCGCCCGAGCCTCGCTCTGGACCCGGACACCTATAGGCCCCAAGAGGAGAGCGTTGGATACAGCCTCAGGCGTTTATAGCAAATGCTGGCTACGGGGCACGATCCGTCAGGTTGGTTGTCCGCAGGACAAGGGCCAGCGTGGCTGCTTTCGTGCCTGTGCCTGTTCCCTAAGGTCCTGACCCCAAAGCCCAGCGCATCCAAGGACAGGTGCCGCTACTAGGGCAGAGCAAGACCTACGGCCTGCAGCCCCGCCCCTCCCCCAGGGCCGCAAACATCGCGAGACTGTCGTTCGTCTTCCGGCCCAGACCCTGCGGCCCTCGGCGTCTGGAGTGCGCACGCAGGCCTCACGCAGGGTACGCACAGCGGGCGGGGCTGGTGTTCTCAGCCGTCGGTCTCCCCGTCCCATGGCGTATTCTCGCGAGAGTTGGGAGTAAACAGCCCCGAATGGAGACTCGAGGTGTGTTCGCCGCGGAGGAGCCGTCATCCTGGGCCCTCCGGACCCGAGTGTGAGGCAGCAGCAGGTACGTCAGGAGGCCCGCTCCCCGAGTCACCGCATCTCCCGATCTGCGCGGCTGTCGGCGCGTGCTGAGGTGCTCCTCGCGCCCCAGGCCCCGAGGATGGGGGTCTGCGCTGGCGGTGGCTGGGGCCTCCCTGCGACCCTGGACCCGCGGGGAGCGGACCCGGGTTGTGGGGCGCGGGCCTGGGGCGTGCGGTAAAGCCAGGCATTTAGACGCACCGGCTCCACAGCGTGCTCGGCGGTAGGAAATGAGCAGACCCCTCCGCTCGCCAGACCCCGCCTGGACTTAACCGGCTGTTGTCCCTGCCCGGCCTTTTCTGCGTGTTTACCCGGTGTGGTAGCTGGCCCAATTTCATTTTCTTATGTGAAATAAGCTTTAACAGAGTGAAACAATATGCCGGGCTCTGACCCTCAGCCTCCGGACGTCCCCGAGTGCTAGGTATACTCCAGAGGGTTCTGGTGTCAGACTTTCAGTGACCGCAGAGCTTTGCCGCGCCGAGTCTGTGCACCCTGCTCCGCTGATTTTCAGACATGCAGTGTAAGAAGCTCGTGGGCAGGGGGGCCCCGAGGTTCTTGGGTTTACTTGGAACCAGCATGCCTTCCAGATCTGTCGGATCTTCAGGTCTGGCCGTGCCCTGTCATGATGTGCTTCCTGTGACTGTTACAGATCAACATCATTTTTATTAAGGTGTTTACCCCTTGTTTTTGTTAGAGCCACTGAGAATCTTGGCCTGTTTGTGCGTGCAAATTAAGTTCAAGATTTACATTTACCTTAAGAAACTTCCAAGTGAGATAGAGTGACATAAGATCCGAATTGAACTCCGGAGCATTTAGTTTCCTATGGTCCTTCAGTCTGAACTGTGCTAGTAAGTAGCTCTCTGACTTCAAGGTCTCATTCTGTAAAAGTATCAAAACGAGGGGCCTGGGGAACAGTGATTCTTCCAAACATTTTTTATCTTTTAATGTAAGAGCTTTGTTAAGGTAAAATTTACATGCTGCAAAATTCACCTGTTTTAAGGTACTGATTCATTGATTTAAAAAAAAATCAAATATTGAGTTGTGTAATCATAACCACAATCCATTTTTAGGACATTTCTATCACCCCAAAAAGATCCCTGGTGCCCATTTGTAGTCACTACTCATTTCTAACTTGAGCCCCAGATCACCACTAATCTTTCTGTTTCTCTAGAGCAGCGGTTCTCAACCTGTGGGTCGCGATCCCTTTGGGGGTTGAACGATCCTTTCACAGGGGTCGCCTAAGACCATCAGAAAACACATATATAATTACATATTGTTTTTGTGATTAATCATTATGCTTTAATTATGTTCAATTTGTAACAATGAAAATACATCCTGCATATCAGATATTTACATTACCATTCATAACAGTAGCAAAATTACAGTTATGAAGTAGCAATGAAAATAATTTTATGGTTGGGGGTCACCACAACATGAGGAACTGTATTAAAGGGTCGCGGCATTAGGAAGGTTGAGAACCACTGGTCTAGATTTTTCTTTTCCAAATATGTAATTGATTCAGGTGGTATCATACCTTGTGTCTGGCTTCTTTAATTTAGTATAATATTTTCAAGGTTCATCCATATTGTAGCTTGTGTCACCATTCCTTTTTATGGCACAGTAATATTCTTTTTTATGGATATAAAACATTTTGTTTATTCATTCATACAAAACACCTTTTGCAAATAAAATTTTATTTTATGTTCCCGTGTATGATGCACATGGCCAGAGGCCTTCATTGGAAGGGGTGTGTGGGGATGGGGGTGGGGGGGGGCGGTGTGACTCCTGTCTACTAGTTCTCTCCATTGCATTCCCCAAGCAACTGTTATCCGATCAAGAGTTGCTTGTATCTATGAAAAAAAAATTCTAATTAAGTGCTTGAAGAGCTCTGAAGCACCTATGGGTTCCCTTCTAGTCAAGAGGTGTTTAGCATTCCCTTCAAATTCACATGTTTTTTATTCCATTTTCTATCATTCTGGTTGTAGGTCATTCTTGCCTGCTGCCTCTTTATTTTTGTGGCACAAATAATTAAAGTAACAAGAACTAGGAGGGCTGAAGACTTAGGTGAACTGCACATGACTCCCATTAGTGCTTTAAGCAGGGTTTGAGGGTGGAGGGATTTGCAACTACCTCTTTGCACTAGGAGAGAGTTGAGACATTGCTTATATTTTATTGGAAAGGCTTGACAACTCCATCTCTTGGTGACTTGAAATATTAAGAATGCGAAGCTAGACCTTTATTTGGTGTTTGGGTAGGGGACCTTGGTCTCTTACAGTGTTTTTGCCTGAGGAGGTGGTTAAGAGACACTTAAGTTGATTTTTCCTTCTCTGTTTTCCTCATCAGTTTTGATGTGCTGCAGAAATCTGTTAGCTAGATTTATTCATCTTGACAATGTCTTTTTGCTTAAGGAAATGAGTTTAAAGTAAACTGAGGAAAGTACTGAGTTTGGGGGTGCCTCATGTGTGGGCTAGCCAGTATTAGAGGAATGAAGGATAGGACACGGGAGCAACATGTGTGAAAGACTAGGCAATAAAGACGGTGTAGACCAGGATTTTTAAACTTGAGCACTATTGACTCTGGGCTGAATTATATGTGTTCTTTCCCCCTCCCCCCTTACCAATGGGCAGACTGTGCTAGGAGGAACCAGTTCAACCAGGTGTAAAAACACACCTTTTTAAAGACAGTATGGTCTGGCATCACTTAAATGCCAGCTTATTAAACAATGCTAATACAGCCAACTATACAGTTAGTTACAAAAGTGGTATTTTTACAGCTACATTTTAATTGAACTGAATGGTCCCCTTTCGTGGCCTAAACATAATTCTGTTTTCTCTGGAGTTATTTCAGTAAAGATTTATTAAAAAGCAAGGTATATCTGCATACTTAGATGACTATTGGGTGATACAAGTAATTTCCTCTCATCTGAATTGCTTTTTAATTATTTGTAAATAAATAATTTCAGATGTACTTTAGCTGTACCCAGAATTATAATCTTAGCCATATTCTTTTTGAATGCAGAGTAGAAGAATCTCAGAATTTCATGGAATGCTAGCTGTCAGCAAGATCAATTGCTTGTCCAAGTAATGCATTTCCTCTACTTTGTCTCCCTTTTAAAATATATCATTAAGTCTCATTCTTGGCATGTATTATTTTAACTGGTTTGTTTGCATTCAGTGTTTGATGTCCAATATATTTTGATTATACCTGTATTAGAGGCATAATTATAACTTAATTATGGAAATCCATAATTATGTAAATACCATCTTTTAGAGTTTACCTTTGTATTGAATGGTAACCAGGTCTTCTATATAAAGAACTGATAGATATTAAATCCAATATACACTTGGTGGATCCAGTAACAGCCCTAATTAGGCCCTACGAGTAAGTGATACTACAGATGGTAAGCCCGTTCAGAATGAACTAGCTAAAAGCTTAGCCTTCCTTTAAGAGGGAGACACAGCTTTTAGTAAACAATTCCTAGGAAATAGATCCCTTTTAAGCTTTACATATTACATATAAAATTAAAATTTAAATATTTTGAATCTTTGTGCCACTGTCTTACCAGAAAATACTTTTCTAGATAATATTTACCTTATAAACCTCTATCTTAAGAGGTTTATAAGGTATTTACCAGTAAGTAATACATGTTTTATTTAATTATAAATATAATTATATACTCTCTTTGTAAAAATATGAATGAGTAGAATTTAAGGAGAAAATAACTACCTGTATCATACCATTGAAATGTAGAACCTGTTACCACTTTGGTAGACCTTTTTTCATATTCTTTTTTCCTGTGCACATATATAAAAATCAAAGTGTGGATCACATTGTACATGAGCTGTTTTATTTAATGTTTCATAAGTATTTCCCTATATTCTTTGGAAAATATATTAGTTTCCTTTTGCTGCTATAACAAATTTCTACTGACTTAGTGTCTTAAAACAACACAAATTTAGTATCTTACAGTTCTGGAGGTTAGTAGTTCGAAGTCAGTCTCACTGGGATAAAGTCAAGATGTCAGCAGGGCTTCATTCCTTTTTCAGTTTCTGGAGGCGCCTGCATTCCTTGGCTCCCAACCTCTTCCTCTGATTACTTCAGCCTCATTCATCATCACATCTACTGCCAGCTCAGAGCTCCTGCCTCCCTCTTATGAAGACTCTTGTAATTACATTGGACCCACCTGGATAATCCAGGTTCATCTCCCCATCTAAAGATTCTTTGTTTCATTATACCAGCAAACTCCCTTTGGTCATATAAAATAACATTTACAGGTCCTGGGGATGAAGATAAGGACATCTTTGGGGGATCATTATTCAGTTTTCCAAAGGAATATAATTAAGGAACATAATTGGGAATTGCTGCATAACATCCTATATAATAAAACCCTAATATGCAAATCGACCGAAGGGCAGAATGACTGGTCGCTATGACGCACACTGACCACCGTGGGGCAGACGCTCAATGCAGGAGCTGCCCCCTGGTGGTCAGTGCGCTCCCACAGGGGGAGCGCCGCTCTGCCAGAAGCTGGGCTCATGGCTGGCCAGTGCAGCTGTGTGGTGGGAGCCTCTCCGGCCTCCATTGTAGGTGGGTGGTAAGGAGCGAGGGGTCCTGGACTGCAAGAGGGATGTCTGACTGCCAGCTTAGGCCCGATCCCCTTGGGCCTAAGTTGGCAGGTGGACATTCCCCGAGGGGTCCTGGACTGCGAGAGGGCGCAGGCCGGGCTGAGGGGACCTCCCCCCCACACACACCCCGTGCATTATTTTCATGCACTGGGTCTCTAGTTCTATAATATGGATGAACCATAATTATTTAGCTAGTCCCCTATTATACTTTTAGATGGTTTCTAATTTCCCCCAGTTATAATCCTTGGACATAAATCATTGTATGCTTTCAGATTCGCACATATAGGGAATGAATTTCTAAGGGAGATTTTAGAAGAGCAGTGTAGCCTACTTCTTAAGAGTGTGGCCACTGAAGCCAGATTTCCCCAGTTCCTAGCCCTGCTTTCCCACTCACTGGCCATGAGACTCCAGGCAAGGTTTTGAGCTACCTTGGGCCTCGGTTTTCTCATCTGAGAATGAGGGCAGTAACAGGTTGTTGTGAGAATTAAATGAGTTAATATATGCAAATTACTTAGAAAAGCTCAGTAAGTATTCCTTTTTATTGTTATTACTGGATTTATTAGACCAATATTTTTTACATTCGTCTTTAAGGCTTTTAAATACACATTGGCAAAATATTCTAAAAGGTAGTAAGAACTTTTTTTACATTCACTAGCAACATATGAGAGTACTAATTGGGTTGAATTATTAAACATGATTATGTTTTATACTGAATGTCTCAATTTATGTCTGTCAAAATGTTACTAGAGTTTTATTTATTTATTTTTTTTATTTTTAAAATATATTTCTTTATTGATTTCAGAGAGGAAGGGAGAAGGAGAGAGAGATAGAAACATCAATGATGAGAGAGAATCATTGATCGGCTGCCTCCTGCACACCCCCTACTGGGGATTGAGCCCGCAACCCAGGCATGTGCCCTTGGCCAGAATCGAACCTGGGACCCTTCAGTCCGCAGGCTGACGCTCTATCCACTGAGCCAAGCTGGCCAGGGCAAGAGTTTTATAATGTAAACTAGAGGCCTGGTGCATGGATTTGTGCTCCGGTGGGGTCCCTCGACCTGGCCTGTGAGCTCTCGCAATCTGGGACCCCTCAGGGGATGTTGGAGAGCCCAGTTTCAGCATGATCCTCCACAGGCCAGGCTGAGGGACCCCACTGGTGCAAGATTGGGGTCAGGGAGGGACCACAGAAGGGCTCCAGGGCCCCTCTCTCCCAGACCTGATCCGCTGGACCCCAGCAGCAAGCTAATCCACTGGTCGGAGCATCTGCCCCCTGGTGGTCAGTGCGTGTCATAGTGACTGGTCAAACGAACATTTGAACACTTAGCATATTAGGCTTTTATTACATAGGATTATAGAAACATTGAGGTTAACTTTAACAGAAATTTATGATGGATCTTTTCAGGAGTTCTCTCAATTCCTTAGGTTGAGAAATACTTTTAATTTCACTTTGACTAGCTCAATCCCATCTGTTAGGATATCATTCAGTGTAATGGTTGATGTATGTGTTAATCTCTTTGCCATGGTATGTGGTCTGGTTATGCACACAGTGAGTCTAACCAGAAATGTGCGGAGTGCACTTATATGAAGTTTGTAAGTGCACTCCCCACATTTTAAAATTCGGTACTCCCACCCTTCTCAGTGCATTTCTAGCACCTGAGACTAAATATAGAACTTATTTACTTGCATATTTTGGAAACAATGTAAAGGTTCCAAGAACAGTATAAAACCTTTTCTCTTTGAACCATTTGAAAGTAAGTTGCAGGCCTGGTGCCCATTATCCCCTCATATTTTAGTGGGCATTTCCTGCGATTGCTTGGACCTCCTTACATAATCATAGCACAGCCTTCAAAATCAGGAAATTAGTCTTTTTAAAATGTTTTTATTGATTTAAGAGAGAGGGAAAGAGAGAGAGAAACATCATTGATAAGAGAGAATCATCCATCCACTGCCTCCTACTGGTGATCGAGTCCACAACCCAGTATGTGCCCTGACCAGTAATCTAACTGACCTGGTTCATGGGTTGACGCTCAACCACTGAGCCAAGCCGACAGGGCAGGAAATTAGTCTTGATACAGCACTGCTATCCAATCATAGGAAGGCCCCATTCAGATTTTGCTATTTGTTCCAATAATGTCCATACAGCAAAGGGGCCCATTTCTGAATCTTGAGTTGTAGTTAGGGGTCATGTTTTTTGAGTTTCCTTCAATCTGGAGCCATATCTAAGCCATTCCTTGGCTTTCATTACCTTGGTACTTACGAATATTCTAGGCCAGTTATTTTGAAGACTGTCCCTTGGTGTGGGTTCTGATACTTCCTCATGATCTGATTGAGGTTGTGCATATTTGGCCACAGGGCTCTTGAGCGCATCTGCTCAGTGGCCCCTGTTCCTTGTGTCCCATTGCTGGTTAACTTGATGAAGTTTCTCCACATAAACTTACTCTTTTTTCCTTTGTAAATCAGTTTTGTTGGGAGGCATTCCGAGTTTATGTGAATATTTCATTCTTTAAATTTTCAATTTATTAATATATGTCATCGTGGACTCGGGTTTTCTTGTTTTACTCAGTGGGTTAGGATCTGTTACATTCGTTATTTATTTTGATGCTCAGATTATCCCAAGCTGGCTTCTGTATCCCATTGACACATCCCCATAGTTCTTTGAGCACTTTCTTCCTTTCTGCAAGAATAAGATGTTCCAGACTCACCTGTTCTTAACCTGCCTAGTCTGGTACTAGGTCCTCCTCCAGAGAGCCTGGTTTCTTTTAGTGAGGATGGTATTTAGAAGACCAGTGCTGGGCACTAGATGGGCTCCCTCTTATTGGGATGTCACTGCCCCAGTGTCCTTTCTGGAGACAAAGCTAGGAAATGTATGTGTGTGTACACACATTTGCATATGTTTGTTTCTACATCTGTCTATATATTGAAGACCTTGAGTTCAGACCAGTGCTTCCAGTTTTAGTCTGATCCTACATGGTTCATTCAAGTTTCACTCCTTTTCATATTTGTGACTTCATTCTTTGACAGAAAGCTGCCTCCCACTACCTGTAAAATATTTATTTGATCAAATCAATTTCCGTTTGTTGTTGCCATCACCCCATTCAGGCTCTGACAACCCTTACCAGGTGCCTCTCCGCCACACGCACCTTTCTGATCCTCTTAGACTCCATTTTCCCACACCGGGCCACTGTGGCACTCCCACCAGTGCCAACCTTCTTGTCCTCAGCTGAATTATTCAGAAAGGGAAGAAAAGAAAAAATTAGAAGTCTTTTTTAAAGAGTGTTTCCCCCCCCCCCCCCCCATGTGTGTATATGTATGTGTCTCTGTTTATATACTCTGTGCTTATCTTAATACTTGTTGCTCCTTATTTGGAGCCTGCCTTGGGGAGAGTGCTCACCGGGTTTGCATTATATATGAGAGCCAGGAAGGATCCATCATAGACACATGTGAATAGCTGCTTTAGATATGGGAAAGTGCAGTCTGTGCTTTTAAAGGCCCAGTAGAGGAGTCAGTGGGGACTGGCCATCTTTAAAACAGGCCAAAGGCACAGGTGTTGGTTTTAAGTGGCCTGTGTTGCAACCGTAGTGCCCATGCCTCTAGCTCCCTGGTGGTGTTTTTTGTTTTCCTCAAAGCAAATTTAAATTTTGAAGCCCTCTTATTCTGGGATTGGGAGACCATAGAAACCTTGGTATCTGTCATAACTTATGATCTATAGCTCTTTGAAGAGAGTGTCTTCTTAAAACCCAGATTTTAGTTCACCTTTAACATACATAAGCAGGTCAGCCAGATCCAAACAAAACAGGTGTATCTTTGTCCCTGTCATTCCCAATTATATCATTTATCCCATAAGGTTTTTCTACTTGAGGCTATCTTCCTTCCAGCCCGGTGGGTTTGGAGACTAGAGTAGGCTGGCCTTCACTAGTGTGGCCCTTTTGGGCAGTGACTAAACCAGTGGTCTCTTTCATTTGACCACTCTTCATATAGAAAGTTTTTTTCACTGAATTTTTTTTTACCTCCCTGTTCCCTTCTGCCCTGAGTCATGGCCTCACAACTCTAATGCTCCTAAAATTTCACATGTTCGGAACTCACCTCCTACTAGTGTTTCCCAAACCAGCTTCCCTGCAGCCTTCTCCATCTCAGGTTCACTTAGGGGCAAGAGGCCTTGGTCTTGTCCTTAGCTCCTCACTTGCACACCTGCCACATCTGGTTGTCAGCAGATTCTGTCAACTTTGCTGCCACATCTGTAATGTGACCACCTTCATCACCTCTCCTGCCCCACCCTGGCCCAAGCAACCATCTTTACAGGCATCTGCCAGTTGGTTCCCTGCTCCTGCCTGTGTCACTTTCCTGCTCTGATCATGTGTTCCCTTCCCATTCGTGGTGAAAACTGAGGCCTTTCTCTGACCCACGAGGCCCTCCGTAGTCTGCCTGCCTGTCATCTCGTCTCATCTTCTGATTGCCCTTCCTTCACTGCTCCGACCACACTGGCCTCTTTGCCTTTCTTTACACAAGTTGGGCATGTTCCTTGCCCCAGGGCTTTGCACTTGCTTTCCCTGTGCCTGCAGTTCTCTTTCTCCCAGGGCTTGATGAACTTCCTGCTTCCATCAGTGGCTCAGAGGTTTCTGGAGCACTCAGTCTAAAAGTTCAGCCCCTCCCCTGACATGTCATACAGTCATAGCCCCTTCTTTCTTTTTTTCTCCTTTAAAATATAGTACAGTATTTATCACTAGCTTAGTACTGTATGTTTTAATTATCTTGTATATTGCCCATCTCCCTACAATGGAAGGTCAGCTCCATGAGGTCAGATGTTTCTGTTTATTGTGTTTTCTGCTCTGTTCCTACTGTCTGGAACAGTTCCCGGCTCCTCAGAGTTGCTCAGTAAATGAGTTGGATGAGTGAACAGAATTTCTCAGCAGTCCCACCTGGCTCTCTTTATCTCTGCCAGTTCACCCCCATTGGATGGAGAGGGTCTATATTTCCAGTTGTTTGCTGGATGTTCTGGCTCGGACTTCATACCTGCTTGAGGTCCTTGCCCCTCATCTTTTAGCTTCTCCAGACTGGCATCTCATTGCCTCCCCCCTCACACAGATGGCCTGTTGATTCTGTGTGTGGCCTGTGTTTTCCTCTCCTGTGGTGCAGCTCTGCTCAGGATGCCCCTTGCCCCTCCTTATTTCCCTACTTCCAGCCCTACCAGCTCAGCTTCCATCCGAGCCAGCTGCCATCCACTTCATCAGCAGAAGCCTCCTCTACACCAGGAAGAACCTCAATCCAGTGTCCCTGGCACTCTCCGTGTGCTTCAACTTTGACACTTGACTTTCCTATGCCATGTTTAGCTGTTTGCGGTTATGGTTGGCCTATTTGCTGGGTCACATCTGGAGGACTGTGTCCTTCACTTACCAACAATACTTGTTTATTCTGCAATACCTGGCGGTGTCTTAAACTTGCCTAACACTCTGTGAACTTGTATGATTGAATGAGTACTAGTAAATTAAGGTAGAATGTTTTATGCTATTACAATGTCCTGTTTTCCAAAAACCTAAAAAATTTTGTTTTCTATTTGGGAGAGAACTGATTACCTTAGCCAGTGGTTCTCAACCTTCTGGCCCTTTAAATACAGTTCCTCATGTTGTGACCCAACCATAAAATTATTTTCATTGCTACTTCATAACTGTAATGTTGCTACTGTTATGAATCATAATGTAAATATCTGATATGCAGGATGGTCTTAGGAGACCCCTGTGAAAGGGTCGTTCGACCGCCAAAAGGGGTCGTGACCCACCGGTTGAGAACCGCTGCCTTAGACATTTTTTAAAGTCAGGCTCCTGCCTCAGTTGTAAGAGAACATCAGCCATCTCTTCTGCATAAGGCTGCATTGAATTTGGGGGAAACAGATTTAATTACAGTGCATCTGACACAGTTAGGTCTAAGACTTGCTTCTAGTATCACTAATTAATATTTGTGTTATATATAGCCCAAATATGTCATACATTCTTTAGCTTGAGGCAGAAGAGTTTTAACAGATTTGTTTATTTAAGTGAGAGATCTATTTAAATCTTTTAACTATAAGGTAATTTAATATGACATGAACACTCATCACCAATGATTATTAGCTTCAGTTTCTTTGACCAGTAATACTATAATTAGGTGAACCATATGCTCCATGTAGTTATATTCTGTGATACTCCATCGCTATATATATAAAAGGCTAAGTGACCGACCATCCGTCTGTCCGTCCAGCTGGTCAGTATATATGACGCGCACTAGCAATTTAAAAATAAACGTTGACTTGCGCATGCACAATACATATAAAGCTCTTGACGCCAATCGCACGCGTATGTTTTGATCTGTCATTGTTGATTGTGAATTTGGTTGTTTTTGTTGACATTCTGAAGCTGAAAGAAAGCGGGGGCGTGGACAGAATATGTCTGAAGACCAACTAGGCACAACGTACATCGGAAGCCAAAAGAAACTGGTGTCCCCATCTGACACTGGCCTCCCATTTAAATTAACTCAAAGACAGTTTCCGTGATGCTAGCATTTGTGATGACTATTAATAAATCACAAGGACAAACTCTAGACAGAGTAGGACTATTCCTACCTGAACCTGTTTTTGGACATGGTCAGTTATATGTTGCTTTCTCTCGAGTTCAAAGAGCATGTGACGTTAAAGTTGTAAGTACTTCATCACAAGGGAAATTAGTCAAGCGCTCTGAAAGTGTTTTTACTCTTAATGTGGTATACAGGGAGATATTAGAATAAGTTTAATCAATTTGATAGTCGTTTTTATCAATGTTTTTATATCATGTTTTTGTGTTTATATCATGTCTTTGTTATATCATGTTGTTATTGTTTATTAATCAATTTATATATTATTTTCATTTACATTTTACTAATTTTCTTTCATCTCTGACACTTCTATTATAGAGAAAGGGCGAGTAGCGATATTAAAATATTTCTTCTAATTAATTTTCTTTCAATGTGCACGAATCTGTGCACCAGGCCACTAGTCTAATATAAACAAAAACAGTTGGGGCTCACTCCCAAGCACATTACTATGAAACATGTTAGAGTGGCTTTTGGTATCCCCTGTTTCTTTCTTTGGTCTTTCTATTCTTGTCTGTTTTTAATTTCTTTGTTCTTGTTGTTGGTATACTTGTTCTAACTGTTGATACGGAAATAACTTTTAAAGTTTCATTTCTGTCTGATGAGCTCCTTGTCACCAAGTTTAGTCTTTAGTTTCAGAGTTAGAACTTTTCAGGATCATTTGTTATTACAGCAATGAAAGTACTAATTATTGACCTTATCAAAATTCTTTAGACTCTTGCCCCTTGCTCAGTGTTTTCCTGTTTATAGAAGCACATATGGATAGTCCCAGAAACTACAAACTCCTTGTTACTTAATAGCACCAGTGTCTGATAGAAGATGGATTTAACAGCTTGACAGACCTCTCTTGAAAGGGGGCTAACTCCTTGTCCTAAGTCTTCAAGTGGCAACAGAAGGCCTATCTTGTCTCATTCATCTGTCTTCCCCTTGCTGGGTTATGTTTCTGATGTGATCGAGGCAACTGATTTTTCTGGGCATGCCACAGCCAGCATTGTTTTTTATTGCTGCTCTATTTTTCATTGTGAAGAATGACTTTTTTTTTTTTTTTTTTTTACCATTCAGATATTTTGAAAGGTATTTGTAATTTAACAGTCACATAACATTTTTTTTTTTTTTGGCAACAGTCTACTTCACAAACTATCCTCTCATATTACTTCTCATGAAGAGATAATCTGGTTTTATAACATATTTAGCAGGTTAAGTTTCTTTAAGTTGAGGCATTAGGTAAAATAAATTAAATGATAGTAAAAACCCTTCGATCCTCCTTTCATAGAATTAGCAGAAAAATATTTCAAAATTTGAAGAAGTGTAACTTGAGTACTTTTAAAGCACAGTGTCTCAAAGAAGATGTTAAGTACATGACTTGAATGAAAATTAGTTTGTTCGTAGATATTAATTTTAAGCTAGAAAGTAAGAGTGTATACCAAGCTTTTGCCTGAGAAATTACTGAAATTTATGGCGAATTTAAAGTGTTGATTGGGAAAATGCCTGTTGAAGAATTGCAAATGATAGGAAAATACAGAATCTTAAAAAGGAGCAAAATAAAACATGATAAGCAAAGTATCGTGATTCCCCTTCTCTTTGGTTGCCAGGATGATCGGGGCCAATATGCTTAATATTCCTGTTGTTATTTCTTATCCTTAATTTTCTTCATTTTTCTCACTTATCCTTTCTTATTTTGAAACTGAAAGAGATGAGAAGTAACTAAAAGTGAAATAATGTGTTTTGTGATTGTGTCATACATTTATCTTGCCTTATAATGGGGATATCTTTCTGACCCTCTTATCTAAATTGCACCTGTAACTAAATCCTAACTAGTCTGTCAGTGTGCTACTAATGTCTCTATGCTTATTTTGTTTTGTAGATTGGCTCACAGAGTGATTGCTCATCCCCTTGGACTTTGGTTCTGTGGTGCCAATGGAGTGTAGGACTCAGTTGTCTGGGCTAGAATGACAGAAGCCTAATGTCCAAGATGGAGAAGAAACGAAGAAAGAAATGAAAGCCTCTTTTCAGGCCAAATCACAAAAGGCCATGAAATTTAACTTTTATTTACATTGGACAAGACTGTAAAATGGCTGATCAGTAATGTTTCAGCTTTTAGCTGAAACAAAAATTAACTTATAATCAAGGAAGAAAAAAGTGTGATTTGAATTTATGCGATTTTATGACCATATTCACTTATGACCATGAAGCTGGTCAACATCTGGCTGCTTCTGCTAGTGGTTTTGCTCTGTGGGAAGAAACATCTGGGTGACAGACTGGAAAAGAGATCTTTTGAAAAGGCCCCGTGTCCTGGCTGTTCCCACCTGACGTTGAAGGTGGAATTCTCCTCAACAGTTGTGGAATCTGGTAATGATATTCTTTTTAATATTTTTTTATTGATTTCAGAGAGGAAAAGAGAGGGAGAGAGAGAGAAACATCAATAATGAGAGAGAATCATTGATCAGCTGCCTCCTCCACGCCCCACACTGGGCATTGAGCCCGCAGCCTGGGCATGTGCCATGACTAGGAATCACACCATGAGCTCCTGGTTCATAGGTTGTTGCTAAACCACTGAGCCACGCCAGCTAGGCATGCTATTCTTTTAAATGTTAGGGACTCCTTCTATGCTTTTTGTTTCAAACTTACTTTAAACATTAGCTTTTATGAAAAAAAAAATCCTACTCTTTGCACAATAAAGTTCAGGTGGGGTGAGTGCATAGCACTTGGGTATTATATTCACTCTGCTGAAGTTTCTTTCCCCAGTGTAGTTAGCTTATATGAAGCAAGGATATTGACGTTCTGAATTCTTTTCCTAAACCTTGATTCCATGGAACAGATGCCATTGTAGCTGGTGAGGGTTGGGAATTTGGAGGTGCCAAATGTTTAATGTACTAAAGTACAAGTGAGCAGATGTGATAACTAGCAAATAGTCTTGTATAATCTCCAAATTTTGTTACTGTTTTCAGTAAAATAAAATTGAACCTTCACTTCTCTGGGTTCCTTTTGCTTGTTTGAAAAACTTACATGTATTTCTTTGCTGTATATTCAAACTTCTGTTAATATTTGCTTTTTTAAAAAATAGCACAGGTATCTGATTTTGAGTAATGTAGTCTGTGATCAGGGGATTCATACACATTATTTTAATATAAAGTTCTGGAAACTGCTGTCCAGAACATTTAAACCAGTCTTTTTGTTTACTGCTCTTTTCACTGTGGGTTTTAAAATATTTAAGTTTTCTTTTACCAGGGACATTTTAGATTAGATATAATCTTATGTTATATGTGTACATAAATTCTTATTTTTATTTGTGGTCATTGATTTCAGAATATATTGTGGCTTTCAATGGATACTTTACAGCCAAAGCTAGAAATTCATTTATTTCAAGTGCCCTGAAGAGCAGTGAAATAAACAATTGGAGAATTATTCCTCGAAATAATCCATCCAGTGACTACCCTAGTGATTTTGAGGTGATTCAGATAAAAGAAAAACAGAGAGCGGGGCTGTTAACACTTGAAGATCATCCAAACATCAAACGGGTAACACCCCAACGGAAAGTCTTTCGTTCCCTCAAGTACGCAGAGTGTGAGTACTGAGATCCAGGCTAATGTGTATCGATTTCTGTTTCACTTGGATTTAGAGAGAGAATGTACATATTTGCCCATGTTGTGCTCCACCTCCCTCATACCCCACCCTTGAATTTATTTTGAAAACTGAACTGGTAGAATAGTTGAAAAATAGTACAGTGCACACCCATGTCACCTTAACTAGTTTCCTCAGTTGTGAACATTTTCTTGGCAGGAATTTAAAAAACAAAAAAGAGGCTTTCATGTTGTTCTGGTAGGTAGGAAAAATCAAAGTTTACAATAGAGGATGATAGTGATTTTTGTTTCTGTTGGGAGTGATTTTCACCTAGGTTTTGTCTCAGCCTTCAGATGTTGAGGCCGAGATGTCCCTTCACACTCTGAAATGAAAGTTGGTGCCTTTGAGCAGGGGTCCTCAAACTTTTTAAACAGGGGGCCAGTTCACTGTCCCTCAGACCGTTGGAGGGCCGGACTATAGTTTTAAAAAAGCTATGAACAAATTCCTATGCACACTGCACATATCTTATTTTGAAGTAAAAAAACAAAACGGGAACAAATACAATATTTGTATTTGCATGTGGCCCGCGGGCCGTAGTTTGAGGACCCCTGCCTTTGAGTCTCCTCCTTGCTTGCATGTTGCTTCTGTCAGTATGTTTTCATTTCTTTCATGGTATCTCGCAAAATTTTCCTTGGTTTCATTTGTTTTTCTCAGAGCCTCCTGACCATGCACGATCCTGCCTCAGCTGGGTTTATTTCAGTCCTAAGTTGTGCAGGTGTAAAGATGGAAATAATTCAGTTATTTCCTTTTCAGTTTGAGGGCTTATTCTTTCCTACACCTTTACAACTTGGGCTTGTCAAGATAGAGTTTATCCTAAAAAATTAATTGCCTGTTTATTATATAATAATATTTTTCAAAGCATGTGTATTAGCAAAGAAAAGGTGTGTGTTTTTCCTAACTGTTACAAACTGAAGTAATAAATGTCTAGTTCTATATTATTTCTTTCATTGGGAGGAAAAATAAATGAAACTTTGCTTTTGTTCCTTTGTCATATAATAGGCCTGAGAGTCTCTGAGTTTTAAAAAAACACACAGGGGAGAGAAGGCTAACTGATTTGCATAGTCTGACCAGCCACAGCCCAGTCTCAGGTGTCTGACTTCTTCAGAGCTCTTTCTATTAGTCCAGATGTTTTGTGGTGCTTTTTCTCTTTAAAAAGCAATAGCCTCAAAACAATCCAGGAAGATAAAAACAAATCAAACCTTGTACAATTAGCTAAATATTATATGTTGTTTCTTTTTTATCTTAAAATGCTTCGGAATATTTTAGGAAACATGGGAATGCCTAATTTTAGCACAGTAATCATAGAATGTGTTGGTTAGGCTTCTTTATAGCCTTTCCACCGTGGCTGTCTATTACTGTTCTTGACTGTCCTTGACTTAGGAGAAAATTTACTTCCCCATGGGCCCACTCTCTTAGTGCTATTCGTTACTTTGTGCAGGGACCAGTTTTTCTTTAAGTTTCAACTTTTCTCATCCGAAAAAAAGGACATAATACTACCTACCTCATAGGGTTCTTATGAAGATGAAATGCAATAGTGGATGTGAACAGACCTCAGCAATTTTTAGGGTATTGTAAGGATACATTAAATGTTAATTATTCCGGTGGCTCTGTTGTTAGAAGGCTTTGCTTTATTTTAGGCTGACACCTGTCTTACTCTGGATCTCATCCCTGCTCTATCCCATGAGCCCTAAGACAGAGCTAACCTGTTTTCCACCAGATAGAACTTAAAGATGTATTTTAAAGATATTCATGGTATCTCCTCTTGAGAATTGCCTCTCTCCAGGATAATATCTCCAGTTCCTTCAACACTTACTCATGACATGATTTCAAGTCTCTCGTCATTTGAATTGCTTTCCTTTGAATATTTTTCAGTTTTTCTAAATTGTTCTCAAAGAGTAAAGCCAGACTGAATTCAGTATGTAACATAAAACAGAACAGGCCCCTCCCTTGTTCTAAATATTATTCTTCAGTGAGTACCTCCAGTATTGTCCTGTGCTGTTGACTTAAAGAACAGAATCAACATAGGAAGTTTAGTACAGAATAATTGCAGTTGGACTGTGCAAATAATTACTTAGTGAGATTGACATGACTATATATTTTTCCAGTTCCCCTATACTTTCTTGGGTGTAGCCTGGTAAGACCAGGATAAAAATTATAGTAATTTGCTTTAGAAACAGAACTTTAGGAGTATTATAGATCTGCTCTTCTTAAGACTGAGTTGAAGTACATTTTTTTCTTCATTATAGCATTAAAAAAATTAAGTATTTACAGATAGTGAAGTCCCTGCTTTTTAGTTAACAATTTGGCAAGTTTTGATGATTGTGTACAGTCAGGTACCCAGCAACAAAATCAAGATATGATTTAGTTCCATCACCCTCAGAAATGCACCTGACTCCTTCATAGTTCTTTGCTTTTTGAAAGGTGGCATTCTAGTAGGTAACCATTCTGAGAATATCGAGAAATATACAGATGGAAGAAGTTCCTATTGATGTTTGGCCAGAGATGGGTGTAATGAGGTAACATGGCTTTTTCCCTGTCCCAGAAATCAAGTGCTGTGAAACTTCACAATTGAGTAGTGGCCGTTCTCTTCAACTTTCCCCCTTTTTCTGGTTCAGCGAGAACAAGTTGCTGTTGAAAAATCTTCAGTTTTAGTATCACAATTCACTTTATTGCTTAAAAATTGATTATTTTATCAATCTTTCTGCCTTACATTGGTTAGAAAATTTTAGGTAAAAAAATTATTTGGGAACCAAATGATGACCAATAAGAGGCTATAAATATAACTGCATTGAGAAAATCCTTCTAGCAAAGGGAGAGAATCCCATTTTCCTTCAAAGAGGATTTCAGAAGGTAATCATTGCTGTTTAGAATGATTGTTTTCTCTGACGGGTATGTCATTTCAGTGTTTTTCCTTTCTTGGCTCTAGCTGACCCCACAGTGCCCTGTAATGAAACCCGATGGAGCCAGAAGTGGCAGTCGTCCCGTCCCCTGCGAAGAGCCAGTCTCTCCCTGGGCTCTGGGTTCTGGCATGCTACTGGAAGACATTCGAGTCGACGGTTGCTGAGAGCCATCCCACGCCAGGTTGCCCAGACACTGCAGGCAGACGTGCTTTGGCAGATGGGATATACAGGTGTGTGCCCTGAACCTGGAAGCAGGGTAGGGTCTGGTGTCCAGGAGGCCCCCCTCTCGAGTGCCTAGCGCAGAATCCAGGTGGCCTCATGCACTTTGCATCTCATTATTTGTTGAGCTGTCCCTCATCTTTAGCTCCTGTTGTGCTGGGCATCTGTTGCTGTTACTTTTATAATTGTTTGATTCTATTCACTTTTTGTGTCTTATTTTTCTGTACCATTTCTGAGGTTAGATGGGGTAGATTGCGAAGCATTTCTTTTCTCATGACAGATCCGTGAACAAACACAGCACTGCCCACTGTTAGAGCTGACTGGTAGTTCAGCTAAGTTCTATAATCTCTCAGGGAAAGAGATGAGATTTAAGATAGTTACCTTTCGTGATTTGTACAATTTCATGAAAATGAGTTTATCACTCCAGTGTGGTGCCCTGTGTGCAGAATGGCTAAGTAATTGGCGGTCGCACTTGATCATTTATTCCAGAACAGGAAACAATAATAATGACCATATCCTACGAAAGAAACTCACATCCTTTATGTCCAACAAGATTTTTTTTTCTTACTGATTCATCATGGCAGAAAATTTCTATTTCAACTAATGTGAAGATTTGGACCCTAACTTTTAAATGCAAGCCCGTTTCCCTAGCCCCCAGCACATCACAGTTTGCCTCGGTGTCTTTCTCCGTATCTCCTAGACTTGGAGACCCTTCCCTCTCCTCTGATTTCCTCAGCCTCCTGCCTTTCAGGATGCCTGAGACACTTAAACTTTTAACACCGGGTGGACTGACATTTTTAAAATGATTGTATTTGCTTGATTTTATCTTTTGAAGGTGAAAACTCCTTCACAAGACAAATTCTCTAATCTTCAGAAACACATTTTTTATTCCCCAAACCAAATGGTTTCCAATTTTATGTGTGCCTTTTTTAAAAGTAAGTAATGCATTTTGATGGTTATCTCACTATAACTGATTATTTAAGGTAGTATTGATACATAAACACAACTTTCATTCCAGAAAGACATTGCTTTCATTACAGCTGTTAGCAGTTAAACAATAGAATTACCCTTTTTTTTCTACATGTTTTCTAGAATTTCTTGATCTGATAGCATCTATTATTTCACATTGGTGCAGATGGCTTTTGGCCAATATCTGAAATAGACTCATTATTATAAAAACGTGTTTTTTTCTTGAAATAGGATTACCCCTGAGTGTTCACAGCTCCTCTCTGCAGAGTTTGTTCTCATGAATGAGCAGCAGTGAATAAGTCACTGTCCTTGTCAAGAGTCAGGCTAGTTCCCCTGCTCTTAGAGATGTGTGCTTTGTGAGTGCCTCTCTAGAGAGACGAGGGGATGCAGACTTGGAGGGAATTACCACAAGGGGAAATCCATCATCGGAAATCCATCATCGGAGGAGGAGTGGGAGAGGTGGTTCATTCCTGAGCACTGGTGACAGTTGCGTGTCCAGCGAGATTTTTTTGTTTATCCTCATGCCTTGTTTAGCAGCAGATGGTGGTGTTCCCCAGCCAGGACCCCTGGTGCATCTACCCTACCTTGTGCACTCTGGGCCAACTTTGGCCCTTCATGACATGCTCTCCATGGGTCACAAGGAGGGATGTGTGTTAAAGACAAAAATTCAAAACGATGATTTCGCAAACCTGATTGTGCTTGCTTTCTTTTTGGGATAAGGTGCTAACGTAAGGGTTGCTGTTTTTGACACTGGCCTAAGTGAGAAGCATCCCCACTTCAAAAATGTGAAGGAGAGAACCAACTGGACCAACGAGCGAACGCTGGACGATGGTAGGTGGCCACACTGTGGTGAGAGCATGCGTGAGGCATTTTCTGATCACATGTGGGCTTCATGCAGGACTCCCACCCCCCATTTTAGCAGTTAAGTATTTTTTCTGAGTGTCAATGATTAAACAGTTTGTGTGCAATAGTTATTCAGACAAACTCAAGTTGTTACTGCCTTTTAGTGGGAACTTTTCTAACTGTCTTAGGATGTTGGGAGTTGGTATTTGAGGAGAGAGAGAGGGTGCCTGGTGGAGGAGAAGCTTTCTGTTGGGGAGAGAGCGGGACTGTCTAGATCCAGAAGTGAGACAGGTACAGTGCGGCCTCTGAGTGGAAGACAGTACCGAGAGACAGAGGTTCTACATAAGGACTTGGAGAATGAGCCTGTTTGAATTGGTTTGAAATGTTGCATGTTGGCACACGTTACCAGCAATTTTATGACTTTTTCCCCCTTTATTTTTTCTTTTTTATTTGACTTTTCTTTTTTTATGGGCAACAGGGCTGGGCCACGGCACTTTTGTGGCAGGTGTGATAGCCAGCATGAGGGAATGCCAGGGATTTGCTCCAGATGCCGAACTTCATATTTTCAGGGTCTTTACCAACAACCAGGTAGGTGTTGAGGACCCCTGAAATGTAAAGAATTGATATTAAAAGGCAAAAAATTAAAACTCTAGAAAATACATGCTGGTTTAAATGCACACACATCAGCGAGCTGAGCTGCTGCACACGTTCCACATGAACCATGCTGTCTTTCTACTGTCCCTTTGGTATGGCTTTGCCCTTCTGCACCACCCCTTCATGGCTTCACTGGAACCCTGAAGACTCTGCTTCGGGGCACCTGTGCACAGGGATTCCTTGACTGCCCGTTTCTTCCTCTCCTTTGGGCCTGCCTATGGCTCCTGTGCCACCGCATCTTGGGCACATTTTTAGTACTTTCTACATGAGAGAATAATCATGTTTGTATGTTTTCACCTCTACTGGATGTAACCCTGAGGGTCACCTGTGTAGCCCAGCATTTGGCATCATGTTTAGCAATGTGGATTTATGAGCCTTTTCCCTTACTCTTCATTTGGAAACGATTTCTAGGAAAGGGAGAGGGTTCTAGTATTTATTTATAATGTTTAATTTCTGTTAGGTGATACATAGTTTTATATATTTGTGTAAAAGGCAATGCAGGCTAATTCTCCCAACCCTGTCTCCATCCAGCAGGTGCCCCTTACTTCCCCATCTCTCATGTGAGGATTTCTTAATTTCTTATACCCCTCCTCCTAGAATTTCTTTTGCATATACAAGCAAATACAAATATGTAGTCTTATTTTTAAAAGCCTTTAGAAAACATGATACTTAATTATTACACTCATTTTATTGTAAGTTTAATTTTGTATTTTATAGAAACACCTAAATGGTGATACACAAAGTAATTTAACTTCTGTCAGGGAACTAGGAGGAATTGAACATCAGATAAATAGTTCTATGAAATAACTTCTGTTGATGCCATTTATCCTTCAACCTATTTAGCAATAAAGATTATTAGACAAATACATTAAATTATTCAGTTTAATAAACTTGACTTAATACAAGTGTCTTAGGATCAATCGTTTTGTAATAGGGGCAGTGAGAAGTTAGGGATTTTGCCTCGGTAGTGTACTTGAAGGTAAGAAGCTGTACCTTAGACCTGGAGAGGTAGGTGCCTTCAGAACATGCTCTCTCAATGAAGTCTTAGAGTTTCTGGATGTAGAAGTCTACATTGCGGAACATTATTTATTCTTGGGATTTATTTCTGCAATTTAAGTTAATACTTCATGCTGCTAAGAGTTTATACTTTACCCTTAAAATTAAAAACTCTGTTGTACACTTTGACACTTTCACTGAAACACCTGAAAGACTGTCTTAACATTATCCAGGTGTCCTACACATCCTGGTTCCTGGATGCCTTCAACTACGCCATCTTAAAGAAGATCGACGTGCTCAACCTCAGCATCGGCGGCCCTGACTTCATGGACCATCCCTTTGTCGACAAGGTTGGTCATATCACTGCACTTGGTGAGGGCTCCCTTCACAAGCCCAACTCTGAATGCTTCCTCCCTCCTGTGCTGCTTGTTTGCCACCCACAAGGTGACTGCCTAGTAAGGACAGATGGGTGATGACGTGAGGTTTAGTGACTTGCATTGGATAGTAGGACATGGTGTCTTGTTGACTCCTTCTCATGTACTTGTAAACACATAACTCATGTTTTCTGAACATGCCTGGGAAGCCAGTGTCTGCTCCATGTGCTGCATAGTCCTATGTCCTGGCTTTTATTCTTGCTAACATACCAGTTACCAAACACATTCATGCCTATAAGGGTCTAGTGGTACATTTTCAGTGGTACATTTCTTAGGACTAATTTTCAAAGTTGTGGTTATTTTTTGATAGTTATCCATTGATTGTTTAAAAGTGGTGTTCTTTCATAAATAAATGCTTGCTAATTTTGTAGGTGTGGGAATTAACAGCTAACAACGTAATCATGGTTTCTGCTATCGGCAATGATGGGCCTCTTTATGGGTAAGTATCTCCAATAGGGATGAATTTAGAGGTGGTCCCCCCTCCCCCCAAAATAACTGAAAAACTGTTGTCTGTCTGTTTTTGTATTTATACCTGTTTATAACTATCTAAAACTGCATATGGAAATTTTCAGCATACCAAAAAAGCAGGCTGCATAATGACCCTCAGGTTCCCACCACTTGCTTTAGTAGTTATCAACTCAAGGCCAGTCTTGTTTCTGTTTAATTTCTCTTTTACTTTGTTATAAATAGAAACTTGGAGGCCTAATGTTTTTATTTTACTTTTTTCTTCAAAATCAGGAAAGTCAATCTGTTAGAAAATGAAAGGATTTTGCAGTATTTATGGAGACCCACTCTGTAGGAGGCACAGGGGTGAGGAGGTAGATAGATGAGAGGTCTGCCTCTCTAGGAAAGATAAGGAATAAACAAAACTAACATGGGAGAAAGCAGCATAATAAACACAGATGGTGGTGCTCTTGAGGTTGACAAGAGGGATCAGATGGGGAAAGCAGAGAGAACAGTATCACAGAAACGTCCCTTTGTGCTGTGTTGGCGTGGTGAACTGAAGCAGCATGAGACACAGAACATTAGTCACTGAATCAGAAGCAGAAAACTTTGGTTTAGAGATCCCAGTTTTATTTTTATCTGCTGCTCCAATATTTATTCTCTCAGTAATGTATATAAATAATTTCTTGTGCTGAAATTCTTTTGCAATAGGATTTGTCACCCTCATTTATTGGGTACTAAGATGTGTGTGGTTCCGTGCAGTGACAGAGTGTGAGGTCACCACAAAGGGCAAAGAAAATACAGAGTCTGCCCTTAGTGTGTCATAACCCGGTAGAAGTAGAGACGAATGAATGTGTTCCCTCCCGAATGCGTGTGTGTCTATGGTGCACACAGTGAGGATGTGTGCCTGGACCTCAGAAACACTCACTCACTGCCTCGCAGCCACATCCCTGGGAGAGCTGCTGGGAGAGCAGGTGGCCTTGAGGACTGGCTGAGCTTATGCAAGGGGTTCAGGGCATAGGGTTAGGCTGAATATGTGAAATTAATGTTTTTATAGGCCAAAAACCATGCATATTGGCAGTCATGTTTCTGACCCAATAGTTCTTTAGTCAGTGATCTTCTTGTAAAGGGTCCAGGGTATTGGATTTTTCTGTGTCATCAGCAATATTTAAGTCATAGGTGGCATAACTATAGTTCTACCATGGAAAACACCGATTTCTAAGTAATCTCATCAAGTTTTCTTTTTTCCTTTCAAATGTTTCTCAACTTTGCTCCTTCTCCCATTTCTGATGTCTCCCCCCAAGGCCAGCCCTTACCAGTTCAGAGTCATCCGGTTATGAAGTGGGGTCCTAGCCGGTCTTCCTGCCTTTCGGTCTCTCCCCACCCCAGCTCTTGCTGCATGGGTGACGTGGGTTGTGGGAAGAGTGCAGGTGTGAGCCAGACTAGTCCCACCTGCCCCTCGTAGGCTATGGGACCTTCAGTCTTTGAGCTTCAGACTCCTCACCTGTCACAGGAGGGCATGGCACCCACCCATGTAGGTGGTATGGAGGATGAAATTAGATGGGGAAAGTACCACAAATGCTGGGCTTCTGTAAGTAGTGGCTCTTCTTATTCTTCCTTTTTTTGTGTGTTTCTACTGTTAAAATTTATGTCCTGGCAATTTTCTTTTTCCAGATTTTTCAGTGGATTATTGCCTAATCAAATCAGAATTTTTCTTCTTGATTTTCAAGGTCCTCAGTATTCTAGGCTGCAGTTGCCAAACTTTTTCTGTAAAGGATCAGATAATCAATACTTAGGCTTTGTGGGCATGTGGTGTGGGCCTGGTAGTGTGAAGGCAGCCTTGGAATGTGTAAGTGAAAGGTTGTGGTTGTGTTCCAGTAAAACTTTACTTACAAGAACAGGTGGTGGGCCTGTTGTGGCCCTCTGCCATAGTTTGCCATTGTCACCTGAAGTTGTGGGCTCAGCTTTATTTTCCATTACTGTGTGTACACCTTCCTCAGCTCCAGTCTCCTCCTGGGTCTCCCTAGAGACCATGATTTTTCCAGTCTCCATCACCTGTTCCTGCTGCCGACCTTCCTAGCTTGCCTTCCTTCTGTTCACACCTGTGGGCTCCCAGCTCCTCCACATGCCGTTCTGACTGCTTTGCCATACACGAATCGCTCTTCTGAAATCCTGTGACTTCTCTAGGCAGTCACACACACTCAGTAGCTTATAGTCAAAGAGTTGTTCGTTTCCAGGGTATTAGAGAAGAACCCTGGAGAAGAGGGCCCTGTGTCGTTCTTTGTGTCTGCCCATAGCACTGCACAGATCCGGACCTGCCAGCTGCTTTGCAGTGATGGGAATGGCATGTAATCAGGATGGCACAGCTTGTGCGGTTCTGGCTTAGTGCCTGGGCATCGGGTAGTTCGATGACGGCATTGTACGCAAATTGCTGGGTCACTTATTGCAGGCATTGAGCTGCCAGTCACTCTGCAAATAATGCTCGCATCTCCAGATCCCCTTGCTGTGAGCTCTCCCAGGGTCCTGCACCCTTGACACTTAAACTTCACGGTGCAGGGGTCTGCAGCTGCAGCTTCCCCTTTCATCGCCAGCAAAGATTTCTTGATGTTTTCCCTTCTAGTTTAAGGGTATAGTTTAAAGCACACTAAGTATTATAGGGATTAACAGGTAGAGGGAGGGTCAGAGGGTGGCTTTTTTTTGCATCAACTACAGTGGGAAGTTTTGTCAGTGACTTCTAAGCTCTGCTCCTTGATTTCATAGAAATTTATAAATTTTTAGCATCAGACAGTAAAATATCACTGTCGGTGCCTCTGTACAACCACTTGATAGCATGTCATTGGCCAGTGGGCTAAAAGGCAGTGCCAGGGTTGATTCAGTGTGGTTTAAATAACTGGTCAAAAGCACACGCTCTAAAATCTTGCTACTAGTTTTTGTGAAGCCACTGGAATCAGTTTTGGTTATTGAATTGTCAGTTTGTTTTTTTGGTAGCAGAACTACCAAATAGATAAAGCTCGGAAATGCATTTTCATAAATGGTTGTTTTATATTTTCAAATAGTTTAGCTGCATCCTGATTTATATCTTGATTTTATAATTTAAACATTTTTGTCGTTATCAATTTCACTATAATTTCTTTGCAGATCTAGTACATTTGAGGTATGGAAGAGAATTACATGGTTTTTTTCTCTGCCTCTTTCCTTTGAGGAGCTCAAGATTACGGAGTAATGGTTATCATTTCCACAATTCCCAGTGAGGAAAGGGGAACACCCTGCAAACTGTCAGTTGAAAACTAACTTCCTGACCGTAGCAGATGCAAATGTGTGATTACAGCTCCTTCCCAGAGGAATGTGGGATCTAACTGGGGAGGCAGGATGAATACGCTTGGAACAATTTGAAAGGGATGTGAGAATGTATAAGTAGGTGATGAATTATCGTAGTGTTAAATCTTGTGAAGTTAGAGCAGGGGGATTCCTTCAAGCCAGAGGTAGTGAAGGAAAAACAAAGTCTTGGGCCAAAGTATGATATGTTGACAGGGAGGAAAGGAAGAAAGGGTGGTCAGTGTGAGGGTGGCAGTGAGCCTGGCCTTCCACAGGACAGCTGTAAGTAGCTGCAGGCCATCCCAGCAGCATGTCTTGACACAGAAGAGCCTAATACCGTCTTAGATTTTTCGGGGAGGATTTGCCTTTATTTGAATTATTCACTTAAAATTATTTTTCTTTCCTTGTGTTTTTGTGCCTCAATTTAGCACTCTGAATAACCCTGCTGATCAAATGGATGTGATTGGAGTAGGTGGCATTGACTTTGAGGATAACATCGCCCGCTTCTCTTCAAGGGGAATGACTACCTGGGTAGGCTTTTTTTCATGTGCTTAAAGGAACCGTTTGTCTCAGAGCCTTTGGGTGCATTTGTAAGTGCACAGATAGAAAAGCTTGTAAGCCCAACCCTCACGTGCATGGATGGCATAGCCAGGTCTGTGGGTACTTGCCAGCCATGAGGACAAGAGATCTGGCCCCGTTGATCTGGCCTGCCACTTGACTATGGTGAGCAGGCAGGGACAGGTTCTAAGTGGTGTTTCCTGGTTCCCCTTCAGTTTTACTTATTTCTGAGTGACTCACTTTGTAGGTCAACTGGATTCATGCCCACTTGTCCTAAGTAGTAGGAAGGTGAGCAGTCTTCCTTGGTGCTAGGTGAGATGATTTTTTTGGCCTTAAGAAGCAAGAGAAGCCAGTGAGAAGAATTTAATATCAACTCTGCTAACGCAGAAGTAATTGTATTTAGCTGGACAAAATGGAAATAACTCCAACAAGTTAATTAATTCAGTTACTCTGGGTTTAATCATGCATCTAATTCGTCGTCCTTTACCCATCAGAACAGCGGTGGCGTCAATGTTAGATGCTCCCTCAGGCAGCAATAGGCACTCTTGCCTGCCCCACAGGGTCTTCAGGGTCACATCACTCTGGGTGCTCTAACTCAAGGGTGCCAAACTTTGAGGTCTTGGGAAGTCCCAGAAAAGACTCGCAGCCTCCTGAGAACATGGTGGCCTTGTCCGCACTGGCACCACTCTATGAGATAGCCTTCTCCCTCTCCTGGCACCATTTTCAGTTGGCCCCACAGTGGGTCCATGCCACGTGCACTTGGATACCTTCTTGATGATATTCAGTTGTCGCCAGTCAGGTGGACCCCACCCTGAGAAAGTCAGTCCCAGGGATATGTTTCATATTCATTCACCTATACTCCCTCAGCACTTTCTTTGTATGGCTAAATACTTGGAAACAACACTTCCACCAATTGATGTCTCTCTGGCTCCCTCGGAAGTGCTTTCATGGAATTATAATGCATTGCTATGCCCTTAGAAATGTTCCTGAGACACTTACTTACAGAGCTGTAGTTGAAGGTATCTTTACACAGGGTCCCACATAGCTGGATGCAAGTCCATTTATGTTTGACTGCCCTGAAAGGTATTTTCACTTCAGTTGGATTGCTTCTTTCTACAGAATATAAGATCCTATTGTAATTCTCATTTTGCCTCAATTTCCATGAAATTTCAGGGTATTCCATTAAAAACTTATCTGTTACTTGTACAGTTACATTTATCATTCTGAATGGTTTCTTCTTTCCCCTCTGGTGGAAGATTAAAATCTTCAGTTATATTATGTACATTTTTCTTATAAAGAAAATTTTTCTTTTCTTAATTTTTAGTATTGTGTGATATTTCTAAGATATTTCTAATTTTTAAGTTATTTAGCGATAAATCAGTTTTCAGTTTCTAGTTTTGCATGCTAACAAAATTTTAAAAATTCACTTTTTAATTGCTCTATGACATTACTATTACCCAGGTTATTATAAAATACTCCAAAAATAATTGTATTTTCTACATTATCATTTAAGCTTGTTTTAAAACCAGTATCTTACTGAGGTTACACTCCATTTAAGTAACCCTTGTTTCTGTTCTGTGTGCCAGTGTGTGTGCTGTGGTAGAAATCAACCTCCTTTTATTTCTAGGAGCTACCAGGAGGCTATGGCCGTGTGAAACCTGATATTGTCACCTATGGTGCTGGAGTGAGGGGCTCCGGTATGAAAGGGGGCTGCCGGGCCCTCTCCGGGACCAGCGTGGCTTCTCCGGTGGTTGCCGGCGCCGTCACCTTGCTAGTAAGGTGAGTGTTGCCTAGCAAAGAGAAGGTGGTGCCAGCAGACCAGCTGAGTCTTGCTTGCCACCAGCTTAGAATTTTAGAGCATATCATGTGACCTTGCTCCATCTGTTTCTTCATCTCCACAAAAGAGGTCAGGATTTATTCTTTGAGGGAGGATTCTTGTGAGTTAGTGGACATATATGTAGGAACACTATGTAAATGCTAAACCGTAAAGCAATACATAAGGACATAATACCTGTTACTTTTTTTATGTTTGAGGTCTGGTTTTGTTTTTGTTTTTTGAAGACTTTTTTTTAAGAGCAGTTTTAGGTTCACGGCAAAATTGAGAGGAAAGTACAGTGTCCCCATTTTGTTTGCTTTTATACCATTTTTGTGCTACATCTGTACTTGTTGTATCCAAACAAGTGTGTATATCAGGCAAGGATCAAAAAGTAAGGTATTTTCGTGCCATATCCTCCATTTCCTGGGGGATTCACTTTTTAATGTTCTCTGTTAGCTAAGGAGCTGTCAAACCAGGCAGTGGGACTGGCAGTCACCACTCCTTTGGGAGAGACAAGATTCTCTGTGTAATAGACTTATTCTCTTTGTCTTGTTGAATCCCATCTATGGTTGGAATGGAGCTTAATGATCGACCCTTCATTTTGTAGTTAATGAAACTGGAAGTTCTCAAAGATAGTCGACTAGAACTGATGCTCACGTGCTCTGACTTAGTCGGATACACTTACTCTCAAAATTATAAGAAGATGTCTTAGGAGCTAGCACTTATTTTGTTTTTTGTTTTTTGTTTTTTTTTTTTAATTAAATCTTTATTGTTCAGATTATTACATTAGTTACTCTTTTTTCCCACCATAACTCCCCTCCACCCAGTTCCAACCCCACCCTCTGCCCTCACTCCCCACCCACTGTCCTCATCCATAGGTGCACGATTGTTGTCTAATCTCTTCACTCACCCCCACACCCCTTTCTCCCCCCCGCCCCCAAGAATAGTCAGTCCATTCCCTTTCTATGTCCCTGATTCTATTATAATCACCAGTTCATTCTGTACATTAGGTTATTTATTCACTTGATTCTTAGATCCATTTGTTGATAGATGCATGTTTGTTGTTCATAATTTGTATCTTTACCTTTTTCTTCTTCTTCCTCTTCTTACAGGATACCTTTCAGCATTTCATATAATACTGGTTTGGTGGTGATGAACTCCTTTAGCTTTTTCTTATCTGTGAAGCTCTTTATCTGGCCTTCACTTCTGAATGATAGCTTTGCTGGATAAAGTAGTCTTGGTTGTAGGTTCTTGGTATTCATCACTTTGAATATTTCTTGCCATTCCCTTCTGGCCTGCAAAGTTTCTGTTGAGAAATCAGCTGACAGTCGTATGGGTACTCCCTTGTAGGTAACTGATTTTCTTTCTCTTGCTGCTTTTAGGATTCTCTCTTTGTCTTTTGCTCTTGGCATTTTAATTATGATGTGTCTTGGTGTGGTCCTCTTTGGATTCCTTTTGTTTGGGGTTCTCTGCGCTTCCTGGACTTGGAAGTCTATTCCTTTCACCAGGTAGGGGAAGTTTTCTGTCATTATTTCTTCAAATAGGTTTTCAATATCTTGCTCTCTCTCATCTTCTGGCACCCCTATAATTCGGATGTTGGTACGCTTGAAGCTGTCCCAGAGGCTCCTTACACTATCTTCATATTTTCGGATTCTTTTTTCATTTTGCTTTTCCGGTTGGGTGTTTTTTGCTTCTTCGTATTTCAAATCTTTGACTTGATCCTTGCGACCCTCTGGTCTGCTGTTGGGAGTCTGTATAATATTCTTTATTTCAGTCAGTGTATGCTTAATTTCTCGTTGGTCCTTTATCACAACATCGAGGGTCTCATTAGATTTCTTGAGGATCTCACTACATTTATCGGCGGTCTTACCAGTCTTTTCGAGGGCTTCTAAACAGTTCTTTAAAGACCTTAAAAGTGTGGTTTTGAACTCTATATCCAACAGTTTGCTTTCCTCCAATTCTGTCGTTTGTGTTCTGTTTCTTTGTCTCGGCATTTTTTTATGCTTCGCTGTGTCGATAGAGTGCCTTTCTGTGCTAAGTGTCCCAATTACCTAAGGTAGACACTCTTGGTGCACCCCCTTGTGGGCTTTGTGCACAGTCTTGTTGTGGTTAAGCCTTGATTGTTGTAGTTATCACTGTGAGGAATTGACCTCCAGGTCAATTGGCTGTGAGAATCAGCTGTGTCTGTGGAGGAGAACTTCTGTGCTGGAGACACCCCTCTGGGGCTAGACTTGCTTCGATGGGGCTTTGGTGCTCACTGAGTCTGCCTCCTGAGTGTGTCTTTTATGGTTCCACGGAGCTTAAAGCTGGATGGTCCCACTCTGACCTCTGGGCTTCCTGGCTCCTGGATCTCTAGGGAGGTGCTAATCTAGCCTTTGCCTGAGGCTATCCAGCAAAAGCCTCCCTGCAGGGCTTGGGCGGGGCGGGTCCCACGGGATCAACAGGACGGGGTTAGCAATTATGGCTGCTCTCAGTCTTGCCCTCAGAGGCTCTGCTTCTCAGTGTCCCAGTAGTCGCTGCAAGCCCCACGGAGAGAAAGCTACCCTAGGGTTCTGAGCGATGCCAGACAGTCCCGCTTCTCCCGTATGAGTCTGGGTCCTTAGAGACTCGCCCGGAACTGGAGCTCAGAGCCTGAGACTCCCTCCCGATTGAAAACAACCGCGCCCTCAGCCTCCAGCCCGCTCCACATGCACTCCGAACCTTAGTATTTTACTTCAGCACTGCGCCTCCTCTGAGCCTCGGTATGCTTTTCTCTTTCCTCCTAGTTGTAGAACATCCACTCAGCCAGCTTTCCTGTGGTTCTGGATGATGTCCGTTCCGTCTTTTAGTTGTATTTTTGAAGTGGTTGTTCGAGGCAGCAAACTCCCGTGTTTACCTATGCCGCCATCCAGGAGCTAGCACTTATTTTGTATTTTACCTCCCCACCTTCAGCACCCCCCACCCCCCCCAAAAAAACAACAACAACTTTCTCTCTAGGTGAGGCTTTAGTTGAGCTTTTGTGTTGCAATAACACAACACTCTACAGTTTTCAGAGTTATACTCTGTTAATTTTAAAATTAAATTAAAACAGGCAAATGATAGTAAATGTTTTTATATTTAAAATTCTCTTTAAAAGCAAGTAAATTTATGTTGATTTTAGCTTCTAATGCCAGAGATGTGTTTTATTAATAATCCTTCATAAAAGTAGGTCTTTATCTCTTTCTTCCTTTTCCCATCCTTCCCTTATAGTTCAGAGCCAAATTCTTGAGATTGTTGACATTGGTGAGAGTAGTCTTGGAAAATAACCACATGCCTGTTGGAAACATTCTCTTTCTCTTCTAGTTGTTTTTCTCACCCTCGTGTTACATACAGTGAAAGAAGAGGAAAGGCCATGCCAACTGTGGAGTTACCTGGCTCCCTTGGGCTTCTGGACTCGCTAGCTAGGGCTCTTGTTTCCACTCTTGTTGATTATGAAACAAAAAGTACTAGCATACGGCTCCCACTTGCCATGATGGTTAACAGGAACGTGGTTCTGAGCTCCACTGCTCAGTCTGTCAAATCCCCCTCCTGTCAAATGAGTGGGGAGATGAGGAGGATGTGTTTTCCATTTCCAGTGGCATCTCTAAGTGCAGATATTTTCAGCGTCAAGGAAAGCTTTCACTTCCCTCATCTCCCTGCAGCAGATGAAAATGCCACTGTGACAGTTCAGGAATATTTTTTATGGCCTGACTAATAGCTCAGAACAGATACTGAGCAACAAGGAAGCGCTTCCTCAGCTTCCGGCCTCCTGGTGCTCCGGCCTCCGGTGCTCCGTAAAGAACGAGAGCCTAACCTTTGGTCTTGCTCTATCAGCAGGAAGAGGGGAAGGTTGTTGACCTATAGCTTAGCTTTTAGCAGTTCTTTTATTGTTGAGAATTGGTCCTACTTTATGTCCTCTTCTCATTATCTCAGATTTCCTCTCTAAACCTGTTAGAAAAACCTGCTTACACTCCAAAACCAACTGGAGTAAGTTTTTATTTTTTGCTTACCTACATTTAGAAGTTAAAATTCACTTGTGATATAATACATAGGTGTACAACAATGAATTTCCTAGTGCCAGCATTCTTAAGAGGTTGATGCTTCTTAGGTGTCACTAAGTTTCTAGCCAATAGAGCTGAGTTTCAGTGTGTCCAGATGCATCCTGATGATGAAACTCTCAAGGTGGCCTCCGGTGTGCATGTTCCTGTCAGGTTTTATCCACCAGAGTGATGCATCACATAGTGGCTTCCAAAACAGAAAGGCAGGGTCTCGTTGTGGAGGCAGTGGGCTTCCCTCAGATGCTGTGCTTCTTGCCCATCGGCATTAACTTCCCTTTCTAGGACCTGTATGTTTTCCTTTCCTTTTCCCAGCTTTCCTCTTCCTCCTGGCTTCCCCTGAGGAGCCACTACCTCTTACCTAGTCTTGCCTTCTATAATTTGTAAGGTCAACTTAGTAGGAAAAATATGTTTTTTCTGAACCATTTAGTATAAACAGGTAGTAGCCCCATGAGTCACTGCTCCCACAGGCCATGTGGAAGGCTAATAACTGGTCACTCCCAAGTCTGTTGCAGAAATGATCACACAGTATCCTCATCTTAGCATGGGCCCTACCAAAGAAACTTTCATTATAGACAGAACAAGATTGGAGATCACATTTGCACATTTGCAAATTAGGAATAATCAGATTTTCACTCTTTTATGAGAAAATACATGATTTTCTCCCTCAGCACAGTCCAGAAACGTGAACTGGTGAATCCAGCCAGTATGAAGCAGGCCCTGATTGCATCAGCCCGGAGACTTCCTGGAGTCAATATGTTTGAGCAAGGCCATGGCAAGCTGGATCTCCTCAGAGCCTATCAAATCCTCAACAGTTACAAACCACAGGCAAGGTCAGTATGTTTAATTTTCGAATAGGCCTTTCTCCTCACTGGGTCCTGAGGGTGTTTTTCCCTCTGCACTAAATATTAGCCTCCAAACTGGAACCACATACAACACTCAGAGCCCATGGAGAGCTTCGCTCTGCCCCTTCTACTCGGTGTCAGCTGGCAGAACTTGAACTGCTGTCCACTTCCTGATGTTCTGTTCTGTTTTTATTTATTTATTTATTTATTTATTTATTTATTTATTTATTCTGTATGTATACATATACATATATATGTATTTGTTGTATAAGGATTTTTTTCAGAGAATGTGGCAGGGAGAGAGGGAAGGGGCGAGAGAGAGGAACATTGAAGAAACATCGATGTGAGAGAAACACATTGATTGGTTGCCTCCTGCATGCACCCTGACGAGGGTTGGGGAACAAACCTGCAACCCTTCTCGGTGTGTGGGCCAACACTCTAACCACTGTAACACCAGCCAGGGCTGTTCTGTTATTTTTAATATGAATGGCTTGAAATAATGGTTTTCTATTAAAACTTTCTTTTGAAATAACCATAGGTTTATAGAAATTTGCAAAAATAATATACAGAGTTCTCATATACTATTTGCTGAGCTTCCTCTAATGCCAGCATCTTAGATGACCATAATTTAACTAGTAAAACTAACAAATGAGCACTGATCCTGTTCTGTCATTAACCTGCAGGCTTTGTTCACAGTTCACTGGTTTTCTCTTATGTTCTTTGTTCCCCACATTGCATTTAGTGGTCATGTCTTCTTGGTTTCCTCTGGCCTCTAACAGTTTGGTCATTCATGACTCTGACTCCTTTGGGAGTGCAGTTACTTATTTTATAGACAGTCTCTTAATGTGAGTTTATCTGATACTTTTTCATGATTAGCTTGAGGTTATGTGTTATTGGTAAAGAAATGTTACTTTTTATTTTAAGATGATTTTAGATTTACAACAAAGTTCCAAAAATAGTATATGAGGATCCATAAATCCTTCACCCAACTCTCCCTAATGTTAACATCTATGCTAATAAAAGGGTAATATGCTAATTAGACCAGATAGACCAGACATCTTCCGGACAAAGCCACAGTGGCGGGGGCCGAGGCAGAGGTGGTTAGGGGCGATCAGGCCGGCAGGGGAGAGCAGTTAGGGGCATTCAGGCCAGCAGGGGAGAGCAGTTTGGGGTGATCAGGCCAGCAGGGGAGAGAGCAGTTAGAGGCAATCAGGCAGGCAGAGGCCGTTAGGGGCATTAGGCAGGCAGGCAGAGGGGTTAGGGCGGGCAGGCAGGCAAGCAGAGGGGTTAGGGGCGTTCAGGCAGGCAGGCAGAGAGGTTAGGGGTGATCAGGCAGGCAGACAGAGGGGTTAGGGGTGATCAGGCTGGCATGCAGAGGCAGTGAGGGGCGATCAGGCCAAAAGAGGGGGGCAGTTAGGGGCATCCAAGCCGACAGGCAGGTGAGCAATTAGGAGCCAGCGGTCCAGGATTGTGAAAAGGATGTTCCCTGAGGGGTCCCGGATTAGAGAGGGTGCAGGCTGGGCTAAGGGGATGACCCCTGCCCCCTGCACGAATTTCATGCACCAGGCCTCTAATTAATAAATAATGTAGGAATAGACTGTTTTGCACACTCACAACTATAAACCTACTTTTGCCCACCCTTTCTTACAGGAAGGAGAGCTTTACTACAGATATTCTCTTGCACTTTGTTTTTGTCACTCAACAGCACCTGGAGATCGCTCTGTATTAATTTATAGAGATTGTCTTTTTACAGCTGCATAGTGTGGATATACCATTGTTTATTCACCCACTTATTTATATTTGGGCATTTAAATTGTTCCCAGTATTTTGCAGTTACAAATTATTGCTTTGAATAACCTTGTGTCTAGTATTTTAGCTTTGGTGAAGGTTGTGTTTTCGGAGAAAATGCCTGCAAGTGGGATTGCTGGGTCAAGGAGCTGTGTGAGGTGTCACTCCATTCCCCTCCAGAGGGTTGTGTCTGTGTGTATTCCACAGCGAGGCGTGAGTGCCTGTTCCCCAGAGCCTCAGCAGCACAATGTTGTGTCATGCTGGTTACTTTCTGCCAACCTGATCAGTGAGAAATGGTGTCTCAATATTGTTGTAATTTCCATGTCTCCTCTAATTATGAGTGAATTTGAACTCTTTTGTCTATAGTTAACAGCCATATTTATATTTTTCTTGTTAAGTATGTGTTCACTTTTCCCTTTTTTCTTGGGAGGTTTTGTCCCTCAGTTGTTATGGGGTTTTTATACATTAAGGTTAGTAACCATTTGTTGGTGATATATATTTGCAGATGTTTTACAGTTTGTCGATTGTCTTTTGATTTTGTGTGAAGTATTTTGCCAGGGAGTTTTATTTTTTTAAATAGCCAACTTTATTAGTCTGTTGTTGTTGTTGTCCTTGGATTTTTGAGTCACAGGAAGCCTTTTTCTGCACTGAGATGAAAGAGAATTCACCCAGGTTTTCTTTTAATACTTGTTTGCTTTCTTTTATTTACTTGAGACTCCCTGATCCATTGTGTGTGGTGTGATCCATTGGTGTTTATTCTTGTGTGTGGTGTGAGGTATGAATCTAATTTTATCTTTTGCCAAGTGACCACCCATTTGTCACAGCTGCATTCATTTAAAAGTTCATCTTTGCCCCAGTGATGTGAGACTCTGAGTCCAACGCATTCACCGGGGCTGCCAGCCACAGCCACTGCCACTGAAGTTCCAGACTTGCAGAAGGAAGAAAGTGTTCTGCTCCATCCGTTGTTTGTGCAGACAGTCTGGGCAAGCTGGCCCAGAGGCCTGCTCGGTGCAGGGAGCATTTCAAAGCCAAGTTCCCAGATGCCTGCTGAGGCCTTTCTAAGGGCCTTGTCGCCTCTTCCTACACAGTGTGTCGCTTCAGTGTTGTTTTCTAACATGCCCTACTCTAATACCATATTCTTTGTTTCAGTTTGAGCCCCAGCTACATAGATCTGACTGAGTGTCCCTACATGTGGCCCTACTGCTCCCAGCCCATCTACTATGGAGGAATGCCGACCATCGTCAATGTCACGATCCTCAATGGCATGGGTGTCACAGGAAGAATTGTAGACAAGGTGAAATTGCTCTCTGGCTTGTAGTGAACTTGGACCTGGCCCAGACCTTTGTGCCGTAGCGTTTTCTCCTGAAAATAAAACAGGAAAGGTTCTCTCCTCCTGTCGAGTGCCAGGGAATTGGAAGCAGTAATTTATTTTCCCCTAAGTCTTTTTTTTATACATAAGTCAGGGATAAATTAGTAAAACCCATTTGCTATTTTTTTACTTTGGCATCTTAAGTTTAGCTTCTGAATCGACTAATTACATATGATCCTTTATCTTTATTATTTCCCACCTATAATTAAAGGCTCACTTGTGAGAATGAGCACGAATGGGCCTTAAGGTCTAGAAAGTATGGTCTTCTTTGAATTTTGTTTTTATCATTTTTTTATACTTACTGCATAAACATTATTACAACAGTAAAGGATAGGGAAAGAGAACAGATAAATAACTTTCAGCCCCAGCACAGTAACATAGGCATTTTTAAAAATTTTGCATACCAGCTGGTTTATTTGTTTTTCAATTACCATTTACATTCAGTATTATTTTGTATTAGTTTCAGGTGCACAGCATAGTGGTCATAGCCACAATTTTTTTTTAATAATCTTTTCCAGCTCTTATCTGAAATACATATTTTTTGTTATCATTGTGCACTAGGCAAAAATTTAGTCCTTTTTTTCAGTTTTCATTATGTTGAAAACATTAAAAAATGTATATAGGTCTCCATGTACTTTATAGTGGCTGTTTAATATTACATAGAACTATGAAGTCATAATTTGCTTACTATTTCCCCTTGCATGAACAAAAAATAGGTGGTTTTCCAATATAAGCATTTCATTGAATGTCTTTGTGTATGTGATTTCCCTTTCTTCTGAATTATTTCCTTAATGTAAACTCCCTGGGTTGGAATCCAGAGGGCATGGACATTATTATGGCTCTTGGTACATACTACCAAATTCTTTCCAAGAGGAGTTACATCATCTTAGACTGTAGAGGGCGCTGTCTCCACCATGTCCACACTGGGTGGTACTTTTTTTAAAATTCCATGAGATTTTTTTTAAATGAGATAAAATTCCTTCCCTCTGGCCCCTGGCAACCACTAATACCCTTTCTGTCTCTTTGGGTTTACCTATTCTAGATAGTTTATTTAAATGGCATCTGACAATATGTGGTCTTTTGTGACTGGCCTTTCCCCTGGCATGATGCCTTTAAGGTTCATTGGTGTGGCAGCATGTATCAATGTGTCACTCCTTTTTATGGTTGAATAATAGTCCATTGTATGGATGGATCTCATTTTGTTTAATGGACATTTGGTTTGTTTCTAGGTGGTTCATCTTTTAACTTTAAATTTGTGAGGTGAATATCTCCAGGTAATAAACCTGGAAAATGCTAATTCTATTTTTTCTTGTGCAAATTAGCTTTTTATTGCCTTGGCCCATTTTTGTACTGGAATTTAGATTTTCCCTATGCATTTGAGCAAGAAGACCTTCATATCATAGAGAAATTAACCACTGTTGTATTTTATGCAAAAAGTTACACAAATTATTGTTTAAATTTTCTTTTTAATGTGAGTGGTGATTTAATGTGAGTGGAAGTTCTGTAAATGTTTCACGTTTCCATGCAGTTGAATTTTGATCTTTTGTTATTTTGTTTCAAACATTAGAAACATGCCCCCACAGATATAATTAAAAATTTCAATTTCGTTTCTACTGACTTTAATGCTTGTTAATTGTGTAGCTTTTAAATCTGTGTTAATTTGATATGTGATATAAGAGGTAGATGAAAATTAACTATTTTCTCAATTGCTAACCAGTCATCTCAAGAGCATTTATTAAAAATTTCTTTCCTTCCTCATTATTTGCATGATGTACCCTATAAATATTTTTCTCCTTTTTCAGATCTTTTTTTTAATATGCTGACTCATTTGGGGAGTATTGTTACTATCTGGCTTGTGAGGGAAATGAGTAATTTAGGTTAGTTTGAAATTTTGAAATATTAGAATGTTAGAGCTCATTTATGTTTCTTCCAGATGGTCTCTCTCATGCTTTCCTTTTCACTTTCCTCATACCTGCAAGAGACTAAAGTGGCAGGCATTCTGACAGCAAGCCAGCTCTTCCTCTGGGCGTCCCATAAACTTCCACCTCCCCAATCATTGGCTTCAGAATTTGGGGACAGTTTGCATCTATGTCATTTTATTATTTGATTCCTTTAAATTAATGTGATTCTTTTTTAAAAATACGTATTTTTTTATTGATTTCAGAGAGGAAGGGAGAGGGAGAGATCAATGATGAAAGAGAATCATTGATTGGCTGCCTCCTGCCCATCCCCTACTGGGGATCAAGTCTGCAACCCTGGCATGTGCCCTTGACCGGAATTGAACCCCGGACCCTTCAGTCCAGAGGCTGTTGCTCTATCCACTGAGCTAAACCAGCTAGGGCTAATGTGATTCTTTAAGCATACAGCTAATTGGGGTCTAACCTCCAACCTGAGAGTTTTAATTTATTTAAATTCACTACATCTGTACATCAACTTTTATCTGATAGAAATATGTGTCCCTTATTTTTTTCAAGGTTGGGGAAAAAATTCTCTTTAAAATTGGAGGCTGTTAGAAAAAGAGAAAAATAATTGGAGGCTGTCAGAAATAATGGATTCTATACATTCCTAGTGGGTGATGTGCTAGACATTCCATAGGCTACTTTGGTTATACGTTGCTTAGTGTCTATATACAAATTTCATTTTGCCTTATTTAAAATATGAAGTATTTCTCAAAAACTGCTGTAGATAATTTAGGAATTGAGCATTTCACCTTAGCCTTGGCTTGTTTTTCTCCTGCAGCCTGACTGGCAGCCCTACTTACCACAGAATGGAGACAACATTGAAGTGGCTTTCTCTTATTCTTCGGTGTTATGGCCTTGGTCAGGCTACCTGGCCATTTCCATTTCTGTCACCAAGAAAGCGGCATCCTGGGAAGGCATTGCGCAGGGGCACGTCATGATCACCGTAGCTTCCCCAGCAGAGGTAGAAGTAAGTGCGTGCAGAGAGGGGCTTGTGTTTCTTAACCTTTCACCTTCGCCTGCCAGGAAGGGGGCGCAGGCTCAATGCCGATGGGCTCAGATTGGAAGCACAGTTGGTGTGATTAGGCTTGAAGGCCAGATCAGTGATTCCAGGGCCTGTACAGCAGCGCTCAATAATGAGTGATGGTGCCTTCAATTCTGTTGCTGAGCAACAGCAGATAGGACTATTTCAAGCTCAGAATGATTATAGAAAATATGTGTTCTCTGAAAGGGAATGTAGAGTTAATCCTGTGTAGCTTCAGAAACAAGGTGATTTAAATTTTAAGTCTCAAACTCAAGGTCCTGAATGGAATTAATTGTGATATATGAAGGTTCCTTTCTACATTTGTTATTGGAAATTCTTGTATTCAAATTGTTAGGGTTAAAATGATAAATAGAATCGACTTGTTAAATAAACCCCCAAACCTGAAAGTTTCTTCTGAGCAAAAGGGGCACTTCAAATTTCTTTTATTTTTTTCAGTCAAAAAATGGTGCAGAACAGACTTCAACAGTGAAGCTCCCAATTAAGGTGAAGATAATTCCTGCTCCTCCTCGAAGCAAGAGAGTTCTCTGGGACCAGTACCACAACCTCCGCTATCCGCCCGGCTACTTCCCCAGGGATAATCTGAGAATGAAGAATGACCCTTTGGACTGGTAAGCAGCCACCAGACGCGACCCTCATCACCCCCCAGCCCTTCCCCAGCAGGACTAGGGGTCGCTGTCCCTGCGGGAAGCAGACGTCCCTCCTCACTGAGCCTGACTTCCTTGACCCTCAGACTTTGCAGGTCCTCGTCATGGTCTTAGGGCATCCTGTGAATCTCCCTTCAGACCTGCACAGCTGTGTGGTAAAAAAACCTTGAACTCATCCTTAATTGCTTTCTTCCCCTTCTGTTGAATCATTCAGCAAATTCTGTTAGTCCTCTTTCCAGACATGTCCTGACTCCTGCCCTATCTGGCCGCCACCTCTGCTCCCACTCTTGTTCAGGCCATCGTCTCGCCTGGACAGCATCCATCACCTCCTGAGGAGTGACTGCTACCATTCTTGCTCCCTTAAATCCCACTCAGCAGCCCTGGTCACCTAAAAACATAAATTCTATCACGGTTTGCTTAAAACTCCCATAGCTGCCTATTCATACTTCTTCAGGTGCCAGACTTCCTGATGTGTCCTCCTCAGGCCTCCAGGCCCTGCTCCCTCACAGCCCCTCTGGGGCAGCTGGGCTGACCCTGAAAATGGTGAGCAACAATGATTGAAAGATTTGAGGAGGACACTTATAAGGTGTCAGAGCATAGCCGGAGCCCTGCACGAGCTCCGAGTGACTTTGAGTTCCATGTATTCTTCTAAATTCTTCCCGACTACGCCAGGCTGGTTCTTCCTTGAACCCTGCCCACTGTGCAACTGTTGGGAACTTAGTTTAAGTTCCTTCTTTACCTCTGCTTGCCAAGTGTCAGAGACGCAGGTCAATTCTCAGTGCTGGGCAGACAGAGAAGCCGTGAGAAGTTGTGAGTGTATAAGAATGAGTCTTTATTGCAGGAGCCAATGGCCACATAGCCATCAGACAGGACAGTCCTCATAGCAAAGTCTATGCAAAAGGCAGCCGGACACCGGCTGATTCATACATATCTTTTCTATAAAGTAGCATCAGTCTCTGGCTCAGCAGCTTCTGTCTCCCCTGCCCAGCTGCTCTCTGTAGCAAACTTCTTCACATACTCCAGCTGACTAGCTGGTCAGTAACCTACTTTTACACTATTTAGACAAAGAAGGCTTCATGCCAATAGTTACATTAATCATATGGCTACTGAAGGGCACAGTGTACCATGTGTCCTTGCACCTGCTCATGGTATCTTGGCCTGATTAGGATTCTCAGGCTCAGAGTCCTTCAACATCCCATTTAGGCACATGCCCAGAGCAGCCTTTGGCCATTCTGGTGTATTGATAACAAGGCCTCTGTGCTCCCATTGGCCTGACTATCCGGGGACCTGGCATGGTTCCCACATAAGGTCAGTGCTGCTCTTTATAAAGATGTCTCTGGAAGGTAGATTGGAAGGGCTCAGACCAGAGGCAAGTAGAAAGAAATGAGGAGAAGTTGATAGACCAGGGCAATGGCCATGGGCCTGGAGAGGAACGCATGGGTTCCGCCCTGCTGAGGAGGCAGACTCAGGCTGTGAGGTGGGAGGGTGGGAGGTAGAATGACCCTGGGTGTTTCTTGGGGCATTTGGGTAGGCGGCTGACAGAGTACACAGTAGGAAAATGAGCACATTGAGAAGGATGAAGGATGGAAAGGTAAGCAGTAGTAGTGATGTAAGATTAACTTTGTCACCGTCTTAGTTCATTTGCCCTGTGTGGCGTGGCCCAGCATGTCTGCGTTCCCATGCCGAATTTGTCAAATGCTGGTGGTTGCTGACCATTCACATGTATGCCACAGCTAAAGTGATACCTCAGGGCATTTCTTTTTAAATCTATTTTTATTGATTTCAGAGAGGAAGGGAGAGGGAGAGAAAGTTAGGAACATCAGTGATGAGAGAGAAACGTATCGATCGGCTGCCTCCTACACATCCCCCAGAGGGGATCAAGCCCGCAACCTGGGCACGTGCCCTGACTGGGAATCGAACCAGTGGCCTCTTGGTTCCTGGGTTGATGCTCAACCTCTGCGCTATGCCGGCTGGGCAGTGCATTTCTTCTTGTTGTTTTATCCCTTTATGCCTGTGCCTTGAGCACGATTTCCTATTACTTCTGCTGGGGAAGGAGCTGTGCTCCTGCAGAGGCGACGGGGTTCAGGAATTAACCTGTGGCTACCTTTATGACAAGGAGAGAGTGATCATTTTAGTGCTGGGGCTTGCTGTTTTTCAGGAATGGCGACCACATCCACACTAATTTCAGGGACATGTACCAACACTTGAGAAGCATGGGCTACTTTGTTGAAGTCCTCGGCTCCCCCTTCACGTGCTTTGACGCCAGCCAATATGGTGAGCAACAACGGAGTGCTTAGCCAGGTGTTCTTTCTTCTCTGTGGGGTGTTTGTGAAACGTTTGAAAGGCGAATTATGGTTTAAATGAGAAGCCAGCAAAGGGAGCATGTGTGGGGCCTCCTGGTCCCAGTGGAGGCACCAAGCAGAGCGGTGCACATTCCTACTTAGTGGTGAAGGTGGTCATGTTCAGCTAAAATGCGATGCCGTCAGAATGTACTTTTATTATTTTATTTATTTTTTAATTAAAAGAAGCTCTAGCACTGTATTTGGCTTCTTCTGCAGTAAGGGAAATATCTTTGTGTTGGACGTCACAGATGAAACAGAGGCCACTGCTAGCTGGTGTCTGTGTACCGCAGGGCCCTGATCCTTTCTTTTTCACCCTCTTCTAAAGAGGTTCAGGGGCTGCAAACCAAAATGTTAGAAGCCAGTAACTTGCAGCATGGATGCCAGTAAACTACTGTTTTTCTGAAACAATGACATCCTGTCGTCCAGAGGTGAAATTTCTCAGAGCTTGGCATTTTGTCCCTCAGGAACTTTGCTCATGGTGGACAGTGAAGAGGAGTACTTCCCCGAGGAGGTTGCCAAACTGCGGCGGGACGTGGACAATGGCCTTTCGATCATTGTCTTCAGTGATTGGTACAACACGTCTGTTATGAGAAAAGTCAAGTTTTACGATGAAAACACGAGGTACTGATATGAGTTGGTATTTGGATGAGAAATTTCACTTTTGGGGAATTAAGTTGTACTTAGCAAATACTTAAAGTGCCTTTTGACCCATTGGTGGTCTTTTCAGATGTCAGAGGCAGGTTCAGACAGTTGGTTAGAGAAAGCTTTCTCTTCACATAATAGCGATGTTCCTGAAAGCTGCTTGTAAAGTCAGTAAAATGCTCATTGATTCCAGGTACTAATTTAAAGGCTTCGTTGTTCCTTGTTGATCGTAGATACTTGAGCTTTAAATTTCTGTTTAGTTCTTTTCCATTCTTCTATTGCTCTGGTACTGAATCTGTACGAATTTAAATGCACCAAAGCACCTATTATTTTAAAACACCTTGTAAGTTAGTTATTAATCAAAGATTCCCAAAGTATTATGAATATGTCATTCCTGTAATAAAGTTTGAATTTTTTTCTTTAGTCTGTGATAAACTTAATAAGCTTCTCATCTCTTTTCCTTCACAGACCCCTCGAGGTCTGGGCTTTATGTGCAGTGCCTTTATGTCATGTGGGCTGCATTTTATGAAGTAAATGTCCTCTGCACACTGGCTGGAGCATTTATGTAATAGTATTGCTCACACCCAGCATAGTTTCAGCTGCAGCCTCATGGGGCTGGGCTGGATCTGGCAAGTTCAGTTTTGTTGTGAGGAGAGTAAGTGTGTACAGTGTTTCAGTTCCTTCCTTCTTGGCGCCTCCTTGTCCTTTCACAGGCAGTGGTGGATGCCGGACACTGGGGGAGCCAACATCCCAGCTCTGAATGAACTTCTGTCTGTCTGGAATATGGGGTTCAGCGATGGCCTGTACGAAGGGGATTTTACCCTGGCGAGCCATGACAGTAAGGTTCTGTGTTTGTGTTTTCATAGGGCACATTATTCTAGGAGAGCCTACGTTTCAGAGAGGTGGTGTGGTTCCTGAAGCAGGGAGACTCTGTGGAGAGAATGCTTCAGTGTCTTCCCAGAGGACATCTGGAGAGCAGGGTGTTAGCTACTCTAGTTCTCCCCAAAAGTTCAAAATGAAAATATTTTATGCAAGCATCTCTAGTTTTAGTGCCACCTGTAAGGTGCTCTATATCCTGTATTTTCCCAAATAGGGAATACCTCATAGGTTCCTGATAATTTATACAATTCTGTTTATGACATAACTTTGCAAATCTCATGTAAGACATTTCCCCATAGATTAGTTTTGGGAGCTAGTTTCTAGAACATTATCTCTTTTTTTTTAAGTTTTTTTATTTATTTCAGAGAGAAGAAGGGAGAAGGAGAGATAGAAACATCAATGCTGAGAGAGAATCATTGATTGGATGCCTCCTGCATGCACCCACTGGGGATCAAGCCCGCAACCTAGGCACATGCCCTGACCAGGAATCAAACCTTGACCTCCTGGTTCATGGGTCAATGCTCAACCACTAACTACACCTGCTGGGCTAGAACAATATGTTGAGCACTATGGTTACTGTTCTGCTCATCCTGACTTAGTTGTTTCAAGTCTATGACAACTCTGACTTCTGAAATCTATTTAGAAACTTTATATTAATAGTATTTTGTTTTCCAGTTCAATTTTAAGGTCATTCCTTTTAGTTTAAGTATGACCAGGCAATAATAGCAGCTCCTCTCCTAAGATTAAAAACAATTTTAGAAAACATATAATGTCTAAAGAATGCATTTTAGGTAAATGAATAGCTGTTGATAAAATGTTCCATGTTTCTATGTTCTCATAACTTTGAACAACTGTTTTCTAGTGTATTATGCATCAGGGTGCAGCATCGCTAAATTTCCAGAAGATGGCATAGTGATAACACACACTTTTAAAGACCAAGGTAAGGAATGCTGTTCACATGCTCTTTGGTTTCCTTCTTTCTCTTTTTATTTTAATTAACAGTTTTATTGCATATAACTTAACCCTTTTAAAGTGTGCAATTCAGTGATTTTTAGTGTATTTACACAGTTGTGCGTTCATCACCACTATCTACTTCCAGAATATTTTCATCACCCCGAAAAGAAATCCACATACCCATTAGCAGTTTTGTTTTGTTTTTATAATTTATTATTTTGTGTGGTAACTACTGTAAGCAAGACTTCTGGCTAGTGGCTCTGGGAGTTGCAAAGATATGATAAGATAGCCTCTTGCTGATAATTTGGATATATGTGTATACTGACCACTACAAAATAAATTGAACTTCCCATAGGAGAGGGGCTGTTGAATATTTGTAGATATTCTTTAAAACTACCTTTAAAGTTGCTTAAAATTTGTGTTACAATTTATAAAGTGTTCTGTTCCCATGATTGCCAGATTACTGAAATTTAGAAAAATGTTGACCATGTTTTGATGTTTTTAACTGTGTGAAGGTAAAGAATATTAATTACAGGGTCTTCTCTTAGAATTCCCTTAAAAATTTGAAGGGGAAAAAGGTCTTCCTTTTCAGTTTTGTTTGTTTGTTTCTTTTTTTTTTTTCCCCTGGACCCAGAAAAAGATAAATGCTCATGTATATTAGCTACACTGTGCCAGGCCCCATTTTATGTGCTTCTCATGTTTTATTTTTTTCCAACAACTCATATACACTATCATTAAAACTCACTTTTCAGGCGAGAACAAGCAGGGTAAATGCATCTAAGGCCACAGTGAGAGTTAAATGGCAGAGACTCAGGATGTGAACACATTCTGGCTCCTGAGAATACATGATTCACAGTAACTGTCCTCTGAAATAATTCCAATATTACCATACTAGACCCCCACCCAATTTTCTGAACACCAATTGTGACCCATTTATTATTCTCATAGCATCCAGTTTTATGTGCAGAATGACATATGTTCATGTCCACAAAAGCTATTAGGTGATATGTTCACTCTTAATGGAGTTGTGTTAGAATTACCTATTTACTGTTATCTAGAAGTTACTAGAATAATCACAACATCTCCACAACTTTAAAACTACATCCCCCTCCTAAGTCTCAGTTAATATAAATAAGTTACTTATTATGATACCAGTGTTTCTGATCTTTTCCTCTCCGAGACCTAGGAATTATAATTTTATGTGCCTCAGGCATAGAACAGCTCTGGCCACTGACACAAACATCAAGCAAGGATGAACTCGGGACTGTACATCTGCTTTGCCCCTGATTGATATAAGAGCAACACCATCAATCAGGTGTCTCCTTGCCCATTGCCGGGTGGGTTCAATTTTGTTTCTTTAATTGTAGCCAGGCATCACTGAAGAAGGCAAATGCTGCAGTTCCCCTCACTGTAGTATCTGAGACACTGTATTAGTGCCCTGAGCATCCCTGGGGAGCAGAGAGGAGCCAGAGCAACCTGGACTACCTTGATCTTGCCAACGGTGGGAAGCCATCCACTTGCCCTGGTTATGTTCATGTCCACAAAAGCAGCCCCACACTCCCGTCTCTCTCACCTCGGCCAAGAGTTTGAGACTCTTCTGTGCCCAACAGGACAGGCTTCTGGAAATTTACAGGAAGGATTCATTTTCTCATGCAAGTTGATATTTTTTTAAATTCCAGAATGGAAAACCCCTTCATTGTAAAGCTTGCCATTTTCTGTAATTGGAAGTTAGGAACAGTTTCATTAGTTGAAAATGAGGGAAGGCAGGAAGTATTTTTCACTCATCTTATTTGCAACTGCAAGGTAAAGTTCATTTTTGTATTACCTGGAAGGGCTTTTTCCCTTCATCCAGGCAAGATCAATCAATAGGTCTGTGTTCATAGGGTTATATTTTAACTTTAAGCACATAAATAATCATGTCTCCCAGTCGCTTGGCACAATTTACCATGGGTTAGTGATTCTTTCTGAAATCAGCTTCTCACAGAGCCATGTCATTTCTGGTAGGGGTGAAACAGGGGTGACAGCAGTGGTCTTGTGGCCGGCTGCTAGTGCCTTGTTTTGTTGGGAGAGGAATCAAAAGTAGATTTAAGGGTATGTACTTCATTTTGGGGTTCTGGTGGCCTGAAAATAAAAATTACCTTGAAATTCTTTTTAAGGGGATTTTTATCTTCACACAGGCTTTAAGTTGAATGATCTTTTGGACACAAAAGAAATTTGAATATCTGAGTTATGCTGGATCACAAAGGATCTTATTGTGAGAAACAAACTGTGTGAAAACCAGAGGCCACACAGTATGCACCCCCTGTCTCATCTGTTGTACTGTGCTGTCTCCCTCTCCACCAAGAATACCTTGCTGTCTCCCACTCAGTTCCTAGTGGAATTACACATAGAGCAGGAAATGCTGCGCTTTTATAGCCACAGACATTTTCGATGTTACCAACATGATAAACACTGGCTTTTGATGAAGATGTGCGTCATCTAGTGCTAGGGAACGTGTTTGCTTCAGGGCTGGAGACTCCTAGATTATGCGATGATGTCACTGGCAGTTGCTGCCTGTGACATTTTGTGCATTTTTGACTTTTTGATTCATTAAACATTGTAAATTGTGCCATCTGTTTGGCACAAACAGAGATAAGAAGGCTCTGCTCTGGAACATTTGTATTTATGGATTAATATAACAAATACCTTAAATCTAAATTTAAAATATTGTGGGCATATATTTTTTAATTAGTTATGTTTGTCCTAGCTTTCAATAGTAAGACATGAAACTGGATATCAGTATCTGACAATGTCTGTAGATGTATCCATAACCGCCTGGCCAGCTGCCCCGAGTGGATGTGGTCCAAGGACATAAGCCTTTCGGCATGACAAGACAGGACGAAAGTTTGTGCTTTTAATATAAAAAGGGAAAAGGGAAACCTTTCAAATTGTAAATACGATTACCACCATTTCAAGTGAAAATGAAAGAGGATGGATATGGATATATAGGGTGTCCCCAAAAATGTATACACACTTTGAATAATTATTAATTCCAATGTTTGTTTCTTTTCAGATTTAACTCATTGGAATTAATAATTATTCAAAATGTGTATACATTTTGGGGGACATCCTGCATATATACACATATAAGTGAATTTTGCTAAAACCCAAATTAGTGGCACTTGAGGCCTTGTTTTTCTATGCTGTAAGTTTGCACTGCTGTGATTGAAGAGTGGGTTTTTTGCTGTGATTTCTTCGTCACATGTCAAGTTAAGTGGCAACTGGAAAATAATTTATTCCTCAATACATTTTTTCATTGCTGTTTTTGTTGTGTTGTTTCAGGATTGGAGGTTTTAAAGCAGGAAACAGCAGTTGTTGAAAACGTCCCCATTTTGGGGCTTTATCAGATTCCAGTTGAGGGCGGAGGCCGGATTGTCTTGTACGGAGACTCCAATTGCTTAGATGACAGTCACCGACAGAAGGGTGAGAATTGGTGGTGTGGCTGAAAAATAGATTGTGCTTCATGACTTTGACATTCAAATCCTTTCTCCCCCTTGTCCCTGGAAAAGCACGGATGAGATGCTGCTAAATTAACAGAAACCTACTCAGGAAAGCCAGGTGCGGTTGGGGAAGTTCCTGCTGCTTTGATTGCTTGGACTATTTTAATAAGTATATAAGTCTGGGTGCATTTAATAAGCAAAATGACATTCATTTACTGCCTCCACTGCCTTCCCCTCCATGTCCATTGTCCTGGGTCCAGCAGGTGCCGAAACCACTGAGTTTCAGTGGAGAGACCCTTTGCTGGCTTACCTGGTCTGCCCTGCCGCCTCCCCCTCTGGGGTCTGTACGTTAATGGCACTGCCATGCAGGTGCCCCTCTCAGATCGGACCCACTTTTCCTGGAGGGCCAGCACTTGGTTCTCCTCGAGACCAGGTCATTTTGGCTGTTCTGAGTCTTCACCAGTGAGGAGCATTGGGTTCATTAGTGGGTATGTGGTTTGAGGGCAGAGAGGCAGGGAGTAATCCTTAGTAACCCTCCTCTTTTTCAGCATCTCTCTATGCATCCTCCAAATTTGGGGGTTTCGAGCTTAAACACAGTTTATTTTTCTCTTTTTGTAAAGGAGGAAGTGAAATGGTGAAAATGTTATATCTTTTTGCCTGGTGGGATGGTGACAAAACCAGGGTTAAAGCCTAATCTTCTAACTGAAGAACTGGGCGGAGGGGAGGGCGAGGAGTTACACTGTCACACTGGTGAGCAGTGAACAGGCTTAGCCGGGAGGAATGAGGCCACAAGGGCATGAAGTTGGAGTTGTATGGTGCACTTCTACTCTGACTTAAAATTGAAGTTGACTAAATTCCTAGCATTTTATGTAAATCCTTAGAATCAGATTGGTCTTGTTAAAATCAAAAGTGAAGATTAGAGTCACAGTTAAAAGAAGATTAATGTTTTATTTCCACAGAGATCTTTTCTAAGACCTGAAATCTCCTGGTATGACTCTATTAAAATTTCAATGCCTGGGAGAACTGTCCTGGTCTTTAAACTTCAGAAGGGAGCGTAGAGGACCCTCGGGGCTTTGAGCACTCCACCAGAAGCGCTGGCAGTGGGAAAAGTGCTTCCTGGGTGGGTCATCTCTGGTCAAGCTGGTGTTGATGGGATTTGGAGTGGTCGCTGTGGGGAGTTCGGTGTGGAAGTGGTGATCCCAGGAATAGAGACAGCAGTATCTCAGTCTCCGGATAGAAAGGAGCCTTCCACATAGCTCTGGGATGGGAGTATTGGTCACAGCCCAGCACCTAGACTCCCTGTGGTGTCTTCTAGAATCACTGAGCATTTTCTGCTTTTAAACTTGGTGGTTTGGGCCCACTGACTCAGAGTGCAGTCTCTAAACCCACATCCCTGTGGAGTGCACAGGTGGTCCTGGCTCTGCCCTCACAATCAGGGTCCTTCCCCAGGACAGCCTTCAGGCATGGACAGAAGTTCCAGCACCCTACTCCCCTCTCTTCTTGCCTGGAGCCCGGACTATGGGTGGTTCTTCTCTCAGCGGGTGTCAGGTGGTCTCGCCATCCCTGAATGAGCTGTGTTCTGCCTCGTCGTGAGGGGCCCGGAGCCCAGTGGTGCTCTAACAGTTTGTCCAGCCAGTGCCCGTTGTTGCTGCCCTGCCTGAGCCCTGGGGCAGGCGTGAAGCCCACGGCCAGGTCGTGTTTCTTGCTGTCCTCTGTGGCTGGCGCTGACCATGGAGAATGCACGTTTCTCAAGTATAGGGTTTATTCTGATCTAATCTTCTCCCCTCTCGTTCCCCACCCCCTCATTTTGGGGGCTTTTATTTTCCTGTAGAAATTCCTTTTTAAAAAATCTAATTCCTAAGCAGCATGCTTGTTGAACCCACAGACTGCTTTTGGCTCCTGGATGCGCTCCTTCAGTACACGTCGTATGGGGTGACACCTCCCAGCCTCAGTCATTCTGGGAACCGGCAGCGCCCTCCCAGCGGGGCCGGCTCGACCCCTCCAGAGAGGATGGAAGGTGAGTGGGCTGACAGGTGCTCAGTGTGGGGGGGTGGGTGAAGCTTGGCTCAGGCTGTTTCAGGAAATAGTCATGCCTACCAGAAAATGGAGCCAGTTAGGGGTGCCTCTGGTTGTTTTTCTTAACTGTGGACAGAATAGGGGCCAGTGGCTCTAACCTGGGGACAGGGTCATTTTCCTGTGACTAGAATGGACGTGGACTGAGGGCCTCAGGTGCCATGTGCTTTCCCATGCTCACTCCTAAGTCCTCACAATGCTCCAAGTTGATGTTCATCATCCCACTCTTACAGACGAAGATCCTGGCTCCTCCCCAGGGAGGAACAGCCAACGTTTTTTGTTGTTGTTGTTTTGTTTTGTTTTTTTTATTGATTTCAGAGAGGAAGGGAGGAGAGAGAGAGAGAGAATCCAATGATGGGAGAGAATCATTGATCGGCTGCCTCCTACACGCCCCACACTGGGGATCGAGCCCGCAACCCAGGCCTGTGTCCTAACCAGGAATCAAACTGACCTCCTGGTTCATAGGTTGACGGTCAACCACTGAACCACGCCAGTCTGGCAACAGCCAGTGATTTTGAGCTCTCACCAGGTAGCAGGCACTGGGCCTGGGGTGCTTTACAGATTCCCTCATGGGTCCTCTCAGAACCCTGTGAAAATAGATAGTATTCTTTCCAGTTCACCAATGAAGAAACAGGAGCTGAGGGAATTCAAGTAACTGCTCGAGGCCACCAGTGGTTATGCAGTGGAGCCTGAAGAGAAGGTTCTGTGGGACCTGCGGCCTCGCCCGCGTGGTGTACAGCAGGCAGGGCTGATCTGCATGCTCTCATGGCCCGAATGTTGTGATCCTCGCAGCGCTGTCCACAGAAGTGCAGTGTGAGCCACAGGCGTAATTCTGAATTTCCCAGTGGCCACATTAAAAAGGTAAAAGGAAACAGGTGAAATTCACTTTAATAAAATACTTTAGCCTAGTACACCACAGTATTATGTAAATATGTAACACCCCATTTCAGTTGCTCAATAGTCATATATAGCCAGTAGCTACAGTATTGGACAGCACAGATAAAAGTAGTTTTGAACTTTGAAGATGCAGATTTTTTTGGCCTGAAAATTAAATACTTCAAAAGGGAAAGAATTTCCTATGAAGAGTATCTGTAGGTTAGATTTCTCAAGTTTGCCTGGTACATGTAATTACAGTCAGTAAGATTGCTCAGCCACTGCAAGCCTACCGTGTGGCCACTTTAAAGGGAACAGCTGTTCTGTTTACTCCCCTTCAGCAATGAGCACACATCACCGGGTGGCCCCAGTCAGGTCTTACTTCTGAAGCACCTGAAAGCTAGGTTAACAGAGCACATAGTGGTGGGCACGTTGGCTGGAAAGCAGACGGATAAGTAATGAAGCTTCATTTTTCCCCTGGCACTTTGATAACATCGATCGGTTCCTGCTGTCGGTTGACGCTGCCCAGGGAACCACCTGCACCGGTATTCCAAGGTCCTGGAGGCCCGTTTGGGGGGCCCGGAGCCTCGGGCTCTGCCCGCCTGCCCACACCTGTCGTGGGCCAAGCCACAGCCTTTAAATGAGACGGCTCCCAGGTTAGTGTCTTCCTGTGCTTTTCCACCCCTTCTGCAGGGTTTGTGATTCATTACCTTTATTAAAATAAGAGAATGGAATTTTACTGGCATTTTTGTCAAATCTTCTAGCCTGTTGCTTTTGGTGGTTATTTAAATTAGTGACCTTTAGAATTGTGCTCTCTGGTGGTATTCTGCATAAAGAAGTACTTTGGGTAATTAGCATTTCCTTAGGTTTGGTCAATTCTTGCTCTAAAAGCTGTGATCCAATAGTGATTTAACTTGAACAGAAGCTCTGTGTTTGGGGTTCAGGGGTTGAGTCCTCCCTTTTGCGATGTTGATTCTGAAATACAGACGGGTCCTTTCTTTTGTCATGCCCAAGGGGCTGGGACTGCTTGGGGTAGATCCGGTCCTTGGTTGTAGCTTGGCTGAATGTGCATCTGTGCCATTCTCCTGTGCCTGGTAAAGTGACCTCCTACCACAACAGGGTCATGTGGTTACACTTCTGTGTGTGATGCACAGACATTGATCTGCCTGCTTCTCTATCTTACTATCGAACTTGACCTTCTAATTTGCGTCATTTCTTTTCGGAAGCCAGTTTGAGTTATCTATGGACAGTATCCTGCTCTGTCAAGGAGAACGGGGATTTTCCTGACTGAGGATCCTGGCACAGTGAAACAGAGGCCCATGTCCCGGGCACAGGACATGGGGTAGTCCTCCCCCTCCCTCTCCTTCGAGTGGTGCTGTGAGAAACCGTCTTCACTGACAGGCAGCACACCACACACACATTGGCGGCTGGAGCTCCCCTACAGCCTTCAGGCAGCTTCTCCCTCTAGGGAGGCTTCTGTCTTCTCTCACCCGCCAGGCTGCCCACTTCGCTTGGGTCTCAGTATATACAGATGTCAGTGTGGCGAGGGGGCATGTGGCAGGGGACAGAGGACCACCATCTGTGCTCCAAGCTACCAAAAGGAGGAGGCCTGCACAAGGCTTCGGAGTCGCCTCTGCTCTCCTGCTGTCAGGAGCAGCAGCACTGGGTTCAGCACTCACTGACCATCTGTCCTTGTTCAACGTGCTCCATAGAAAACAGTGGCATGATAGCATCATCACCTTGTGTTCCCATCAGCAGTTTTCCTTCTGAAGCTGTAATTACTGAGTACTTTTCCATTCTAGTTAGCACCCCATCATTTAAAATTTTCTGAAAAGATTTCATTTTTACATGTCATCTATTTATAACGCACCATTATCTAGCATTCTGACCAGACTTTAATTCCAGCTGTGATCAGCTATTCATCCTCATTGGACAGTCGTTGTCGGCTAAAGTTCCCAAAACTCAATTATTCTTCACGATGCTAGTCAGGGCTCTGAGAAACGGTTAACAACATCCTTGGTCTCTGCCCGTCCATCAACGCCAACCCGGCCCATCAAGGGTGCCAATAATGTGCAGCTCCTAGAATGTGGTTTTCACCGTCGCGCTCAGGAATTCCTTCCACACACACTCACAAGGCTTCACCTTTAGCTCACATTTCACGTCTTGTTGAATATTAGTCTCAGTCCTCAGAGACCTAGACCTGCATTGAGTCTCTGAAGAGAGTTGGATAATGTCAGACAGCTGCCCAGAGGCCTGGGAAGGCCCAGTGTCCATCGTCAGTGCCGAGTGCCCGTTTCAGGTCCATCTCTGAAACGTAAGCTCTTTTTCTCAGTGTCTTTGCTGAGCACAGGGGTTCTTAGAACAGCGGCATGAGTGTCACACCCACTGGGAGCTCCCCCCATCAGAACACTGTAAAATACTCAATGGTAGCGTCGTGTACTGTTACCACAGTTGCATAACTATAAAGTGCCATCACCAGATAATTAAATTCCAGAACAGGATGTCACCTATGAGAATTAAAATACAGCCCCATATATATTCAGCTACAGTCATAAAGCTTAAATGTCATTGATTCTATAATTTAACACTGTCAGTTTAATTTTCAGACTGATAGAGCCTGAAGTGAAAAGTTAAATCATACAACGTAGAAAGGTTGTAATACTCATTGGCATTTTCCAGGCAGCCGCCCAGGTGGAAGTATACGATAGTAGTTTATCTCTTTCCTGTACAGAAACCCTCTCCACAGACCTAGTGTCTGCAGCTTCCTGCTGACCTCACCTTGATTGCTGATAGATCTGAACATCTTTGCTTTTACTTGGCCGAAGTAAGGGAATGAATAAGAAGCAGAAAAGCAGGAATTCATAATTCGCGAACACATTTAATTCTGTCCCTCGCTTTGGCCAGAACAGCCTTCACATTTTCCTGTTTGCACCCTTCGCTCTTACATCTGGGTGTCCTCCCCAGCTCTCCACTGCTCTTGGCAGCATGTCAGCCTCTCTGTTCTTCAGGTCTAAGTTGTATTGGCCTGAACAAGTCCTTCTGATCTCAGAATTAATAGTAGCGCTGCTGTAACGAATCCAGCACATTTCATAGCCCGTGTTTCCTTCCCTCACTGTCCTCCAGGGGCCAGGCAGGTGCTCTCCCCATTCGCCTCTCTCAACTCCTGGGTTCCTGTGTCTGCCTTACTGTCCCTCCTGATGATGGTGCCCTTGGAAGGAGAGACAGAGTCTGGCTCCAGCACCAGTGTAGCCACCTTTGCTGTTGGTTTGCATTCACCTGAAAATAGCTCCCGCCTCCAGTGTCTCGTGGCAGAGACCTCCAGGTGCCTGTAGTCCTGCCTGTGGCCCCAAAGCCCTGGTTTAGCTCCTGCTGCCTACGAGCACCTTTCAGAGGTGAACATGGTGCTTCCCCTCCCAGTGCTCTGAATTTCCCAGGCTGCAGTTATAAACCCAGCAGAAACGCTCCCTGCTCAGATATGAAAACCTCATGGGTATGGACTTGATTTTGACATTTCTGTCTCAACTTGGAAGTTGTCACTACAGCTGTTACGCAGTTGCATTGAGGTTGATGTAGATGGACATCATTTCAAATTTCTCTTTAAATAGTTTTCTGTTTCTTAGGTATTGGGTAAGCTTCCTGGGGTAGTACAGTTGCTTATTTTTATTTTGTTTTAATCCATTTTCCTGAAGTAATCTTTGGAAACATCAGAAGCTACTCTCCATCGACCTGGACAAAGTGGTATTACCCAACTTTCGATCGAATCGCCCTCAAGTGAGGCCCTTGTCTCCCGGAGAAAGTGGTGCCTGGGACATTCCTGGAGGTCAGTTCTCAGGTGCTTCCTTACTGTGCTAAGTCACACTGCAATTGTTCAAAGGCTCTTCCTCCCCGGCGGTGGGCTGGATGGCTCCCATCTTTGCCTTCTTGAAAGCTATGGTGGTATGAATCAAGAAGGCCATAAGGAGGCCTAAGAAAGCACACTATCCTCTCTCTCGGAAAACTCTACCATGGATTTTCATATTTGAATTTCTTTTATTACACTTCTTTTAATACACTTCAGTATTACACTTGAAATTTTTCCAACAGAGTAACTTGCAGATTCTTATTTAAGTTCTACAAACAAAATATACCACAGGAGATGCCTGTCATCAGCTGTTTTTTTGTCTAAGCCAGCGGCTATAGCCACCCTGGCCCCTGAGCCCTCAACCCAGAGGTCTCCACCAATTCTCTGCCCTACCCCACCTGGGTCAGACCTCACTGGGTCTGATCTGATTTTGTCCCCTCACCCTAAATGACATCTAGTGTACCCACTACAGATAATGGCTTTGGCCTGAGTGGTCTGTCTGGGACAGGTTTATCCTTACCTGGGACAATTGGTACCAAGTCACTTCAGCAGTGAGCAGGCGGCACTCTCACTCTGGAAACCCCTGTGCTCCTCCAAGGGTTTACATCTCCCAAGCGGGGTTTCTTCTGGTTCCATAATTGGCCAGAAATTCTGGGGATCCGAAAGGGGCACCACAGCCCATTCAGTTCAAACCTGGGAGCTTTGTGTGGTGATGCCAAGCCTCAGAGGACCTTGCCTGCAGGTCCTGGGATGCACAGAAGACAGTCATTTTGAACCCCAGCATTCCTGAGTTAGGGTCATTCTGACTGTAAAGCGAGGGTTCTCCAGTGGCCACTCTTAGTTTCTGACCACGTGTCCCATCTGTGCAAGGCTTTCCCAGGAGGCTGGGGCACAGCCAGCCATTCTTAACTTCGTGCCTGGCCTCCTCTCTCTTCCTTCCACTCAGCTAGGAAGGAAGCACCCTCTCTCCTCCCCAGTATCCATACTTATCCATCTTCTGTTGTTTTTGAACAAAAAGCAGCTCTGGGCAGCCCTACTGTAGGGTGTCTGATAGGAGAAAGGCCAGTCCTGGTCTCTGTCTGAGGTGAGCACAGACCTCACTGTACCCGCCCCCCCAGACATAGGCATGCACACGCACACCCACACCCATACTTAGAAGCTGCCAATCTGAGAACGCACCTGCAGGTTGCCTTGATTCATTCTCTATTAATGCCCTGGGTTACTTTAGCTAAGGTTTAAAAATTATGTTTGCCCTGCAAGCCCAGCTAATGAAATTAGTTAGCATTTGTTCCTGATGAGCCTGCCTCTCGTGGGAGAAGGGGCTGTGGTGTTACTGATCATTCACCGCTGTCCCCTTGCAGGGATCATGCCTGGCCGCTACAACCAGGAGGTGGGCCAGACCATTCCCGTCTTTGCCTTCCTGGGAGCCATGGTGGTCCTGGCTTTCTTTGTGGTACAAATCAACAAGGCCAAAAGCAGGCCGAAGCGGAGGAAACCCAGGGTGAAGCGCCCACAGCTCATGCAGCAGGTTCACCCACCAAAGACCCCGTCTGTGTGACGACGTCAGACTACTGACTGTGAGAGCCAGAGAGAGCCTTTCCTGGCAGTCTTGGTGGGCAGGCGGAGCTGGGACGTTTCTCGAGGGGCTGCCTGCTTACAGGGCCTTAGTCTTGGCTGCAAGGGTCCGAGAGGCTGTTCTACACAGGCTTCCCCTTGTGATGCCGGAGGCTCGTGTACATCTCCGTGTGTCCCAGGGCCAGGGTCCCTCAGGAGGGGGACTTCATCCAGCCGCTGCACCAAAGACTTGGAGGACATCAAAGGCGGGCCGGGGTCTCCAGCCCGAGAGGGAGGATATACTGTTAGACAACGACACAACTCTGACCAAGCTAAGATATGCTCATTACGGCTATTTTCTATATTTATTGTTGGGAAAAAGTCACTTTAAAGACTTGTGCTATTTGGAAGCAAAGCTATTTTTTTTGCCAATGGAATGCAGTTTTTTACTATTCCATCATGAGGAATAACAGATTCCGTGAGCTCCTTTTTGATGAAAGGACAGACTGAGATTTGAAGGCAATTGCACAGATCTGTGAAACATAGACCTTCGCTTTATTTTTATAAGTCTCAACTGCCATCATGTTTTGTAATTTGGGGTCTTGATTTCACCATTGTCGGTGAAGAAAATTTTCAATAAATATGCATTACCTGTATGAAGCTAAAAGGGATTGTGTCACGGCTCTGTTTTCTCTTGTCCTATTTCTCTTGGATGATAGCGTGGAATGGGTTCTGTATTAGCCTGTTGATTTTTGTTGAATGTAATTCACGTACTATAAAAGTCTCCTATTTAAAGTGTACATACAGTTGAGTAGTTTTTAGTATATTCACAAGGTCATGCAACCATCACCCCCACTATTCCAGAACATTTTCATCACTCCCAAAAGAAACCCTGTTAGCAGTCAGCCTCTACTCCCTCCCCCAAAGCCCATGGCAACCACTCATTTGCTGTCTGTGGACTTGCCTGTTCTGAACATTGCATATAAATGGAACCATACAACATATAGCTTTTGTGACTGGCTTCTTTCACTTAGCATGTTTTCAAGGCTCATGAGAGCAAGTCAATACATGTTCCTTTTTATGGCGGAATAAGATTCCATTGAATGGATAGACCTCGTTTTGTTTATCCATTTCTCAGCTGATGACATTTGAATTGTTTTCACTTTTTGGCTTTTGTGAGTAACACTTTCTCTGAGCATTTGTGTACGAGTTTTTGTGTGGACGGAAGTTTTCATTTTTGTTAGGTAGATGGAGTAAAATCATATAGCTCCTATGTCTGTGTTTCTCAGGAATTGCCGAACTCTTTGTTTCCAAAGTGGCTGCCTCTTTTTCCATTTTCACCAGAGTGGATAAAGGTTCCAGTTTCTCCACATCCTCACCAACACTTGTTACTGTCCATCTTTTTTATTCTAGCCATCCTGGTGGTGTGAGGTGGTATCTCATTGTGGTTTCGATTGGCATTTTTCTAAAGACTAATGATATTGAGCATCTTTTCATGTGCTTCCTGGCCATTTGCATATCTTCTTTGGAGAAATGTCTATTCAGAGCCTTTGTCCATTCTTTTATTGGGCTGCTCTTTTATTAGTGACTTGTAAGAGTTCGGTATATTTTCTAGATACAAGTCTCTTAGCAAAGACACATGACTGCAAATCTTTTCTCTCATTCTGTCTGTTTTGTTCACTTTCCTGATGGTATCATTTGAGGCATAAAATTTTTTTCATTTTGATAAAGTCCATTTTATCAACTAGGTGTCATTTCTAAGAAACCAGTCTAAGGCAAGCTGTTTTTAACCCCTGCCTGACCAGTATGTATGTCGACTGGCTGAACATCAGCCTTCACATCACAGGTGGGGACGGACGGACTGGAAAGGAGGTGGTAGAGGCCATGTGGGATCAGGGTGCTGATGAAGTTCTGGGGGGAAAAGGCCCAGGGATTAGGGAGCAACCGTTAAGGCTCAGCTCCTGTGATGGGTTCTCCTTAGCAGGTCATGTTGGTGACCTTGCACTTTTAAGTGCACTCTGTGGCTGCTGTTGGTTTGAGGCTTTGGAGAAATTGCCAAGGGCCCCACAAAGCTTTCCCATCCCAAGCACCCTGAGGACTACAGCGTGCTGCCCTTAGAGATGGACTGCGGATCTGAGTGTCGCTCCCACATATCAAAACAAGGGCTTGCACACTATTTGCTATGGAGCTTCTGGTCCCCCTGCCAACCCTCCACAGCCAGGGTCACGGCCCTTCCTTGTCCCACAGGGGAGTGAGGACATGGCCCCAGTGTAAAGCAGCAGGTCGCAGGGCTGGTACAGGCTGGAGCGCCAGGCCCTATCTCAGGGACAGCACGTCTTGAGTTTCCTGGAGAAGCCTGAAATCTGAAACCTCCCGTTTTAATGTTGGCAAATGATTGAATTAGAGAAAGTTTTGTGTAAACTAGGCAGAGCTTCTCCATCTCTGTCGTACAGTTATCCAAACACCATAGCGGGGTGACTGTGGACTGAAGTTCTAGTCCCCATGCAGCACTGAGTTTGTAGTCCCTGCTGGCTGCAGCCTCCGGCTCACCAGTCTCTCTCGAACTTGGATGCCTCACCTCCAAATGATGGTGCTTGGACCGGGGGTGTCCCCTGTTCTTGCCAGAGGTGTATGTCTACATGTGTCACTTACCTTCGGGACTGACTCTCCTGCCTCCCCGCTTCCCTGAGCCGAGGCCGCTCACTGCCCTACTTGCTCACTGCAGAGACGAGTCCTGCTCTTTAGATGAGGTGGCCGTCAACCCCAGGAGGGAGCACACTCATGGCATATTTGTCTCGGTGCATATTTGTAGGGCCATGTAGTTGGGACAGGAGAGGACAGGTAAGGACAAGCACAGACTCCCAGGCAGTAAGGCTAAGTCAAGAACAGAAGAGAGTTGTTAAGATACCAAGATTTTTAGGGACCTGTAGTTACTGCAGCTCCAAGAAGGGAACCTGCACGAGGGATAATCTAACAGGGTGAAGTTCAGTGGCAACACGTAAAGGCTGGTTGGTCTTTGAGAAAAGAGCAGCTCTGTGCAGTCCTGAAGCCCTGGGGCAAAGAAAGGGGTGCCTGGAACGGGCAGCAGTGTGATGTGCCTGCCGAAGAGGCTGTTAATAGAGGAGTAACAGAAAACGAAGGCGGCTCCTTCCCTGTCTGGCACTGTGAGGAGCTGGGAGCCAGACTCGCTGCGCTGCGTGTAGTACACGTATGCCAACACGGGCGAGGCGGCATCACTGGCCCCATTCACAGAGGAAGCGGCAGCTGGGATCAGTACCTTCCAGAATCCACAGTGAGCAGTGCAGGCAGGATTGGCACAAAGCCTGAGTGCCCACTTCTGTCCCTCCTGCTGGCATCTGCATGACGTCCGTGTCTGCCTCATTTTAGGGACAGTGACACTTTGGGAGGATGGCTGGACAGGGGGTCTTGGGACAGAGTAGAGTCATGGGAGCACTGCCCAAGGAGAAAGGCCTTGTCAGGAGGTTGCATGGGCTACCTGGCCCACCTGGGAGGAGTGTTCTAGAGAGGATGTTACCGTGCAGGGCACAGGTGTTGAACTGCGGCTCTGGCCCTGGGTCCAGTTCCAGCCTGGCCACTACCTGCTCGTGGGCCTTCACTGATCAGGCCCTGTGCCACCCTACAGCCACGTGCTGGCACACCAGCGCTCAGTTATGAGAGCCCCTGTCAATGGTAGATCTTGGTGACAGATGTACTTGAAGGCTGTGGGCCTGGGCCAAGCCACCTCTCTGCTTCAGGGAACCTTTTCTTCTGGTGTGTACTCTCATTGTCCTAGTGAACAATTATATCTTAAACACACAAAACAAAACGACCAACCCATAGCAATCATAGATAGACCGTGGGGGCCCTGGGCACCAAGAGGGGCCAGGTGTGAGGCTGGGCCCCAGAACTCACCACTAAACCACTCTCTCCCTGGAAAGTTAGGAGGGGCTCTGACTGCAGGAGCTTGAAGGTGCTGCACCCCCTCAGCCCCACCCAGTGCCAGAGACATGCAGGTCTGAGACCTTCCCTGTACGTGCACTTGTCCATCTTGTGCTCTTACAGGAACAAGCCCTGTGCACGAGGAACCTGAGGGAGTGGGAACGGTCCCTGCCATTGGTGAACCTGCCCAGCAACCATTTGCACTGCGTCTGCTCACCTGTCAAATGGACCAGTTTAAAAACATTATGCTAAGTCCAAGGAACCGGACACAAAAGACCACACAGTGTATGAGCCCATCTATGAGGACAGGCATACCTGTGGTTGCTTAGGGCTGGGGGAGGGGGTGATGAGGAGAACAGCTACGGGTGTGGGGTTTCCTCTGGGAGAGATGAAGATGTTTTGGAACTGGATAGTGGTGGTGGTTGCACAACATTGCAAATGTACTGAATGCTACTGAATGTCCATTTTAAAGCGGTGAATTTTATGTTCCGCGGATTTTGCCATCAAGTTTTCCCAGGGGATTCTGTGAACCAGCAAGATGGAAGCCCCGGGCTTGGAGACCTGGAGAGGCTCCCTGGGGGTCAGGACCCAGGTGATGCCCCTGCAGGGGCGCTGCGCCCAGAGCTGGCCCTCCTCCAGGCCTGTGACTCTGCCTCTCTCCAGCCGCTGAAACCTCCGTGGAGTGTCCACAGGCTGCGGTGAGCAGGAGGAAGGCCAGCATCACAACGTTGAAGACACTGCCTTATCCTTCCAGGTGCAAGTCCCTCCTTCACCCAGAGCAGGACTCGGGTCATAGCCCTGGCACCAGCCCCTCTTTACAGGGAGGGGACAGCAGGACTTGGCAAGGCCGTGCTCTGGGCCTTGTCTCACCTGGGCTCTGCAGAAGAGACCCCTGCTGTGGAGTCCCGGGGTGGGGAGCTCAGGGTGCTGGTGTGTCAGTTTCCAGTTGCTCCTGAGACAGATCACCACAGATTCGTGGCATAAAACGACACACGGATTCCCCTACAGTTCTAGAGGTGGAAAGTCCAAAAATTCTCCCTAGGCTAAAATCAGGTGCCAGCGGGGATGCTCCCTCCGCAGGCTCCAAAGGAGACCCGCTCTCCTGCCCTTTCCAGCTTCTGGAGGCTTCCCAAATGCCTTGGCTTGTCACCCCTTTCTTTATTATCATTCCAGCCTCTGCTTTTGTCTCACTTCACCCTCTCCCCTCTGACCTCTGACCTCTCCTACATTCCTGTTTTAAGGACCACTTGGATCATCCAGGACACTCGCCCCGTCTCAGGACCCTTCACTTGCTCTCATTTACCAAGTCCCATTTGCCGTGCCATTCAGCCGAGGACATGTTCAGGGGCCGTGTTCAGCTGACTACGCTGGGTTGCCCTGTCCCTTAGCTGTCGCATGTCTCTCGCAGGAGGACTTGGGTTCCTCCTGGTTAACGGCCACAGATCGAGCTGCCTTTTTCAAAGTCCATGGTTCCTGTCATCTGAAAACCTTGAGGCTTTACTCCTTTAGTGTCTGGTTTACTCCAACAGCATTTTATTAAGCTGCCTTCAGTGGGCCAGGCCCGGGCAGAAAGCTGCAGGGAAAAGAGGAGACTGCGAGCTCAGGGACGGGGTCAGACAGGGCCCCTGCCTGCTCAGAACTGTGATGCTCCATAGCACATTAGCATGTCCTGGGAGCTTCACAGAAACTCGAAGCCCACCTGCCCAACCAACTTCATCTGCAGCCCTGATGGTGGGTCCAGCATTGGCAGTTGAGTTCCTTGGGCATTCTTATGTGGCCAGGGGTCAGAACGCTGTTCTCGAAGCTCAGAATCAGGCAGAGGGAAAACACATAAGTGTCAGAAATGGAATGTGATGTATCCTTGCTTCAACAATAGCTAATAGGCGTTCCTCCTTCCGGGTCATGAGCGTTCTCACTGAACCCTCCCACAGCTTTGCAGGGTAGCAGTGTTATCACCCCATTTCACAGGTGACCAGCGAGGCCCCCGTCACAGTCAGGGAGTGACGAGGTCACCCTTCAGCCTCAGGCACTCTGGCTCCTGAGACCTGTCTCCAGAACTTTCTATCACACTTCTTGGGAAACAAGCTGAGGTCACTTTCTCCTGGAACTTTCTACCTGTCTCCGACCCATTGTACTCTGAGGAGTAGGAAAGGAGGGACAGAGGGAACAACCCTTGATGACAGCTGCTCCCCTGATGGGGTGACACAGCAGAAGGAAGATGGCTCCTGAGTGTGGGCAGGCACTGGGCTAAGCCACCACCTGCCTCATCCTCCAGGGCACCCGTGTGCCATCTCACTGCCTTCCTGTGCACGGAACGCCTGCCACCCACACAGATGGGCCCCGCAGGGCGCTTCTCTGCTGCTGTGAAAAGGTCACCCAGCCCTGGGATGCTGGCAGAGAGAGCATATCAAAGCCCCTCAGAATTAAGAGGTTTTCCCATTGAGTGGAATTTCACAGCCCAGTGGCCAATTTCTAAGTCATGCACATTAATGGGCAGCTAATGAGGGACCCAGGCAGGGACAGGGAGGGGAGGCAGCTGAGATTAAGGAGTACAAAGCCACAGCTGCTGCTGCTCTCTCCTTGCTTCGGGGCAGCTTTGGGAGAGAAAGTAGAAGGTGGGGCTGCATTGGAAGGCCTGGGAGAGCCTATACCAGCCTTGCTGCTGCAGGCCTCCACCTGCTGCCACAGCCTCTCCCTCCCCACCATGCCCCACGCCCGCCTCAGGCCCTGGTGCAGTAAGAAAGTCCTTTCCCAGGTGCTTTAACCTGGGTCTCCACCCAAGGAACCCGACCCCAGAACACCTTGGCCTTCCTGGGAGCATTGGTTCATTCCCTGGGCTGAGCCTTCGAACAGGCACTCGCCACTCTCCCCCTCAATGTCTTCCCTCCTGGCACCTCCTTTAAGAAGCTCCTCCCAATTTCCCTCCCTCCTGGAGTCTCATGGTCCACTCCCCACTCCGTCTCCTCTGAATCCCCAGGGCCTGGCATGCATTAGGTGCTCAATCAATCAATCAATCAATCCGTGTTTGTCAAATTACTGTCTGACTGAATGGTTGAGAGCACAATCAGACCCCAGATCTGTGGGGTATGGTGTGCTGAATGGTGACCCCTAAAAGATAGGTTCGTGCCCCAGAGCCTGTGAATGTGATCTTATTTATTTTTAATATATTTGTATTGATTTCAGAGAGGAAGGGAGAGGGGGAGAAAGAGAAATATCAATGATGAGAGAAAATCATTGATCGGCTGCCTCCTACACGCCCCCTCCTGGGGATCGAGCCCGCAACCCAGGCATGTGCCCTTAAACCAGTGATCTTATTTAGAAAAAGGGTCTTTGCAGGTGTAGTTAAGGATGTGGAGATGAGATCATCCTGGACTATCTGAGGGAGCCTAAATCCAATCACCACTGTCCTTATAAGAAAAGGAAAGGGTACAGACACAGGAAGAAGGCCACTTGAAGACAGAGGCAGAGGTTTGCGCGATGTGGCCATGAGCTAAGAAACCTGTGGAGCCCCCAAAAGCTGGAGGAGACAGGAAGGTCCCTCCTCTAGAGCCTTTGGAGGGAGCTTGTCCCTGCTGACACCTGGATTCAGACTTCTCGCCTCCAGACCAGTGAGAATAATGTGTGACAGCCGACTCAGGAGAGTACATGCCTGGGAAAGTATGTTCCTTTCTGTCTTTTCCGGAGGCTGTGTACTCATCCCGCCATCTATTCATTCACTCACTCACTCACTCTTTCAGCCCTTCCTGTGCAGGGCACTGTCAGGGTCAGGGCATGATGTGGGAGACAACATGGCATTGCAGGCTGGGAAAACCCTGCCCTGTCACTTGCCAGTGAAGACCTTTTCTTTCATTAATGTTTTACTTTTATTTTAGAGAGAGAGGAAGGAAGAGAGAGAGAAACGTCGATCAGTTGCCTCCCATATGCACTCTGACCAGGGATCGAACCCACAATCTTTTGTTGTACAGACGATGCTCCAACCAACCGAGCCACCCGGCCAGGGCGCCAGTGATGACCTTTTGAGCCCCTGGCTTCCCCTGCCTGAGCCCGGTTCCTGCTCTGTGAGCGATGGCAGCGCCCCCTTGGGATTGGGTGAGCGCTGGGTCACAGTGAGCACTGGTCCCCTGGAGGCAGTGTAAACACTGCCGGAGACAGGGCCCAGCTCTGAGCTCCTCGGCCATAATCCTGCTCGCTTCTCACTGGTGCATGCTGGGAGGCCGGCCACACTGCAGGTCAAGCATTTATTGACCACCTGTTGTGCGGAGCCTGGAAAGGTATGAAGAGAGTGGGCCCCAAGGAAGTGACACAGTTAGAAACTTCATGGAGAAAAAGTGTGGGGCGGACCTGGTGTCCCGCAGATAAGGGCTGATTGGGTGAGGCTCTGGGCATTGAAGATGTTTTTAACATGAGGCAGCGGTTCTCAAAGTGGGGTCCCCAGCCCAGCAGCATCAACACCATCTGGGAGCTGGTTAGCACAGGCGATTCTCAGACCCACTGAATCAGAAACGCTAGGGATGGGACCCCACAATCTGTGTTTAACACACCCTCACCCAGGGTTTTGAGCCTTGGGTACCGGGGATAAACAGTCACATCTGAATTCAAGATCTGACTTTCCTAGGCCTGCATTTTCTGGGACAGGAGGATTTTTTATACTCTGCCAGCTTAGTTGACAATGTGTGGGGTCAGATTGGTGGTCTCTACTCAAAGGGTGGCCCGGGGACCAGCAGCACCTGCCTCCGGGAGCTTGTGACAAATGTGATTCTCAACTCCTCTCAAGATGGGATGAGTAGGGATCTTCGTTTTAACAGGAACCCCAGGTGATTCTGTGCACAGTCAATGGAGATCTTCTCCACGGTGTACCTGCTGCCCGCCCGGGCCTCTGCCTGCCTCCGTCTACGGCTTCCGGCACCCCCTGTGAGGCAGGCACACAGACCCCCTGTGCAGATGGGCGTGGGGAGATCAGTGCTAACAGGTGACACAAGCTGTGCTCCAAGCTCTTTCCTCCCCCCTCATACTGGGGGTTTCAGGCATGGAGGGAGGAGGCACTGGAGAAACTGACCCAGGTCACTGAGTGAGGTCAGGTGTGCCTCTTCCTTGATCTCTCCCAGCTGAGCTCCTTCTCCCACTCCAAGACCAGACGGGTAAAGCCCCGCCTACAGGGAGGAGGGGAGGGAGCCTTCAGACTTCCTCAGGCCAGAAGTCTCAGAAGCTGCAAGTTCTTGGGACAGATGGCCCTGACTTCAAGTCTCTGCTCCCCTAGGTTTTGGGACATGACCCAAACACATGCTCTTTAGGGCTCCCTTAGTTCACAACTCACTCATGACCCACCCTTGCAGAGCTGGACTCTTCCTTCTTCCACCCGTCTGGGCCCAAGAAATGCAGCAGAACCACCTGGAGTGAGCCTGAGTTCCCGTCCGTCCGGCAGAGTCCAAGGTGGCCAAAGACTGTCTCTCACCTTGAAGTTTGCACTTGGTGGTAAGGACTAGGGCTGTCAGAGAGGTAGTGATATGGGGGAGGGAGCCGAGGGCTGTGATGGGCTGGAAGGAGTTAGAGGTTTAGTAGAGGAAGGGGGAGGGAGGAGGGGCCCTTCGTTTTAGTTTGAGAGCAGGAGTGAGGATAAGCTGGTAGAAAGCTAGAGGGGGAGGGGCAGAAAGCAGTGAGGAAGAGAAGTGATGGGCCAATGAGTGAGCAATGAAAAGGGGCAGCAGAGGTGCAGGAAGAGGGAGATGTGGTAGCTGGGACAACTGGGGAGGGACCTTTGGCAGCCAGAGAGTGATACCGGCTATGAAGGGGGAAGTAGGTCTTCCCCCTGGTGAAGACTGTCTCCTCTCCACCCTTCTGCTGCTTCTAGCCATGGAGGGGCAGACCCCTGGAAGCAGAGGCCTTTTGGAAAAGCCTGAGACCGCCAGCCTCGGTCTGTCCTCACTGAGCGCTGTCTTCATCCTCCTGAAATCTGCGCTGGGGGCCGGCCTGCTCAACTTCCCCTGGGCCTTCTACAAGGCCGGTGGGGTGGCCCCCGCCTTCCTGGTAGAGCTGGTAAGCCCCTGGGAAGTGATTGGGGGGGGGGGGGATCTCCCGGGCAGGATCCAGGCGGCATCCTCAGTAGCAGATCTGCAGAGCTGCCTGTCTTAGAAACTATGTACATCTGTGGGGTTTGATTTTTCTGCCCGCTGAGCTCGTGAGGGGAGAAGATAACTGTACCTGGGCACACAACAGCCTCTGCCCGCCCAGGCTGCTGCCAGGCACAACACCTGGACCCAATGAACCTGACATCTCCGGTGGGAAAGCGGGAGAACACTCGGTCTCTGAGCAATCGCCTGGCCAGCTGACCTCACTTGCCCGCTGGTCTCAGGTCTACGTTCAGATCGGGTCAGGACCAGGACTGGCTGGGACACCCCCACTCCAGCTGGGCCAGGCCCTCTGCCGTGTCAGAGGCCGGAAGCCACTTCCAGGGCCTGCCTTCCAGCTGAGTCCCCTTTCCAGGCGGTCAGGGCTGAGCGGCCGTAGCAGAGAAGAAGCACTGATTAGCGCAGCTTTCTTTTGTTTGCAGTGATTCTCTGGCTGCCAGGTAAGCTCTTTACAGGCAGCCCACATGCTTTTCCAAGGCAGCCAGCTGATAATGGTCCTGTCCTTAAGGGTGCCGTGCCGGGGTTCTTGTCCCAGCATCAGGAAGGGTTCAGGAATCTGGAGATGGGGCTGTGCGTAGATGTTAAATAGGAATCCAGAGACTAATAAATAGTCCGGAGATGAGATGTAATTTAGAAAGGCATTTGGGGGCCAGAGGAGCTTAGCTAAAGGAGCTAAGTTCCAAGATCTTAAGTCTAAGGTCCTCTCCTCGTCCCCAGTACCCCATGCTTTTTATTAACACAACTTGTCCTGAGGCGAGGCCGAGATATACACTTCAAAGGGTATACAGAAACATTGTCAGAATGAGGGAATTAGCCTACAGCTGTTCAGGTGTTTGGCCAGTAGGAGGCAATAACATGTAGATTAAGATGCCTTTTAGCTGTCTGGCAGCCACAATCAGTTTCCTATTCAGGTTATGGGGAAATGCCTTCAGCCATTCCCAACAGGTGACTACATGTGTGACTCTGTTGAGTCCCCAAATCTCATCAACCTTTTGATGAAACTCTTGAAATTATGACATGCTGGAATTGGTCTCCGGCTGTCCCGTTCTGTGTGTAGGCCACAGGGCTGGATGCAAGATACTTGAAATATCAAATAAGATATTTCAGATGGTGGGTAGTGTTAGGAGGGTCACATGGCAGAGGGTGGGGCAACATAATAGGTGGTCAGAGGACTCTGAGGGGGTGACGTTGCACTGTGCCCCAGTGGAAATGGGAGGACTTGTCCAGGTGCATGAGAGGTGCAACTTAGCTGTGTTTGGATGGGTACAACAGGAAGGCTGCCCTTTCAGCTCTTGACCGATTCTCGGTCAAGGGCAGGTACCTGGATTGCAGGTTTTATCCCCAGCCTGGTTGGGGCTGGTGCATGAAGTAACCAATCAATGTTTCTCTCTCTCTCTCTTTCTTTCTCTCTCTCACTCTCCTCACCCCCCATCCTTCCCTCCCTCCCTCCCCTTCCACTCTCCCTAAAAAACAACAATGGAAAATAATATCCTAGGGTGAGGATTAACAAAACAAAACAAAAGGCTGCCCTTTCAGACAATGAGGAGTTAATGCAGGGGGCGAGGTTGGGCACAGAGGTGTCCAGTCTCAGGGTGGCAGGCAGGGCTGTGAAGCAGAGCTGTGGCCCCCACTCCTCACACCCCTGCAGCACTCCTGGGCCCCTTTCTGAAATGCAGATGCTGACTCGGCAGGGCTGGGCAGGTCTGAGGCTGTGCATCCTGACGAGCTCCTGGTGACGTGGAGGCTGCTAGTGTGGCTTGCACATTGTACAGTGTGGTCTAAAGACGTGAATGAATTGAAACCCTGGACAGGCGAAGGAATCAGACTGGTAATGGGCCCACTGCCACTCCCCGCCTCTCCCCTCCCCTTGGGAGACTTCTGCTCTGTCCCCTTTGCAAGGGGCCAACTTGGACTTGGGGCGCATTTAAACATTCCCACCACCAGGAGGTCAGTGGTGCGAGGTGATAGGTCTCTCATGACCCGTTAGCATTGGAGGATTACTAAGATTGAATGAACCTGACCCTCAGTTAGAAGTTGCAGAGGCGGAGCCTGGGCATGAGCAATAAGGGCTCTTTGCTGTCTGTCAGGGTCCCTCTCGGGAATGCCTCACTGGCAGAGGATCCCTTAGTCCACACGCCCCTTCCCTTCATCCTCAAGTACCTATCTACTGAGTGCCTGCTGTGTCAGGCACCTCTCTGGACTAAATGGTGAGCAGAAAATGCCACAACCCCAGTGTTCACAGAGCTGAGAGGCTCTGGGTGAGAGATGTTGGAGACCCTGTAGTATATGTTGTAAGCATATGTCCTTGGGCTACTAGACCAAGGACAGAAAACTGAGTGGCTTAAAACATCAGAAATGTATCCTCTCCCAGTCCTGGACGCAGAAGTGTGAAAGCAGTCTGCCAGCGGGGCTCTGCTCCCTCCTTCCTGCCTCTTCCAGCTCCTGGTGGCCCCGGCATCCCTTGGCTTGTGCCACATCACCCCAGCCTCTGTTCCATCAACACAGAGTCTCCTTTTTATGTCTTCTGTCTCGTCTAAGGCACTTGTCATTGGATTTCAGGGTCACCCAGATGGTCCAGGATGACCCATCTCAAGGTCCTTAATTACACCTGCGAAGATCCCTTTTTATTTAATTACATCTGCAGAGACTGCCCAGTAAGTCACCTGCACCAGTGGTGGAGGTGAGGCTGTGGACTTGTCTTTTGGGGACCACCATTCTGCCCACGGCAGGCACAGTGTACTCAAGAAGGCATAGTTCTATCAGAGCCTGAGATGAGGGGCTGAGTCCACCTGAGGGTGACGTGTCAAGAGGGCTTTCTGGAGGAAATGGCCTTGGAGAGGAGGGGGAAGATTAGGCGTTCGCCAGGTGAGGGGAAGTGGTGGAGGTGGAAGGGCGTTCCAGGCAGAGGAACTGGCATGGGCAAAGGTTCAGGGACTGAAGGGAGCCATGTGTTCCTCCCAACTCGGAAGTTCCAAGTTCCTCTCCCACAGTCCAATTAGATGTTCCTCCTCTGCAGCTGTGTTGTGGCGTCTGGAGTAACAGAATGAATCTGCTGGTCAGGGCTGTGCCCTGTCTGAGCGTGTCCCAGCTCAGCATTCTTCCCCAGAACCCGGGGCAGGGGTGTGGAGGCCTGGAGACCAAGTTCAGTTGGGGGCAGGTAGCCACCGGTCCTGCAGAGGCTCAAAACCATTTAGCTCCATGCAGCAGGTGGGGCTCCCATGCACCGATGGGGGTGTCCAGTGGCACAGGCACTTGGGAAAGCAGTTTGGCAATTTCTTAGTTAAAAACGGGTCTAATCTATGACCCAGCGATTCTCCTGAGGGCATGTCCAGGAAGACAAAACACAGGTCCTCAAAAGGACTTGTTCCGGGTGCTCAGCGCTGTATGCACAGTAGCCAGAAACTAAGAACCACCAGGTGCCTGTCAGCAGCAGGCTGGCAGAAGCAACTGTGACTGCATCCATACAGGGGGTGGCACTCGGCAAAAATAGGAGTAACACGTGATCACCAGTGTGGCTGGATCTCACAAGCACGACACTGAGGAAGAAGCCAGATACCAAAATATGTAAAAGTAGAAAAATATTAGACCAGTGGTTTCTGGGGACAGGATTGGGGCATAAAGGGACTGGGACGGGACAGGAGGGCACGTCAGGCTGGTAGAGTGTTCTGTGTCCTGACAGAGGTGCATTTGTTGTGCCTCTTCAGGTGATAACCCTTGTATACATGTAGCCCGTGCAGTTTTAGCCCCATCTGGGTTTCTGATACCTCATTTGTCCATCTGGGCAGAGTGGTATGAATCCCAGACTGACTACCAGCAAGGCCTCGACAGTCCACCTGCCCTGCAGCTCTAGTTTCAGGGCAGGGGAGGGGCCCCGGGCCATAGGCAGCGTGACTTCTACAGGTGAGAGGCCCAGTGGAGAGAGCCATATCCAAGTCCCCAGGGGCAGCTGGCTGGGTGGTGGCCTTTGGGAGCACCCTGGCCCACAGTCCTGCTCTGCAGGTCTCCTTGGTCTTCCTGATCAGCGGGCTGGTCATCCTGGGCTATGCCGCCTCCGTCAGTGGCCAGGCCACCTACCAGGGCGTGGTTCGAGGGCTGTGTGGACCTGCCATCGGGAAGCTGTGTGAGGCCTGCTTCATCGTCAACCTGCTCATGATCTCCGTGGCCTTCCTCAGGGTGATCGGGGACCAGCTGGAGAAGCGTAAGTACTTGCACTGGAGGTGGGGTGGCCTCAGGGTTCGGTGCTCCTTATGCCCCCTGGGGCTCCTGGTTTGGAACAGGACGTGGACACTGAGCGGGACCCTGGGGGACAGCAGAAACCAAGACCACCCCTGAGCTCCTAACGTCCTGGAGACGGGAGACTTGGAATTAGTAATTACCAGCACAAGGAGAGTCCTGGGGGGGGGGGGGGGGGGGGGGGCAGGGGCAGGCTGTGGCTGGCTGTCTAGTGGGGTCCACTGCAGAGAAGCCCTGTGGGAGAGAACCAATCACACCTTGAGTTTTGGGACATTGGAGACTAAACCCCATGCACCTGGGCCTCTAGTTCCCCACTAACAATTTCCCTCTGAGCACGGCTTTAGTTGTATCCCCATCAATTTTGATATCTATTTTCATTTTTGTTCCATTTAAAACATTTGTTAAATTTTGCTGTGATTTCTTTGACTCACAGGGTGTTTAACGTTGTGTGGTTTGATTTCTAATTATTCGGGACTTTTTTTAGATCCCTTTTTGGGTTCTATCTTAATTGCATTGTGGTCAGACAACACACTTGGTGATTTCCGTTTTTCTGGTATTTGAGACTGCCCTGTGGGCCCCCACATGTTCTGTGTTGGTGAGCATTTTGCGTGGGGTGCAGTGTTCTGGAACTCTCCATCCGGTCAAGGTTCTCCACAGCTTTGAGCAGGTCTTCATAGCCTTGCTGACGTTTTGGGTCTAGTTATTCTATTCGTCTGAGTGAGGGTGTTAAGCCTGCAATCACAGTTGAAGATTTTATCTGTTTCTCACTTTTAACTGTCCAGTTTCGCCTCACGGTCCTGGAAGCTCCGTCATAGGCACCCACCCACGAACGACCCTTTATTGTTATGAAATACCCGCTTTTGTCTCTGGTGATACTTGGTCGCTAAGTCACCCTCCTCTACTATAAATGTAGGCGCTCCAGCTGCCTTCAGTATTTCTCTTCCCGTTCATTCTCTGTGAACCAAACTGTGACGTGGGCTTCCCAGTGCATTTCTCGTAGGTAGCATGTGGTCGGGTCGTTTTTTTTTAAAAAATCATCTTGACGATCTCAGACAGACTTCTAATTGGAATGTAATTGTTGATATGGTTAGCTTTCGCTCCGACGTTTTGATGTTTCTTTGGTTTGTTCTCTCCGCCACTTTAACCGTGAATAAAAAGGCCCCTGGCTCTGGCGTGCTGAGATTAGAGGCTTCTATGTTTGGGGCAGCACTGTTACCCAGAAAGCATTGCGGTTGGCAGAGCTGAGCCTACGGTGGGTAAATGAGTACAAAATGCCCTGCTTGCAAGTGGCAAGTCGAGGCCACGTCAGCTTCACCTCGGGTCACCGGGCCGTACCGCCGTGTGAGGAAGATTCTGAAGCTGCGTGCAGGCTCAGCTGTGGAGCCCAGAGTGATTAGAGTTGATTAGATACAGGCCACCTGGTTCTGGGGGGGTTGACTGGGGAGGAGAGGGCATTGTGTGTGTGTTTCTGGTTAGGTCAGGGGTGGGCAAACTTTTTGACTCGAGGGCCACAATGGGTTCTTAAACTGGACCGGAGGGCCGGAACAAAAGCATGGATGGAGTGTTTGTGTGAACTAATATAAATTCAAAGTAAACATCATTACATAAAAGGGTATGGTCTTTTTTTTTTTTTTTAGTTTTATTCATTTCAAACGGGCTGGATCTGTAGTTTGCCCACGGCTGGGTTAGGTACTTGCGGGGAGGAGGCGAGGGGAGAGGGTCTTTCTGGGGCAAGTCCAGGTTTCTCCGCAGGAGGACTACCTGGAGCAGTGATGGCGAACCTATGACACGCGTGTCAGAGGTGACACGCGAACTCATTTTTTTGGTTGATTTTTCTTTGTTAAATGGCATTTAAATATATAAAATAAATGTCAAAAATATAAGTCTTTGTTTTACTATGGTTGCAAATATCAAAAAATTTCTATATGTGACACGGCACCAGAGTTAAGTTAGGGTTTTTCAAAATGCTGACACGCCAAGCTCAAAAGGTTCTCCATCACTGGACAAGGGGGTCCATGTGGAGAGGCCCCAAAACTGCAGGGAAGGCCCAGCTGAGCCACGGTGTCCCCACCAGGCACCTGATGTGGGGAGAGCCATCGAGAACCCTCCAGACCAGCCCTCCCACCAGCCAAATACCCTCAAGTGACCCCCATGGGTTCCACATGGAGCAGAAGTAGCCAGCTCAGCCCTATCTCATTCTTCACATCCTGCTCATGGCAGATAATCAAGTGGACACGCCAGGCCATGTTGGGGTAGTTTGTTGTGCAGCGGTGACAGAGAATATGGCTTTGCCCAGCACCAAAAAGCCACCCTGGCCCCGCTAGACCCACACACCCCCTGAGCTCCCAAGCAGAAACAGAAGGATCTGGTACAACAGTGGTTCTCAACCTTCTGGCCCTTTAAATACAATTCCTCATGTTGTGACCCAACCATAAAATTATTTTCGTTGCTACTTCATAACTGTAATGATGCTACTGTTATGAATCGTAATATAAATATCTAAATATAAATATCTGATATTAGGCGACCCCTGTGAAAGGGTCGTTCGACCGCCAAAGAGGTCGCAACCCACAGGTTGAGAACCGCTGTGTTACAAGCACATAAGGGCCCAGGTGCCTCAGGGTAGGTCCTTTGTCTCACTTGTGGCTGGATTCCAGCGCGGGGAGCAGTGCCTGGCTGGTAGGAGCCCAGTGAGCATCTGTCGAATGAGTTTCTGCAGCCAGATCCTTCCTTCGTGGTGGCACATGATGGGGTCCCCATCATGCTTGTCCCATCCCTTTAGACTCACAGGGCTGACAGTGCCCATGGCAACCCCTGCCAGGGATGGAGAGCGGGAGCCCGGGGCAGGACTCTGACTGCTGGGTGAGAGCCACAGGCTCACTGCGACCCCCCTTCCTTCCGCCTTCCCACCAGTGTGTGACTTCCTCCTGCCCGCCCTGCAGCCCTGGTATGCTGACCAGCGCTTCACCTTGACCCTGCTCTCCATGCTGGTCATCCTGCCCCTGTCCGTCCCGAGGGAGATCAGGTTCCAGAAAGTCACGAGGTACGGGGCTGCAGGCTTCCTGGCAGGGCAGCGGCTTTGACTGGGTCCCCACTGCCCTGGGTTGGTGTTTTGGGGGGGCTCTGTCCGCCTCTGCTAGGGGAGCTGTTAGTGTTGGCCTTCCCATTTGGAGAAGGAGGAAAACATTAAAAATCACACAAGTAACGTGTGTGTGTGTGATAGGAAATATAGAGAAGCAAAAGAGAAAACTACCATAATGGCATAACCTGCTGCTGCTGTTTTCTTTAACTATTACAGACTTCATAGGCCCACGCGTGCACACTCACAGGCACAGAGGCAGACATACACATACTGTTTTTCATACTGTGGTCTGTGGCTTTACGTATATATATATTTTTTTAAATATATTTTATTGATTTTTTACAGAGAGGAAGAGAGAGGGATAGAGAGTTAGAAACATCGATGAGAGAGAAACATCGATCAGCTGCCTCTTGCACACCTCCTACTGGGGATGTGCCCGCAACCAAGGTACATGCCCTTGGCCGGAATCGAACCTGGGACCCTTTAGTCCGCAGGCAGATGCTCTATCCACTGAGCCAAACCGGTCAGGGCACTTTACGTATATTTTTGAAGGAAAAAAAAAAGGGTCTGGCAAAAGTATTCATGCAAATTTGCAACTTATGTTTCCCTGTTGTGTTCAGAGCAACAATGGACGTCTTACCTTGGAAACGGAGAAACAGGGGGTAGGGGACTAGAGCCCTAGGTGCCCCCAGCCCTCCAGTCTCTCGTCCCGCCCACTGAGGCAGGGGTCCTCCTCCCCATAGCCAGTGTCCTGGCTTAGCTGCCACATCCGAGGCTGAGTGGCCGTGGAGACACAGGGTGCCGGTGGTCACCACAGCCTCGCAGGTGCAGCCAGTTAGGAACTGGCCCAATCCGACCCTGGGCCTGAGCACAGTCCTGCCTGAAAGATCTCCCACATCCCCACTTGCAGATGAGGGACCCAAGGCGCGGAGCCGTGAGAGCTGCCTGGCACCTTGCCCGTGTGGGCAGAGCCGGCATTCAGACCCCCTCTGTGCGTGTGGTCATGCATCGTCTGTGTGTTAGCTTCCTAGGCACCCTGGCCGCCTGCTACCTGGCCCTGGTCATCGTGGCGCAGTACTACCTGAGGCCCCAGGACCTTGCTCGTGAGCCCCATCCTGCTCTGAGGTGAGTCTGAGGGGATGGCCTTCCCTGGCTTCCTGGGGTGCTGCAGGGGATCCAGCAGGAAGGACACTTCTCCCCACTGTTTGCACAGAGCCCCGCTCCTCTCAGCGAAATGCCTGGTGTCTCTGATGCCTGAGGTCCCAGCGAAAGCCCCTGTCCCCCCCCAGAATGGACACAGCTGGGTTGTAGGAACCAGGGACAGGCCAAGGAACACAGCTCTAAGCCCCTTCACCCTGGGGCTCCTGGGCTTTCGCAGCTGTGTCCCCACAGCCTGGAGCCGGTGGAACCGGCCAGCGAGATGCCGATGCCTGGGCAGAGGGAGCAGGAGTGACAGAGGCCAGTGTGGCCCCATCGGCCTGAGGCCTGAGCAAGGCCAGGAGGGGGGCGGGTGTCCTGTGGGGACGCGGAGCCTCACTGAGGAAGGGTTTTGCTGGGCAGCTGCTTCAGGGTGTGAGCACAGCAGGGGCTTGAAATCAGATCTTCGGGTGACCGGCCAGCTCCGTAGGCATGTGACCTATGAACTTACCAGGGCTGCACGCAGAAGGGCGTTGCACTCGGTTTAATGCCCTGCTGCCACCATCCCAATGTTCTTAATGGTTGTCGAACAAGGGTCCGCCATGTTCATTTTGCACCGGGCCCCGCAAACTATGTGGCCCCTCCTGGCCGACAGATTGGAAGTGGAGCATGAGAGCGGAGTCCAGGGTGGCTCTGAGCTCTGGCCTGAGCACTGGGAAGGTGGCGGTGCTGTTTCCTAGGACGGAGGAGGCGAGAGGAGCAGGTGGCTGGGGGAGAGGGAGGGGGCGTGAGGTTGGAGTCGGCTTTGAATGCCTAAATGAAGGTACAGGTAGCTTGTCAGACCTGCGTCTGGATTCAGGGAGAGAGAAGCTGGGCTGGAGGGAGGATGTGGCTGGTGTCAGCCCAGAGATGGCATTTAAGGCCCTGGACTGGGCAGGTGGTACACTCAGGACCCACAGTGCTCTGTCCGGCACTGGAGGTCGGGGGAGGAGGAGGAGCTGTGGAGGGGTGGGAGTCGGATGTGTTAGCTTTCTGGAGCTGCTGTGACAAACGACCACAAACCTGGTGGCTTCACACAAAAACAGCTTATCCTCTCTCAGTTCTGGAAGCCAGGAGTCCAAAATCAAGGTGCGGCAGGCCAGGCTTCCTCTGGAGGCTCCAGGGGAGGGCCCTGCCTGCCTTGTCCAGCTCCCGGGGCCGCCAGTGGTCCTTGGCTGGAAGGTGGATGCCTCGCTCCAGTCTCCAGTGGATGTAAATTTGGGGGGACACTATTCAACCAGGACAGAGGATAATAGTAGGTGGGTCGCAGATGTCGGTGAACAAAATTTCAGGAAGTTGGCATGATCATTGCCAAATGTTCCCCTGGTTACAATGGACTGAGCCCTGGGCATGGATTTGGAGGCTGCTGGTGTGACTTGGTCAGGGCAGGAGAGGCAGTGAAGGCCCAGGTGGATTGGGTTCAGGAGAGAAGGGAGGAGGCAGGAAAGAGCTCTTCTGAGGAGGGGAGGAGAGGAATGGGCGGGAGCCATGAGGGACAGAGGCCCCAGCCCCTATTTATGCTGACGGTCATCTCTTAGAGAAGGAAGAACCAACGAGGAGAGGGCCAGGCTCACTGCTAATCTGCAGCCTTGAGTCAGGGGGAGGGGAGGTCCTGTGCGCTGGGGTCTCTTTCCCGGGGCCAGGGGGCCTGCACATGTGGCCCAGGGGATGCAGGTGGGCAGATGGGGCCGTGCCTACATGGGCACTCTGGTGGTGAACAGGAAGCCTGGCACCAGGGACAGGGCTGTTGAGGAAAGTGTGGGAAGCCCGGCCCGGTGGGGAGGCGCCATGAGCAGCTTTTAGAGTTAAGTCAGCCGTGTGCAGCACGAGCAGGAGTCAGCACTGTGCACGTGTCCCGTGGCTGCTGTGACAAACCAGCCCTGCACTGCTGGGGTCTGTTTGATGGAGGTGAAACCAGCCCTGCACTGCTGGGGTCTGTTTGATGGAGGTCAAACCATCCCTGCACTGCTGGGGTCTGTTTGATGGAGGTCAAACCAGCCCTGCACTGTTGGGGTCTGTTTGATGGAGGCTGCCTGAGCTCCCCAGCCCTAACCTCACAGGAACAGGCAGCCTCAGAGGAAGGCTGGGAGTTCCTGCTCGTCGTGCCCTTTCCAAGCTCTGCCAGCCCAGAGAATGTCAAGTTACCAAAATGTCAGCTCAAATGTAATTAGAGAGTGCAACACAGAGCATGGCTCCCTTTCCATCTCCCAAACCAGGGACTGGACGCAATAATTAAAAATACATCTTACAGCCGTGCGCAGTGACACCTTTCTGGTCTTTAAAACTCATCTTCAAGTTGAGTGTGGCAGTGAAGTTAGCTTTTTGTAATGAACACCTGTTCTTGTCTGTTTGCAGTCCTTCCTCCTGGACCTCTGTGTTTAGTGTCTTCCCCACCATCTGCTTTGGATTTCAGGTAAGCTCAGCTCTGTGTTGGCGAGCGTGGCGTGGGCGAGCGTGGCGTGGGCGGGCTGTGGTGACTGCCTGCTCCCGTGGGAGAATGTGGCCTTCCTGGCAGGAGAGAGGGGTGAGGGCTTGTTCCAGGATGTGATGGGCTGTCTTCCGGAGACGGTGCGTGTGTTGGAATCTGCGTTCAGTGAGGTGTGACTTGCTGTAGAACTGGGGAACCCGGCCCCCACTGGCAGCCAGCAGCAGCAGCAGAGTGGGAATTCAGCACCTGTCCCTCCGCATGTAAAACCCTCGCTGGACAGTCGCCGTGCCAGGACACCCAGAGTTGTCCATGTCCTCAGCAGATCTCTGTCCCAGGGGCCTCGGAGAGGAAGCATCCTGCCTCTGGAGGCGTGGAGGCGGGGCTGGAAGGTGTGCAGGGGGCTGGCTGCGTGGTGGGGGTCCGGGGCAGAGTGTCTGACAGTCATGGACTGAGGGTGGGCTCTGTGCAGTCCAGCTGAGGGGCTTCTGACAGCCCTGGGCGGGGCAGAGTCAGAGACACCTCTTTCAGGCACTGATGTCTGAAAGGCATCTTGAAGAATGTGTGGGGGGCACCAGGTGAAGGGGAGGGCGGTCCAGCTAGAAGGGACAGCACAGGTGAGTGGGGAGGGGGAGGAGGAAGAGGAAGCGGGGAGCATGCCTGGTGGGGCTGCAGGGCTGTAAAGGGCTCTGCTAGGTGGGGTCCCCGGGGTGCCGTACTGGGGAGCGTGGGCTCTGCTCCCTGCCTTCCGGGTTTTCCAGGCTCCTAGCAGGTGGCAGCTGACTCCATTCTTCCATTGTTTATTTTAGGAAAGACGTGCCTCTCTCCTAAAAACCTACCCAGCACACCAATAGCAAAACCACCCCAGAGCAAAGTCGAGTTGGGGGGTGGGGGGGGGGGTGGTGGGGGGGGGGGTGGTGGTGGTTCAGGAGCGACAGTATCTCAGCTTCCTGCCCTGAGTTTTTCTTCCCTTAGCCGCCAACTGGCGCCTGTTTCTGTTCTTCATCTTGCATTTTCTCTGGGAAACAGTTTTGAAAAAAAATCTTGAAACATTTCCATTTCTCTTGCTTATAAATGAGTTGATGTTATCACTTCTGGAGCTTAGCAAGCCATTTATAAGAAATTCTCACATTTTTCCTTGCACACCCAATATTTTGAAAGATCTAGAGCAGCGATTTTGGTGTCAGCTGTTCGTCGGGATGTGGTTTAGCGCCCCTCTCTCCAGTGTCTGAGCACCATATGGCGTGGCGGGCTCCACTGGGGGCTGCTTTTCAGATGCTTCCTGGGGGTGCCCCGCTCGCCTTTGCCTCAGCTCCCGCATTCCATTCTCCTAGCAACCGAGGCCTGGCTGAGGTTTCCAGGGACACGGATGCAGGATGGAGATTTGGGAAAAGATGTGAATTGCCGGGTGGGGGTGGGGCTGAGGCCGGAGGCCAGAGGCAGGGCTGTCGGGTCTGGCTGGGAGAGTCTGTGTGGAGGAGGGCAGGAAACAGGGAGGGAGGGGGCAAGGCTGGAGGGCCCTGTGAGGTGGGGAGGTCTCCTTGTCGTCAGGAGCTCCAACCTGGTTCAAACACCACCCCCACATGTAGCAGCCCCACCACCAGCTGCGTGGAGCTGGTAGGAGGGGCCTGCGGAGCAGAGTGGGTGCGGGCTCTGCTCCTGCCATCCCGGCTGCACCGGGGATTTCTCTGTTGTTGTTTTTTTAAACAACAGCTTTATTGAGATAGAACTCACATAGCATGCATTTCACCCACCTGAAGTGTAAGATCCAGGGGTGTGGTATGTTCACAGAGCTGTGGGACCATCACCACAGTTGATTTTCGACCATTTCATCTCCCCCAGAACCCTGAACCTGTTACCAGTCACCCCACCGCCCTCAGCCCTCCCTCAGCCCCTGCAACCAGGAGTCCCCTTGCTGTCTCTGCCTGCTGTGGACGGTTCACATAAATGAATCCCACGATGCTGGTGCTTTGTGACAGCTCTCACAGCATCGTGTCCTTGAGCTCACCCACCTGGTGGGTGTGTCCGTGCTCTGTTCCTTTTTATGGCCGAGTCATATTCCACCGTTTGCTTATCCATCCCTCAGCCATGCACACCAGGCAGTTTCCAGCTCTTAGCCAGCGTGGGTGCCGCTGCCTGCATCCCGGCTCAGCGAGAGCCTGCGCACAGCCAGCCCCTCCCACAGGTTGTTCCAGCAGGGCAGCCCCCCCACCCCAACCCGTCCATCCCAGGGGACCTGTTGCACCTTCCCGATGAAACCAAGAGAAATGTGACCTAGGAATCTTAAGACAAACAGAAAGAAGGGCAGGGCTCATCCAGACACCTCCAAGCATTTCCCCCATTTCTGAGTTTGGGAGACAGGAGCGGGGAGCATTGATCCATGGAGCTCCCTGCCCCTCAGTTGAGGGTCCCCAGGGATTGAGGGCTCCTGTGAGGTCAGAGAAGTCCCGGGAAAGAAACCCAAAGAGGCACTGGTGCCCGAAGCTAGTCTGTCCTAGAAGGTACATGTGAGCTCCCTGGGGACCGTGTTGGGCTAGTTTCCGTGGTACCCAGACTTGCACTGAGTCAGACTGATAAGATTTGAGTCCTGGAGAGCGTGGGCTGGGTAGGGGCAGCCTCCCTGTTGCCGGGTGGGTTACTTAAAGGGATGGGTAAACGAGTAACCCCTGGAGCATTTCTCAGCGGTGGGCCAGGCTCCCTGCTTGGCTGGAGCAAGACAGACGTGGTCCTTGATGTCAGGGAGCTGATGGTAGATGCTGAACAAGCAAACCCAAACTTGCTCACGTGGGGTGGCGGTAGGGGGGGGGTGGTGGTGGTGGGAACACATGAGAGAGGAACTTGACCAGAGTGGGGGGCGTCATGTGGGAACACATGAGATAGGAACTTGGCGTGGGGGGGGTGGGGGTTTGGGAACACATGAGAGAGGAACTTGGCTGTGGGGGTGGGGGGGGTCACATGAGAGAGGAACTTGGCCTGGCTGGGAGGCTTTCCTAAGGTATGAGAAGGAGCTGCCAGGCCAGGAGAGAATCCCAGGGAGAGGAAACGGCTAGAGAAAAGGCCCTGCGGCCGCGCAGAAGGGCAGGTGGGCCTTGCTCAGTGAGGGAGAGGAGTGGGGCCCGAGCCTGGAGAGAGGGCAGGAGTAGATCAGCAGGTTTGGTTTTGACCAGAAGTGAGCGAGCATGTGACATGACAGTGGGAACCCTGACCCAGGAGCCTGGGAAGGTCCCAAACCCACAGGGCACATCCAGATACAGCGGCGCCTCTCAGCCCTGCCTGCGGGTCAGGGCCTCCTGGCTGCCTGTAAGGCACCACTGCCCAGGACTGCCCAGGGAAACAGCGTCCCCGGCGCAGGTGGGCTTTTGCATGGGCTAGATGTACTTTAAATTTATGACAATCCTATATAATAAAAGGCTAATATGCAAATTGACCAAACGGCTGAACCACCGGCCGCTATGATGCACACTGGCCACCAGGGGGCAGACACTCAATGCAGGAGCTGCCCCCTGGTAGTCAGTGTGGGAGCACTGCTCAGCCAGAAGCCGGGCTCACAGCTGGCCAGTGCAGCGGTGGTGGTGAGAGCCTCTCCTGCCTCTGCGGCAGTGCTAAGGATATCTGACTGATGGCTTAGGCCCACTCCCTACATCCCTACTCCCTACATCAGTTGGACATCCCCTGAGGGCTCCTGGACTGTGAGAGGGAGCAGGCCAGGCTGAGGGCCACCCCCCCCCCCCCGCCCCCCTACCCCCCGAGTGCACGAATTTCATAATACGAAATATATGCATCACAAGTATGTATGCTCCCATGCAGCCACCACCCAGTCAGGACAGAGAACACTGTCAGCTCCTATGGAAGGCTCCCTCGTGACATTTTCCACCGAGTGACATCCACCCCACCCACACACTGTTCTGCCTTGTGTCACCATAAGTGGTGGTTCTCAATGGGGGTGACTGTGCCCCCCCCCTCCCCCAGTGGAAATTTGGCATTGTCTGGAGACATTTTTGGTTGTAACACTGGGGGCAGGTATTCCTGGCATCTAGTGGGTTGAGGTCAGGGATGCTGCTCAATATCCTATGATGCCCTGGATGGCCCCTGTTTGGGCTGGTTTGGCTTGTATTTTGAACTTCATATACAGGAAAATGTTCTTTCGTGTCTGGTTTCCTTTGTAAAAACATTAAAACTGTGAGGTTCTTTCTTGTTGAGGTGCATAGTGTGTACATCCTTTTTCATTGCCATGTAATATTCCACCAAATGACTATCTAGTGGTTTACTTAAGCCTTTTACTGCTGGTGGACGTTCGGTGGTTTCCTGTATTTTGGGACACTTTTGAGATTGTTCTGGGTGAGTCTAATGCCCAGCCACCGACTGTGCCCGCCTGTCTTCTAGTGTCACGAAGCTGCTGTCTCCATCTACTGCAGCATGCGCAACCGGAGCCTGTCCCACTGGGCCCTGGTCTCCGTGCTGTCCTTGCTGGCCTGCTGCCTTGTCTACTCGCTGACAGGTAAGGCCCTGCCTGGGGCACCCGGGTAGGGATTGGCAGGAGAAATGGCAATCATGACGAGTATGTATAGAGAGCTTACAGTGTGCAAAGCTCAGCACTATGCAGTTTGGGTGCCTTCTCTCATTTAGTCCTTAACACCCCCTAGGAAAGGCCTCATTTCATAGATGAGCAAACTGAGGCTCAGAAGGTCCAGGGCCTGCAGGGTCATGGGTTGGCCAAGGTCTCCAAACTCCACGTGGCAAAGCTGTGACCCTAACCCTGGCCCAGCTGTCTCCACAGCCCCTCCCTGCTCTGTGCTTCCGCTTGCTGCTGCCTGATGGGACAGTGATAACAATGGTCATCATCGCATTACATCTGGGTAGCCGTTTGCAAAGTGCTCTCATGGATTCGATGGATGCGGGCGCTCACGAACCTGTGCTGTACGCAGAGGGTCTTCAGAGGTGACGGCAGTGTGGCTCAGAGAGGGGCTGTGATCTGCCCAGGTCACTGCATGCGCACGGCACAGCCCAGGTCCAGGCTCAGGCTGACTTTGGGGCGCCCTCCTCCAGCCCCGAGGCTGGCTCTTTCGTCTGCCTGTGGGGGCCTCTGGCTTGGGAAGCCCTGGGGCTGCAGAGAATGTGCCTGGTGCCTTGGACACCATGGTATCAAAATACTTTCTGGGCGATCTCTCCCCAAGCGGCCGGGGTGGGGGGGTCCCTGTCAGGCTGTGGCCCCTGTGTAGGAGGGCCATGACCTGGTCACTGAGAGTCACATCCAGGTGGCTCAGGTCGAGGGTCAGTAGGATCATGAAGCTAAAGTGAGCCATAGCTCTTGGCCAGAGATGGGTGTCTCAGGGCAGGGCAGGTAACTAGGCTGTAAGAGGCAGCATTGCGTTGCAGGCAAGGGGCCTGGTGCGCTGTACCCAGTTCTGTGCTGTCTGTGTGATTCTGGCAATTGTTGACACCTTGGGTCTTGGTCTTCCCCATCAGGAAAATGAGTGCGCTGCCAATGGCTTTCTGTGGGTGCTGTCGGAGTGGGATGACGGGCATGAAAGGCACTGATATCGTTTGCAGAGCGCTGTGTGCCCCTGCAGTGCCCACTCCATGAACAGGCCCTGGTGGGCTGTTTGGAAGAAGGGTTCCGACAGCTTTGCCCAGTGGGAGTTTTGAGTCAGAGGAACAGAGTCTCCTGTAGGCTGAGGACAGGAACACCTTGGGAAATGGCAGAACAGAGAACTCTTCCAGAACCTTCTGTCGGCTCCTAGGAAAAGCCTTACAGGTGGTAGAAGCCGGTGGGTGTGTCAGAGTTGGGAGGGGCGCAGCATTTTCTCATCAGCTCCCTGCCTCACCTCCCTTCCTCCCAGGCGTTTATGGCTTCCTGACCTTCGGGACTGAAGTCTCTGCCGACATCCTGATGTCCTACCCGGGTGACGACGAGGTCATCATCGTGGCCCGAGTCCTCTTCGCCATCTCCATCGTGACCGTCTACCCCATTGTGCTCTTCCTGGGGAGGTGAGCTGACTCGGCGTGGGGTGTGCTCAGTGCAGGGCACTGATACTGATCATGGTTTAGCCGTGCCAGGCACTGCTAGCCGATGTGTGGTGGGACGGCCGTCATCTCTGCTTCATAGAGGAGTAAGTGGGTCAGGTAATTAGGTCACTGGCCCAGCATCAACAGGGAGCGTTGTCAGCACTGGAGCCTGGTCTCCAGCCGGCCCTTGACCACCCACTGCGTGGCCCCTCGCTGCTGGCACGGTGCCTGGGGAATAACAGCCCCTGGTGTGGAACCGGAGCCGTGCCAGGTGTGCAGGGCAGGGGGCGGGGCCTCTAGGGAGCCCGAAGGCAGGCAGGTGAGAGGGCTGGAGCCCGGAGCCGTGTGTGCCTGTGCTGGCGTGGCCTCCAGGTCGGTGATGCAGGATTTCTGGAGGAGGAGCTGTTGCCAGGAGTGTGGGCCCAGGGCCCTGGCCAACCCCTCGGGGCTGCTGACTGTCCTGTGGGTCACCGTGACGCTCGCCATGGCCCTGTTCCTGCCGGACCTCAGCGAGATCATCGGCATCATCGGTGGCATCAGTTCCTTCTTCATCTTCATCTTCCCAGGTGAGGTGTCGCTTCCCGGGCCTCCTGCCTGCTTGTTGTCTCCCCCCTTGCACCCCCCGTCCCCGCTCCTCTCAGCAGGGAGTCCCTGTGTTGGGGGTCAGGGGTCGAGGCGGGAGCCCTGTGTAGACAGGATGGTTCCCAGCCCTGTTTCCTGGCCAGGCATGGGCTGGCGGCTTTATAGACCTTCCCTCATTAAACAGCTCTGTGCCCTCGACACTCCTGACCTCCTGATGGGGGCTCCGTTACTCCCACTGCAGATGGGGACCGAGGCCTGGGGCCTCCCGGTGGCATGGCGAGCATGTAGCAGGGCCAAGTCCACCTCCCACGGCTGCCACTCGCTGCAGGACTTTTATTTCTTAGAAATGTTTTTAATTACATGACATTCATAAGGTTCAAAGGCACCCTTGCAATCTTTGTTCCACCTTATTCCCTGACCTGGAAGGCACAGTTTCTGACAATTTCTTAGGAAACCTTCCCAATGTTAGTGAAATGTCCTGGGGGTGAACCGTGGAGGCCAAGGCCTCCGGGCCACACTGGCATCACCTTAAAGCCCTTCTGCCCACAAGGAGGAGCCCTGGAGGTGCTGCGGTCTCAGGGCGGAAACCCAGCCCGCACTGTCCGGCTCTGGGAAGCGCTTTCAGATGACAGTGCTGTGGTCAGCGCGCCCCCTTGGCCTCCTGGTCCAGCTGCTGCCGCAGTCATGCTCTTTTGGGGTCTGAAAGATGCATGCGTCGGCCTCGGTGCCCATGACCTGGTGGTGCCATTAGCTCCAGCTATTTCTCGTGCTGGGAAGGACTGGCGGGGACAGGTTTGGGATGGGGACGTGCCATGGAGCTTTAGGCAGAGCTGCCTGGCTTCAAATCCCAGCAGAATTGTTGGAAAAAAAAAAAGAAAAAGGAGAGAAAGGAAGGAAAAGCTGCCAGATGCTGAACTCACCCCAGGTGTCGGCCCGCGTGTGGTCCTGAGCATCTCACAGAGACCCGGGCACACAGCTGTGCGTCAGTATCATCTGTGAGAAGGAGGCTCAGGGGCCCAGGGTTCAGGGAGATGTTGAGCTGGGATGCACAGCAGGCCTCAGCCACTGCCCTGTGCCCCTCGCTCCGAGCAGAGTGAGCCGGGGGCCTCCAGCAACGGTTTAGCTGGCCTCTCGGGTCCCTGCTGGATGTTGGCTGAGCTCTGAGAGCTCAGGGCTGCTTTAGGTTCCATAATGAAGAGCCGGGGACCCCATCTCCTTTGCAGGTCTGTGCCTCATCTGTGCCATCGGCACCGAGCCCATAGGACCGCGAGCCAAGTAAGTGTCTCCCCGTGAGGGTGGACGTGGGCGCTGGAAGGGGCCTGAGTGAGGAGCATGTGAGTGCTGCAGGGAGACCCATCGTCTTGCAGATGAGAAAACTGTTAGCCATGGGGGTGTCGGGCCGTGTGCACACAGACAGAGGGAGTCTGAGCCAGGACTCGAACCCAGGCCAGCAGCACATGGCCTGTTATCTTTCCCTTCGGCTCTGAGGGTTGTGGTGTGTGGTTGGAGCTTTATGTGGACTCGGGGTCTTCCTGACAAAGACCGTAGGTCACATTCACAGGTTCCAGATAGATGTGAATTTGGGGACCACCATTCAGCCCAGTGCAGACGCTCACAAGTCAGAGCAGCCATGGCCTTGGGTCCCACCTGCAGGCCGGGCTCTGTCTCCCACTCCCCAAGCTTGGCTCCCAAAGCCTCGGCTCGGCTTGTCTCCTTCTGGGTGGAGAAGGGTTTTTCTGGATGTGCCTACACCTGCCTGGGCGTAGGGCTGGCCGATGGTCTGTGGCCCCTGCACGGCCCTTCCCTGTAGCGCCCTTTGAAGTCCTGCTGCTTTTGTTTTGTGCCTCGGTCCCAGCTCACAATAGTTTAGTGATGGGCTTTCACCATGTTTTTAATTCTGGAACTGCTTTAGGGCCTTCTGACCCATCAGAGCTGCTCTGAGAGCGCTGTGCCCCGTCACCATCACCTCGCTCTCCCGCTCCGATGGGTGGATGTTTATGGCACCAAATTGCTGTTCTGAGATGCTGCTTGACTAGAGATGGTCTTTCCATGACAACGGGTCCTCGTGGCCTTTGTTAATGGGGCCAGAAATATCTCTGGCGGCCCTGCCATTGTGTGGAGATCTTATTATCACCGTTCTCATCTCACTGTTGCGCCATCTCTTTTGGTTACATTATGAAGCTCGAGATGTGGCCTTGGTGGCAGCCGGTTCTAGCCACCTCTGCCTCCTGCATGCTCATCCCCTCGCCACTGTTACGATCCTGTGTGACACAGGGCTTTCTTCGTCCCCCTTATTTTTGGGGGCTTCGCCCCTCCCACCCCAAAAGGTACAGGGGTGGACAGGGAGTTTGAGACTAGTGTCTCCCTCCTCCCATTCCTTTGGCTCTGATAAAAAGTTGAACAGGATTGAGGTTATGAGATGACAGGTGGCGGTTTTTTAATTGCCTCGGGTTCTTTCTTTCCTGTTGTTTCAGAAACCCGTCCCTACAGGTAGGGGAGGGATACCCTGACTTTTTTCCCCCAAATCCATGACTCTACTGGGCTTCAAATAATGTTTCTCTGTGTGCGTGGCTTGTCTGCGCCAAACTCCCGAGACGTGCGTGCTGACGTGGCTTTGTTGACTTGGTAGGTGCTGCTTGGAGGTCTGGGGAGTAGTGTCCGTGCTCGTCGGCACCTTCATCTTTGGGCAGAGCACGGTGGCAGCCCTCTTGGAGCTCCTATGAGGGGCAGCCACCCTGGCAGGCGGGGGGCTTCCCTGGGCCACCCTGGTCCCCACATGAGACCGATGTAACCCCATCATAAAGATGCTGGAGAAACTGGTACCTCTGCCTTCTCAGGTGCTCATTGGGGCTTCTGCTTGTCCGAGGGTCTCTGGTGCGATGGTGAGGGGGGTGCTTGTCTCCGGGGGCTGCCCTAACAAGTGACCACAGGCTGGTGGCTTGAATCAGCAGGCATTTATTCTCTCATAGTCCAGAGGTCAAGGTGTGGGCAGGGCCAAGCTCCCTCTGAAGGCTCCAGGGGGGGATCCTTCTGGCCTCTTCCAGCTCCAGGGGTTGCTGGCAGTCCTTGGCTTGTAGACGCATCTCTCTCTCTCTGCTTTCCTCTCTGCATGGCCTTCTTCCCTCTGTGTCTGTGTCCAAATTTCCCTCCTCTTATAAGGATGCTGTCATGGGATTAGGGCCACCCTAATTCATCTGAAGTTACTTAATTATGGTCTGCAAAGATTCTGTTTCCAAATAAGGTCACATTCACAGGTTCCAGGGATAGGACTTAATATTTCTGGGGTACACAATTCAATTCAGGGGGGCTGAGGCCCAGAGAGCCCTGCTTTGGGGCACCAGGATCAAAGACATGGGGTGAGGGTAGCACACACAGAGCCCCAAAAGGGATTTCCAGTGGCATCCACTGGACATGGAGGTGGACTCAGGCTGGTCCTCGGCCAGGGCACAGGGAATGTGGGAGATGCCCAAGGCGGTGAATGCCCAGAACTGGCCACACAACCTTGCACCTGGCCCACGCTCCAGTGGGGTATCCTGAGGAGAGCCCCCTTTCCTCCACTGGCTGGACCTGAAGGGCCTACAAGCCAAGTGGACTGTTTGCTCCATAGTTCCCTTCCGACCCCAGACCAGCTCTGCAGGGAGGAGTCACAGGGCCTGCCCTGGGGCCAGGGCGGGGAGAGGAGATGGGGGAGCGGGGGGAGGTCCAGCGGCTCCCCCAGGCGCTGACCCTGCACAGGCCCAGCATGTTGCTGGGTTCAGGCCACTCCTCCCCCTCGGACGTCCGACAGAAGCCGGCAGTGCGGGGCTGACGGCCCAGGACACCTCCCGCAGGGTAGGTTCTCTGTGTCGTGAAATGTGCATGTGACCATGAGAGGGTGGTGGTGACAGAACCGTTTTTTGTGTTTTTCCAGCTTGTCCACCTGCATTAATTTTTTTAAGATATAATTCACATACCAAAATATTCACCCTTTTGAAGTGTAGAATTCAGTGGGTGTTAATTGACGCACAGAGTCATGTAGCCATCACTGATGTCTAATTCCAATCCATCACCCCTAAGAAACCCTGCACCATCAGCAGCCACTCCCCCCCCCCCCCCCCCCCCAAGTCCCCGGTAACCACAAATCTGCTCTCTGTCTCCACGGATTTCTGTCTGGCCGCCTCATGCAATGGACTTGTACACTATGTGGCCTTTGTGTTTGGCTTCTTTGACTTAGCATAACGTTTTCAAACCTGTCCATTTCACAGGTGAGGCAACTGAGGCTTGGAAAAGTCAAGGCTGCCTGTCCTGAAGGTACAGAGTTAGAGTCGGGACCAGTTTGGGGTTAAATTCCCTCATCCGTTTCCTTTCTACTTCACACTCCTCCTCGAGGGGCCAAGGGGGTGGGGACTGCTGTGCCTGACCCCATCGGCAGGGGTGGACCCTCTGCCCTCCTCCGCTCTGGCTGCTGGTGGAGACTCTGACCCAGGGAGGGGGACACAGGACCCTGTGCCCATCCCCCCTCGCCCCGCCACAGCCTGTGTTCATTGGCCACGGTGTTCTCCCGGACAAGGACACGTGTCAGGGCAGAATTGCTTAAAGGAGCATTTCTCCTCCCAGTGCTGGCAGTGAGAATAGTCGCTTACTGGTTGTACCCTGCGTGCTTCCTGAAAGTGCCTCGGTGCTGGCCACACGGCTGGGGCTGTGCTGGGGCCACTCACAGAGCCATAGAGAACAAAGCAGGATGGGGTAAGGGCTGTGCCAGTGTATGAACTGGCTGTGGAGTTAGACTACTACGTTTTAAACATTTGATATCTCAAGATTTGGGAGTTTACAAACCTAAGAATCAGTTTCTCCACCAGCAAAATGGAGCAGGCTTATTGTATATGATGCACTGTGGGCTTACGGGGAGGACTAAAGGTGATACCGTATCTACAGCAGCTAGTGGGGAAGCCAAACAATAGTTTTATTTCCAGAAAACCTACGTTGACATTGGCAAGTAAACACTGAGCCTCCTGGCAGCCAAGGGAAAAGGGGAAACATGAGGACACTAAGTTCACCCAGAAGCAGGAAAGCACATCAGGAAGGAAGTGGCCTGACATAAATGCTACAAAGAGATGAGGTGATGCTATTTAAGGGGCGACAAACATCACCACTGGGGACAATCGTTTCTCCTTCTGTGACAGGTGCAGATGTGACCCTCAGAGGATTGAGCCTCAAATCAGCCATCATAATGCAGTCAAAGAAACGCATGCTGGGATGTCACCCTCTGATGTCGGACCCAGGAAAGGAAGGTAGGCGCTCTCCCGTGGACTGTCCTGCTCCAATACGAGGTGGTGCCCTCAAGTTTCCAACAGCCGCCAGGTGAAGGAAGGGCTGAAGGGGCATCCTTGGGCTTCACGCATGGGCTCCGAGCCTAAGAGCTGAGCTGCCTGCCTGCCCGCCCCTTTCCAGGCCTGTCCCCCTCTTCTTAGCCTGGGCATCCTCCCGCAGTCCCCGGTGAGCAGCCCCCCTTCCCTTCTTCCTTCCAGAACCTCGGTTGAGGTCCTCTTCATTCTCCTCTGACACCTGCCCTTGATGGCCATGAGGGGAGCTGGGATTTGCCTGCAAAGCCCATGGCACAGAGCCTGGCCTGTCACAAGTTCCTGGTCAGTGGTCACAGCTGTGCTTGAGTGGAGAGACCTTCATGTCTCAAAACGAATGTGAACGTGGCCGAGGGGCGTTTTGAAGTCTAGGTGACTAGTTCTCTCGGAACAGCATGGGCTGCAGGGCCCCGAGGCTCCTGGGGAAGCACCCTCCTGCTGGCCCAGGTGCCCCAGGTAACCGCACAGGGACGCAGCCCGGGGTGCTGCTGGCCCCGAGCGCCCGGATTGCCCACCTCCCACTCAGGATTGCCTCGTGCCTCCTGAGGAAGGTCAGGGGTTTGACCTGGACGTGGGAGGGGTGCGGAGCGGCCACTGAATGCAGGTGGTAAACGTCTCTGTTTGGGCAGGTGAGTTGATTGGGATTTTTTTTGAGATGAGATTCGTGTAACACAGAATTAACCGCTTTAGTGTACCATGCAGTGGCATTTAGTACATTCACAATGTTGTGTAACCACCACCTGTGTCTAGTTCCAAAACAGTTCCACCATCCCAAAGCCAGGTGCCCATTAGCAGTCACGCCCTGCTTCCCCTTCCCCCAGCCCCTGCACCCGAGTCTGCTTCTATCGGTTTAAGTCTTCTAGACATTTTGTAGGAACGGGGTCATACATCTGTGGTCATTGTCTCTGGTTCCTTTCACTTAGAATAATGTTTCCAAAGCTCGTCTGTGTTGCAGCGTGTCAGAGCTTCCTTCCTCTTCGTGGCTGAGTATCATTCCATTGTGCGGATCGAGCACGTTCCATTTCTCCTCCCGCAGTTGTAGGCATGCGGGTTGCTTCCACCTTTTGGCTGTTGGGAGCAGTGCTGCCGGGAACATTCGTGCACATTTGCTTTAATGCGTCTTTTCCATTCTCTTGGGTACCGTACATACAGACATACCCAGGAGTGGACCTGCTGGGTCATATGGTAATTGTCTTCATTTGAGGAAGCCGATTGGGATTTTAATGTTCTCATCTGGAGCTGTTTCTCCCCACATATCTATGTTGTGTGGTGCAGGGGTGAGGATATATGGCTGGGGACAGATAGCTCTGGGTTTGGATATAAGTGACCCACCGGCTGTGTGACCTCTGTGAGTGCCTTGCCCTCTCTGTCTCCATTTCCTCACCTGCTGATCATAGGATGGCGTAGGCAGCGCCGAGGGAGTCACTGCCTCCCAAGTGCCTGACGCCGTAGTGCAAATTAAGTGGGAACTCTCATACCTTTTAGGGTTGAAATTTGTTCTCTTCAGAGCCCGTTTCCACCCACTCGGAATCGAGGAGGCTCGAAGTTGCTTGTGGGCTGCAATCAGCAGCGATGCTACAATGTGGGGAGAGCTCGGGCGGGCGGTGTGATGTGTGGAAGTGGAGCATGCCCAGCTGGCAGTGTTCCTCAGCTGCACCCCGAAGAGCCTCAGCCCCCACCCCCCCCACCCCACCCCCGTGAATAGTACCTTTTAAATAGCTGAGCTGATTGGAACAGTCCCAGCTTCTGGGTGAGGTGGGCTGGGGCAGCTGTTATGCCTGCCGATGCCGCCAGCAGGGCCCAGTGCAGTGGCCTTCTCACGAGCCAGGCAGTTCCTTATCGTCATAGGGGTCTTCTCCCCACTTCACAGATGAGGATGAGAGGCTGTGAGGGGCTGGTTGCCAGGAAAGTTGGCTCAGAGATGCACCGCTGGGACCCGAAATTGCATTTCACTCTTCCTACGAGCCCGTGTTGTGTTTTGTGTTACTGCTATTGAGTGAGCCGTCGGCATCAAACCTTATGAGGAGGTGGCAGGGGCGTCAAGGTTCCAGGCAGCCAGAGGAGGCAGCGTGGGCAGGGACCGCGCCCAGTGTGATGGCTTTAATCACAGCACGTTTCACAGGCTGGCTGCTCCAGGCTGGAGCAGGAGGTGGAAAGACGCACATCCGTGGTCCCGCCTCCCCAGGGCTCCCACTGGGCCCAACTCTCCGCTACCAGGTTAAGGCCTGTCTCCCTCCTCCTCCTCCTCCTCCTCCTCCTCCTCCCCAGCCTCTGCTGCTCTTAGTGTGTCCCCCACCTGCCCGCTCTCCATTCTGCCTCCTCTGTGCCTTGAGATTGTGTATGACGTCTTTCCTGATACCCAGGACAGGGGAATAGAAGCAGGGATGTCACAAAGGTTCCAGAAGAGGACTTGGTCTCTTGTCTTGTTGGAAGAGCTGATGGACAGGTGTGCCCGATTAACTGTGCCCAGCTCCTGGGAGGTGACCTCTGGGGCCTTGTGCCATCAGCCCGACCTTCAGAGGGGCTGGACCCAATGAATTCCCATCACCGAGGTCCGTGAGCGTCCCTGGTTGGCAATGCTCTGTAAAACTCTGTCTCCTGTTAGTGAGGGAGAAAGTCGCTTTCTATACCTGCCACTGGGAGGACTTAAGTGTGGGCTCTGCGCCTGGCGTCTCCCGGACCTGTCCCTGGTGCCTGCCGCTTCCCTTTGCTGCCATCATCTGTGATCGTGGTCTCATGGCTTGGATGAGTCCTAGTGAATGGCTGGCACTGGGGATGGTCTGGAGGACCCTGAACTTGGTGCCGGGCACAGACTTATTTGAGGCTCAGGGTGACTTGGTCCAGGTGTCATGGCTCATGAGGGCCCCATGCACCCCAGTGGCTTCACTCCTCCAGCTGTTATCAACTAGAAAACAGGAAGTAGAAACACAGCACGTGACGGTTCCCAAAGGGAGTTTATTTTGTGCTTATCCCAGCGGCGGCTGTTTGCCTCGTATGGCACTGGCTACGTGGGCTCTACTGCCGTGTGCAGACTTGGCACAGGCCTAGGTTGGGCACTACAGGGTGTTGACTCCTACCAGGTAGAGGAATGTAGACCAGGAGTGGAAGAGACGGAGGGAGAGGGGTGGCCTGCGAGGAATGAGGCCAGAGAAGGCTGGTGCAGTGGGAGATGTAAGGATGCGGGGGGAGGGGGTTCGCCTTCACTTCGAACAGTGGGAAAATACATTCTTGTTTGGAAGTATATGGAAAAGACCGCTCATATACCAAAGTTTCTAGAAAAGAGGGGGTGACCTTTATAAGAAGAGAGGGAGGGTGCCAGGCTCGTCCGCAGGGCGTTGGGGAGCAGGTCAGTCTCGGCCCACCGTGCACCAGGCAGCTAGTGAGGGGCAGGAGAGACACGTTAAGCAGGGAAGGTTGTTGGGAACCTGTAGCCCCTTCCCCGTGTCCCATGGGGGCTGCAGTGAAGGGCAGGAGAGCAGCACCTGCAAGCATGTCCCTCCTTCCCCCGGGCCCACTCTGGGTGCTGGGCTGTGAATCATCCCCTGTGGAAGGGATGTCAGTGGGGCTGTGAAGGTGGGTGGGGGCCTGCCCTGGCCTGGGGGGGCTCTGGGCCCACCTCCCTAGTGACCTCGGCCTCCGGTCTTGGCTGAGGCCCTGTCCTGTGGCCTCTCCCATTGTTCCAAGGTTGTAGGGCCAACTTGTGTCTCTGCCCTGCCCTCCTCACCTCCCGGACCCTCTGCACACCTGGCACGGATGTTGAGCACCCATTTGTGGACTACAATTCCCGGCAGCTAAGGGGGCAGAATAAAGGGTCATTGGAAGATTTGGGCCTTGCCCTTTCTTAACTCAGCCCTCGGTGCCCGGCGGAGGCTGCTGCTCCTGTGGGCACCCTCAGTGCCACCCCAGGCCTCCCCCCACCCCTCTACCTGGCACCGAGATCCTGGAGAGGGCCTCCGGCTGGCTCAGCGTGTCCACCTTGATGTGCCGGAACGCCTTGCACACGGGGCTCTGCAGGTGCCTGTAACCCACAGGGCGCTGGTGAGCCCTTGAGGCTGGGGCTGAAGCACCTGATGTGGGCTTAGCCGTGGGGTTTAGCCTCATGTGAAGATAAGGTGAGGCCCCAGGAAGGCTGACCCGTGGGGCCCTAGAGAGTGAGGGGCAGGTTTGGGGCAGAAGAGCCTGTTTCTTGCCTCAGTGAGCATCGTTAATGAGCTAGCCTTCCTGGGTTTTTATCCCTTGGGGCAGCAGTTTTCAAACAGGAGTGGCCTTGGCCTCAGATCCCAGGGCAGGGACCCAGCTGAGTGGGCTGAGGGGGTCACCCCCCACACAGAGAAGTGCTGCCTTCCACTGGCTCCAGGGCGCACGAAGCCCACGAGGCCAGCGTTCTGGGTGGTGGGTGCTGCTGGAACTGGGCTCACATTACCCTCCCCTCTACACCGTCTGGGACAAGGGGCTGGGGCTGGCGTTAGTGGACCTGCGTGCTTACCTCTTCCACTCCTCCTCTGTCTCCCAGAACTCGTAGACCACGAAGGTGAAGCCGTCTGACAGCCTCCCAGCGGCGATGCTACAAGGGGAGGGGCGAGGTTGGAGGCAGGATTAGCCTGGGCTGCCCTCCTCTGGAACTCGGTCCCCTCATCCCTGTCCCCCACCACGGCCCTCAAACGAGTCTGGACAAGATGCCCCCAGAGCCAGGCTACGGGGTACCCTGAGAGCCTGGCAGAAGCTGGGCACCCAGTCTGTCACCCGCCAAGGCCGTGAGCCATAGTGCTGCTGCCTTTCTGACGGGAACAATCCAGAGCCTGCGGGCCAGCCCGTCCTTCCACCAGGGCAAGGCCTGGCCCCAGACAGTGGCCAATTCATGTTGTTGAATGAATTATAACAAAATATCATTTTAAAGGCTGAATATTCACTTTCTCCTGTCATGCTCTCCTTCATTTAATCCTTAACTCTGTGAGTCAGAATTGGCCAACTGAGGCTGGGTTGGGGTCCTGCAGGCCCAGGTCACTCCCGCATTACCTCTGTGAGGGCAGCAGCCCACTCACCTTGATTTAAATAGGACTGGGCGTGCTTCCCAGAATGTGGCAGAGCTGGGGGCACCGAGGGCTGACCGCCACGATTACATCAGTGCTAGCACCGCCCCTCTGGCCTCCTGCCTGCCCCCAGCTGCTTCTCTTTTCCCACGCTCAGCAGAACAGAACCCCGCAGCCCAGGAGGAGAGCTGCCATGGTGGCGGCTGCTGTATAATTACAGGCAATCCCAGGTTCGCCACCAGGACAGACGCAGGGAGGGAAACAAGGCCGCTAATAGTATCATTAGTTCATTAGGCTCCAGCTAAAATTACAGGTGCCTGCGGGCTTGTAATTTGATGAGAGCATGGGGGACCGGGGATGCGTGCCGCCCACTGATCAGATGTAGCCATGGCCTTTCGCCAGATCCAGAAAGCGCCGCTTATGGACCTGCCTTTGCGACAGATGAAGGTCATCGGAGCAGCTTGGTGCATCTAAGTCTGTAGCTGCAGCAGAATGAGGCACTGATTGGGTTTTGGGAGTGGGTTGGGGTGTCTCTGGATGGGCAGGAAGACACAGCAGGCTGGCATGGGGTACAGGAAGGACAGAGTGTGAAGCCCTACTGCGTTGCTGCCTGTGTATGGAGGGGCAGCCAGGCCCCTCTCCGCTCCACCCCACCCAGCCCTGGGCCCTTTGACCCCTGCCGTGAGCACACTGCTACTGTGGCTTTCGATGCCATCTGCATGCCCACTGCTCCCAGCCCGCCTCTCCCAGGATCTCCACACTCCTATGCGGCATCTTGAATTTAACGTGACTCCCCCACACCAGCACGCCTGACCTCCCTGACTCCTCTAGGTCATTACACGACACCAACCTCTATCGAGTTTCTGAAGCCAGACAATCTCAGGTTCCACCTTGTCTCCTCTCCACACCCCCTCGCTGTTCTCCACAACAGCTCCCAGCTCTAACCATGTCGCACCAAGGCCATGCCCCTCCCTGGGTGACCACAGGGCCTCTCCCTGGCCCCTGCTGCACACCAGAGACCAGCCCGTGTCTCACTCCTGCTGGCACACCTCCAATACGGTCCATTGTACTCCAGACGAGCAGCGCGGGAGTGGGTCCTACCTGCCACCCCCGGCCCTCGCCCTGTCACCTAGTCCAGACAGACCTGCTTGTTCTCAAACTCGGCACCCTCGCTGCCTCCCAGGCAGTGGCACCCGCTGGTTCCGGCCCACACTGTCCTTCCTCAGACTCTGCTGGCCAAATGCTCCGGACACAGGCCTCCGTGCACGCGCAGCCTCTCCCCTCCCCAAAGCCCCTTCCTTCTCTCGAGGGACCCTGATTCCTGGTCTCCACAGCACCCATCACCCTTCAGAACCATCCCTCGTCCTCTGCCCTCTCCCGCCACCTAGATTGCATGTTCAGTAAGAGCAGCACCTGACTCACGCTACACCCCAGCTGCCCCCCAGGGAGAGGGTGAAGGCGCGTGCTCTCAGGGTGCAGAAGGCAAACTGGACAGGGAGGACCGGGGCAGAGAATGGCACAGAGGCCACAGCTACTTCCCGGGCACAGATGGGTGGGCCTGGGACAGGAAAGGGCCAGTGACTTGTGCCAACAGTTCTCTGGGACCATCCCGTGAGGGAGAGGGCTGTCGTCTTTTGTGGCCCAATCTGACATGGCCACGGCCACCTGGTTCAGCTCTGCCGAGAAGCAATGCAGGGACCAGAGGGTGAGGCCTTGAGGGGCAGCCACATGGTAAGAGTAGCAGCTGACGTTATGCAGCTCCGACTGCTCACCAGGCACTGACCTAAGCCCTTCCCATTCCTCATTCCATTTACACCTCCAACAACCAAGGGAGTGGGTCCAGTCCGTGCTCCCACTCTACAGATGAGGAAGCTGAGGCCCGGGAGATGAAGTCACTCGCCATGTTTGCACAGTGGGGAAGAGCCTCAGCTAGGACTTGACCCTCTCTGCTGGGCCTTCCCGGGGGTATGGGTTGTCCTCGGAGGTCCTGCCCTGTCCTCCACCCCACCCTCAGCTTACTCACTGGAAGCAGCTCCTGGCTCCAGCGGTGCCCCGCAGGTACTGTCGCAGCGAGTCCAGGAACTCGCTGAGCTGCTCAGGACACACGGCCATCTCCTGCCGGACCAGCTGCAGATGCTGTGGGGTGCAGGGTGAGTGAGCGTCCTCGGGCTCCCTGACTGGCCTCTCCCCACAGGACCCCAGCCTCCCACACCTCCCTCCTGAGGACAGGACAATTGGATTAAAACAAAACCCCATGCACACACGCCTTCCATTCCTACACACGAACACTGGCTGAAACAGAACAAAAATAATAAAAAGCCAAATGCAGGTAGCAGTCCCACAAATGCTGAAAAACAGGGTGTGAAGAGGCTCTACAGAGGGGCAGGGCTGCCAGCAAGGCTTCCAGGGCTGATCAGCAACATTCAGTGACCAGCAACATTCATTTCCAATCACGTCAGTGTTTAGGTGTCACTGTCCTGTTGATCACTTGGTTCCAGGCCAATCTTTTTTACCAAAGCCCTGGTATCTCCAAGAACACCCGTGGAAGGGGAGGGTGACCAAGTGCTGGGGCCACATCTCCCCACATGTGCTCCCTGGGGATCGGTGGCAGGGCCATTGAGCCACCTGTATCCTGAGTCCCGGGTTCAGGCAGGGATGGGGCCACAGGAGGGGGAGGGAGGCTCAGGGGAGGGGATCCTCACCATGTTAGTGCCGTCTTCATCTGAGAGGCGCTGCTGCAGGTCAAACCAGAGGGTCTGAAACAACAAAGCATAAAGTGATGCTGGAGACAAAGGCCACCTCCATCAGGGAGGCCTCCAGGGCCTCCACAGTCATACCAGAGTACCCAGGGCCACCGCAGAGCTCCAGCCCCTCCACTCCAAGGTCCCAGGGGCTCGAGTCCACAGGCTAGTGGGAGCTCCCAGGGGCCAGGCCTCACCAGACAGGGCTCACTCCACCCTCCATGCACAGTGCTGGCTCAGAGGGGACCCAGGAAGCCAGGCTGGGAGGCCAACCACAGGAAGTGGTGGAGATCCCTTCTGGCCCTGGCATCTGGGGGCACTGGGAGCCACCGAGACCAAGCAGATCTACTGCAGAAGCCAAGGAGACTCCATTTTTCAGGGTGTGGGGGAGGTTGGGGGGGTCTTGGGGAGAGAGCAATTGGGACTCAAGATTCCCAAATCCAAGATGCTGGAATTTGCCATAATTGCTGGCAACAGCCCTGAGATTCCTCATCAACTTACAAATCGCCCCAATCTCAGTCCCTGATGCCCCGTGAATCGAATGGTCTAAATGGGGTGTCTGTTTTCACTGGCCTCCCACAGGCCCTGGGCTAAATGCTTTACAAACACACCTTATTTAACCTCCCAGACCCCCTACCCCACTGTAAGCTCCAGGAGAGCAGGAACTGTGCGTGCTGTTTATGGCCACAAGCTAGCGCCCCGAGCAGGACCAGGACGCTCAGGCATGATCAGTGTCACTACTGAGCAGACAGGCCTGGGCGCCAGAGGCCACACAAGCTGGGTAGGTGCCGAGTCTGGATTTGAACTTGGGGCCTCTCTCCTCCTGACAGAATCCGGGTTCTCCTCCCTTTAACGTGGGCGCCCCAATAAACCCACCTCTGTGCTTATCCCTAGCCACCTTCCCAGAGGATGGCCTGTGTCTCTGGTGCGACCATACGCGGGTCTTCCTCTCAGAGCATGCGTGCGCCCCTCACTGGTTTTTAAGGAAACAGACTGGCAGCTGTGTTGGCCTGACTGTGCAGGTACCACCTTGCAAATCCTTCATAATTGAACAAGGGGCCCGCATGCTCATTTTGCACGAGACCCTGCACATCGCACGACTGGTCCCGGAGCGGGTGCTGGCTTCCCAGGACCCGCGGGGTAACCTGCTAGTGGGCAGCCAAGGTGTGTCCGCCGGGGGCTCATCTGCTTCCATGGCTTTACAGCCTGTAAGTGGGCACCTGGAGGGCAGGGGTTGTGGCTTTTCCCGGCTGGCAGGGCCACAGGAGGAGGGGAGGGGAGGGTGGGGAGGTTCCGTGGCGCCCCCGGCTGCCCCACCCTCTCCCAGACTGTGCGCCCCGCTCCACCCTCCAGGCCCAGGCAGAACCGGGGTGGCTCAGTTGGTCCATAGAGGGCGGGGCCCGGAGGCGGCGCTGGATTGGCCCCTACTCGGGGCCTGGGCCAATCAGAGGCCGGCGAGCAGGGCCCGCCCCGTCTCCAGGACGCCCAGGTGCTCAGCGGTTACCAGCCTGCCCCTGCCTGTTGTTAAGGCGACCAGGGCGCTAAAAATAAACTTCAAAGAGCCTCCCTCTCGGGCGCCTGAGGGGTTGTTATGACAACCGGGCCACCGGGTCCACCGAACCGCTGGCTCCCACCCAGCACCCCGCTCTAAGGGGCGGGGGGACCCCACCTAAGCTTCAGCCCTGCAGGCGGGGTTGCTGCCACCTCCCTCCAACTCTCCGCCTCCAACCTAGGCCTCCCTCTGCCCCCACGGATACTTCAGAACCAACCCCCAAACCCATCAAAGTATTTTATTTTTTTGCCCTTTTGCAAAAGATGTAAGAAATTCAGAAAAGTCAGAGAAATGTAAGATTGCTGCAACCCAGGGCTCTGAGATCATTGGTTTAGTAGAGAGATGGGTGTGGTGTGCACATCTCTATAGTATAGTTTTTAGCACCAGGACGACTAATCATAATTGCCAGCATCGCTAATGTTAAGTGCCAGCTTCACCGCAGGCTCTGTGCTAAGTCATTAAAGACATCATTATCTTTACTCCCCAGGACAACCCTGTGAGGGGTGCTATTCTGATGTCCTTCTCTATTGTTAGAGGAGAAACCTGAGTCTCAGAGAGGGTAGGTCACTGGCCCCAGGTTGCAGGGCTGTTAAGTGGTGTGGCCAGGCTTCACACAGGGCAGTCTGACATCTGAGTCCGCAGGTAAACCTGAAGGCAACCTGTTTTCCTTCTTCCAAGAAACAGTCAGTGTTACGGGCTGAACTGCGCCTTCCCCAAATCAAAGGACCGATCCCCAGCACCTCAGAATGTGACTCCATGTGGAGGCAGGGTCACCAGAGGTCTTTAAGTAAAAATGGGGTCACAGGGGTGGACCCTAACCCAGGATGACTGGCGTCCTTATGAGAGGAGGAGACTAGGACATCAAGGAACACAGAGGGGACACCATGTGTCTTCTGAGGAGAAGACAGCTGTCTGCACGCCAAGGAGAGCGGCCCCAGCAGAAAGCAGCCCTGCCCACCCCCGATCTCAGACTTCGAGCCTCGAGCTGTGAGAATAAACGTTAAGCACAGCCTGTGTACAGTACGTGACGGTGGCAGCCCCGGGAAACAGGTGCAGCGTGTTGTGAGCACCTACTGAGTCATGGACTGGTCTCTGGACACACAGTTCTGTAAGGCCGGGTCCCTGCCTATTATCTGTGGACGTGCCATATCGTCTTGGAAAGCTCACACGCTGCTGGCCAGACGTTCATCTCTCCTGGGCCGTCACCATCCCTCAGGCCCTGACAGCTCCTCGAAGCTCTGTCCCCTCCACCCACGGTGCTGCTGACTATTGTCTGCTCCCTGCGATGCCCCTCCTGTGCCCGCCCACCCTCACAGCTTCTCCTCCCCCCAGGCCCCTCTCCCTGAGCCTGTGCACTGCGCACGGCTCTGGGGTCTGTCCATATCTCAGTCTCCATCTCCACGCTCCACTGGTGATGCCTTTCCAAGGCTCCCTGACTTCTGTCGGCCTAACCCAGCCCTCCCTGGGGTCTGGGGAATGGAGGGACGGAGGTGGGGGCCAGCGACCTTACCTTGCTCTCCAGCCGTCCTATCAGCTCTGCCAAACGGCTGATCTGGGCTTCCAGGCCCTCCTCCTTGGGGTCCGAGGTGACTGGGAAAGAGGAACAGACACCAATGTTGGGCCGGGGCAGGCTGGGGAGGGGGCTCCCAGGACCCCACCCAATGCCCCCGGCCGGGCCACCGCCTGCTCTCACCAGAAGGCACGCTCCTCTCTCGTTCTGTGGCCGTGAGCTTGTGGCTGGGGCCGCAGGGGGCACTGGGGCTTCCATACCAGGTCTGCACCACGCCAGGGCCGGGCTTGCCGTGGTTCTGGCTGCAGTACAAGTGGGAGAAACACACACGGTGAGGGAGGCCGAAGGGCCCTGACCAACATGAGCACCCACTGTGGGCTGAAACGTGCAGCTCGCTCCATGGAGCCGTCCCCATGAAGTGGGCCTCGTGCCTTTGTTGTAGGAGGAAATGAGTTGGCCAGGACCACACAGCCCAAGGGACTGAGTCGAGATATGAACTCAGCCCCATTCTAGGCCTCAGCCCAGGCCCTGTTCCCAGGAGGTTCAGTTCCAGGCCCCTGCCCCCACCCAATGGCTCACAGCTCCCACCCCCTGCCTGCTTCACTAGGAGCCAATGTGGTGCCGTGTGTGTGTGTGTGTGTGTGTGTGTGTGTGTGTTGGCGGGCAGGGGGGGCGGGGGCGGGCTGGGTTTGTACTCTTGCTGAAAAGGGGAGCCTTACGACCTGGCATATGACAGAATAGGGAAATCTGCGATCCTGGCCTCAGCAGGTCCTAGAGAGGGGCCTGCCCGCCTGTCCCCACCCCCACCATGCACACACGTGCCCACACGTGCACAGCCCCGCAGGCCCTGACAGGCACACTCAGCTCATCAAGCTCTGCCTGGCACAATAGCAGGGACTCAACCAATGCTTGGCAAAGGTCGAACACCCGAGTGCAAAGAGATGCTGGGAAACTCGCCACAGGCATACAAATACACACTGACACGCGTGTCCACACATAGCACACGCACACTCCCTGTGCACGGCGGCCACACGCTGTCCCGGCTCTTCGGCCTTGGGCAGCGCTGCCTTGTGTGGGCAGGTCTTTGTGAACCTGCAAGCTCACAAGCCCCCTGCAGAGGGCAACCTCCCCCCACCATTCCCTCCAACCCCCTCCCTCCCCCGCCCCCTGCAGTGCCAGAAGCCCAGTCTCTGAGGTCCAATCCTGGCGGCTCTACAACCAGCAGCCAATTAAATGTGGCCCTCGGACCCTGACGGGGCAGCGGGAGTCTCTGGGATGGCGGGGTTTGAACCAACAGCTTGTGCCGGGAACATGACACCCCCGGGGCGAGAAACAGGGTGGCTTAAGGGGACTGCGGCCCCAGGGAGCTGAACTAGCTGAGATTTGGGGCAGCCGGAGGTGGGAGTGTGTGTGGAGCAGATGTGTCTCCCAATGAGACGTGTCACCCCCCGCCACCGACGTTCCAAAGTGAGGTCCCACTGTGGGGCGGACGAGATGGAACTAGCGAAGTGCAGGAAACTGGCTACGAAAATCGTGCAGCCATCTTCTCTGCTCTACAGCAGGAGAGAAACGGCAAGTTCTGAACCAGGATAAGTGACAAAAATGAAGGAAACCTCAGTGTCAGCGCCCAGAGGTGTGGCCAACTTGGGACCCTCAGAATCACAAGAGTGATCACGAACGCAGAGCTCTGGGCTCACGCCCAGGATCCCCACCCAGTGGGCCCCGCCAGGGCCCCTCGGCCCTGCATTTCCCATTTCCCAGGTGATCTGGCTGCAGGTGTTCAGAACAGACACATTTCAGGAACCGTATCATTGAGCAGCTTTGCGAGCACACCTGACTGGGACCAGCCTCCCCACCAACCGACTGTAAGACACACTCCAACCCCACACAGCACCCGACACCCCGCCGCGCCAGGCCTCTGCCCGGGAAACCTGCGGCCGATCGGAAATTCAAGGGTCAGTGATGCTTGGACCAGCACCTGGCTCTTGCCCTTGTCTATGTGAATGCCTTCATGTCCCCTTTCTGCCGGGCACATCAGCTGTTCTGCAAAGCAGGCAAACAGAAGTCTCAACTGGGGACAGTAAATGCAAGGACTCATGGCCCGGAACTAGCACTGCCCAGCCAGGAGAACACCCCTTCCCTAGGCTAACCGCCTCCAGTGTCCCCAGCAAAGAGGGGGACCCCAGAAGCTTGTCCATGGCTTCAAGGGCATGCAATCAAGGCCTTAAATCATACTGCAGCAACACGTGAGACCATCGCTCCACTTCCCTTTCGATCCTCCTGAGAAAGGGGCTTGGTGCCACCCTGACCCCATGCCGTGGCGGGGTCCCAGCCTCTGAGGAGGCGGGAGCCAGCCTCAGGGTCCCAGCTGACAGCAGGTGCCGCTGTCCAGTAACTCCGTTTACGGCACGTGATGCTTGTTTCCAATTAGGGGAACCACATACAGTTTCCAAAATTTACCTCCAGTTTTCAACAGTAAGTCAAGCAATAGAATAGTCTTGGGCAAAGAATAACGTGAGTGGTGTGGGGACATGCAGAATGGATGAGAGTCTGGGAAACAGTCGGAACTGTATGTGTTGTATGTATGGACTGCACGACACCAGGCGTTCTTCAGCATATATGCCATTCAGTCCTCACAGCACTAAGGAGGTGGGTATATAACTGTCCCCACTTTACAGTCGTGGAATGGAGGCCCAGAGAGGTACAGCAGCTTGCCCAAGGTCACCCAGCTCTCAAGTACACAAATAGCCCTACCCCAAGTCGCAAGCTGGTACACACACGGCACACCCCCATGTGACCCTGCAAGGGCCCCGGACGCACCGGATCTGGCTGGTCTGCTCTTCAATGGCCTCCACCGCACTCTCCACGGAGCTCAGCAGCGACTGGATCTGACTGGCCGTCTCCTTCAGGAGGAAGCGGGTCACAAACTGGTCCACATTGCTTCCTCCCTCATACACCTGTGGCGGGGAGAGCAGGGACAGCAAGGGCTAAGGGTGGGGAGGGAACAGGGGTGTAGGGTCTGGCACGAGTTGGAGGGGGACCTGGGGTCTGAGTGTTTGCCTTACAGTGGGGGGGCGGGGGGGAAGCCCACTCCACTACTGCCTTCTGTATCCTGGAGGCCATAGAGCTCCTGGATCAAGGCAGGGGGTATGGACTCGGAGGCCAAGGTCTGAGCCATACCAGCAGTCACTGTAGTAGCTATCTTACAAGGTCACGGTGAGGATTAAATGACAACTTGTACTTAAAATGCTCAGCACAGTGCCTCAGCACGTAGCAAGTACCCAATAAACAGCAGCTGCTATGAAAAGAAGATGGTGATATGATGGTGGTGGTGACCATAGTGACAGTGGTGATGGTGATGGTTGTGATGATAATGGTGTTGACAGTGGTGATTGTGGTGCTATGATGGTGGTGGTGATGGTGAGGGTGGTGGTGACCATAGTGACAGTGGTGATGGTGATGGTTGTGATGATAATGGTGGTGACAGTGGTGTGATATGATGGTGGTGGTGATGGTGACAATGGTGACAGTGGTGGTGGTGATGGTTGTGATGACAATGGTGCTGATGGTGGTGGTTGTGGTGCTATGATGGTGGTGGTGATGGTGACAGTGGTGGTGGTGATGGTTGTGATGACAATGGTGCTGATGGTGGTGGTTGTGGTGCTATGATGGTGGTGGTGATGGTGACAGTGGTGGTGGTGATGGTTGTGATGATAATGGTGGTGATGGTGGTTATGGTGATGGTGATGGTGACAGTGGTGAAGGTGATGGTTGTGATAATGGTGGTGGTGATGATGGTGACAGTGGTGGCTGTGGTGCTATGATGGTGGTGGTGATGGTGATTAGCAGATTGTTCCTGATGTTGTTGTTGACAGAGACAAAGCATTAGGGGAGAAGAACTCACAACCTCCTCTCGCCCTTCCTTCTCCAAGAAGGACTCTGTGGGCTCCTGGGCCTGCACGCTGCTAAGCAGAGAAATGATAGATGAGAATCAAAAGCACCCAGAGAGCTTAAACTGGCTCCCCAGAGCGGGTGCCCGAGCCTCAGTCCCAGAGGGAGGGCGAGCGGGGAGTCCGGGGGAAGCTGAGGGAGGGCGACAGGCCACAGGAGAGACATCGGGAAAAGGTGGGTGAGGAGGGTTTTCTACGAGTTTTGCTCTGAAATGTGAGACAGGATTTCCCCTCCTGCTAAGAGGCTGCAGCAAAGACCTTTCTCAAGCTTTCTGGAACCAGTTGAGTTTCTTTTGCTGCAAAGGCTTTATAGTGGAAGGTTCAGCCGGGTCGCTCAAGGACGATAACAATCAAAGTGACGCTGTGCTGGGAGACGCTGGTCCCCAAAGCCCGGTGCTGCGCTCCCGCCGCCTCCGCAGACCTGACCTTCCAGAGCCACCTGCCCCAGGGAACCTTGGAACTCTGCCCGGCCTCCGGCAAGGCGAGGGAGACCAGGAAGCAAATGAAACCATCCATCACTCTGACTTGGAATTAATTAGCAATAATTGCACAACGGGAAACATGGCTAGGGACAGACGGAGAAATGGAGGCAGGGAGCAGGGGGAGAGTGGGGTGCAGGGAGGCCGAAAGGAGGGGCACACAGGTGGGGAGGTGTGGGGGTGGACATCCTGGGCCCGCCACCAGACCCGGCACGCTGGCGAGAGGCCCCGGCAGAGAATGCATTTGTGGCAGAAAGTAGGTGAGCGGATTGCATCCGGTAGCCCAGTGCATTGCAGTGATCAATTATCCTTCCTGACAGGCAAGTGAACTCACAACCCAGTGATCAATGGGCTCTGGACAAACGAACAAGAAGATCCGTGGTAGAAAGTGTGAACACAGAGGAAGGCTGCCGGAAGTCATCACACAGAGAAATGAGCTAAAGTGAGTGGGTTTGAGGGTGTGTCTGGTCAGGGATCAGCAAGTGTAACTGGTCAGTTGAATTCCAAAGACAAGTTATTTTCAAAGGAGGAGAAAGGCAGCTTTTATAGATTTCGCCTCCACAAGTGATGTCTCAGCTGAGGCCGCGCCATGTTCCAGAGGAAAAGGATCGGGTCCAGGAACTCTGCACCACACGGACAGGTCCCTCATTCGCAGAGTAACAGGGAGACCATGCAGAAGTCTGCAGATCGAGGGAACTTGACCGGATGAGCACCTTTCCTGCAAAGGACGCCTTGGAGTTTCTCCCAAAGCATCCCGGTTGAATCAGAGAGAGAATTCAGCAATAGGAACGTTGTGAGGCGATGGTGATCACCCAAGTGAAGCAATAAGTCACAGAAGTCAGGAGGTAAAAACAGTCATCGCTCCTCATTAAACTTTAACTACAATGATTAAGTCAACAAGGAGTGTGAACGTCTGGAAAAACAACGGGAATTCTCAAAGATCTCCCCAATTCCCTAAAAGAGAACAGGAAGTATTGTTGTCAGCCAGGGTTAAAAACAGAAGCAGAGTCCTGGCTGGGTGGCTCGGTTGGAGCACTGTCCTGTGCGCCAAAAGGCTGCGGGTTCCATTCCCAGTGAGGCACACACCTAGGTGGGGGGTTCCATTCCTGGTCGGGGCGTGTACAGGAGGCAACTGATCAATGTTTCTCTCATATGCATCTCTCTCTCTCTCACTCTCTCTCTCTCAAGTTAATGAAAACATATCCTCAGGTGAGGATTAAAATTTTTTTTAAAGAATTACAAATGTTAAAAATGTGTGTTTTAGAAGTCACTAGTGAAATGAAAACTAGAATGTCCACCTTTGAAATCATAATCAATGCTATAAACTAAGCGGACCATCGGAAGGTAAAATGTCAGAGAAGAAGGAGGCATAAAAACTCGGGAAGCACAGAGGATGCTGACAGCAGTCAGACCAGAGAGATCATAATAACAGAGAAGCAGCGAATCCCCCCGGGGAGACTCAGCCCCAGATCTGATGAAAGGAGACGCAGCTGGGGCGCCTGCAAGCCATAGGATCTAGGAGTCTGTGCTAAGACTCTGCAAGCAAATTTGAGAGGAACACGGGAAGTTGCAACATCACTGTGCCGGCAGGATGTAAGCGAGAAGTACTCCACGGGAAGGGTAGGGACAGAATGACAAAAGGCACGACGCATAACAAGGACAGAGCATCAAACCTCTGAGCAGTGGGAGAGGATGTCGCTAAGCGTGGCCATGGGATTCAGACGGGTACCATCACTTCAGAAAGCCTTGTATCGGGAGCCTCACACTGCTCATAACTTTGACCCAGTAATTCTCCACTTTTGATCATCTAAACTTAAGAAATAATGCGAATACTTATGTCCCAATGTTATTCATAATATCAAAAACCTGGAAATCTAAGATGCCCAACAGAAGAGGAATAGTAAGTAAATTTAAATAAGAATATTTAAATTGATGCTTCTGAACAGTTTTAAGGGAAAAAGGTTAAAAAAAAGCAGAAAAAATAAATTTTTATACCCAGAACAATATTAAATATATTTAAAAAATACACACGGAAAAAAGGCTCAAAGGTAATAAACTAAAATGTTAATAATAATTAGGGACAATGGGAATTAGAAATGACTTGAAATTTTTCTTTATACTTTCCTCTACTTCCTAAAATGTGCCTGTTGAATATGTACCATTTTTATAATTAAAATATTGTACCAAAGTTCTATAGGTATCAAGTAACATGGGCAAAAATATTAAAGATATAAAGATAAATGACAAAACACAATGTAGTGTGAAAAATTAGCTCATCTTTATCCAATAGGACAGATAAATTAGACAAAAATAAATAGGATGCAAAAGACAGTCAGAGAAAAGTGTACAAGTCTTTAAAATGGGCTGAAAAGATTACTGGGCTCCTTCTCTATACACCCTCAGGCTTATCAATATCTTCCCTTGTGTTGGAGCTACTTTTAAAACTTGAAGACAAAAAAAAATGTGATGATGATGCCTAAGTTCTCCTCCACAGAAATGCATGATTCTGTCTGCAGAGCATAATGGCCACGCCCCGAGGACACTGGCCGCTCTTACACTTGCTCACAGACTCCTGCAGAACTCCTGGGTGCCCACATACATGGTGTGTGTTGTCTGAATTTCCCTTTAAGCGAGCTGTGACATCTCACCGGTTCTCACATTAATGAATGAGTTAAATACGATCCTGGACACGTGTACATTTTGTATTTGTCCCAGAAACACGATTTCACTTTTTTTGAAAAGGTGTCTTTTAACAGCATAAATTTCATAACAAGGAAAGGACAGCTATTTTCAAAATGCATATTCTGAAAGTATGATCCACATCTTCTCAAGCAACCATAAGCTACTTATAAAAAAATTAAATAATATGCCATGAAGACATCACCTGGCTGGGTGGCTCGGTAGGTTGGAGTGTCGTTGTACACCAAAGGGTTCAATTCTCGGTCAGGACACACTCCTAGGCTGCGGGTTTGACCCCTGGTAGGGGCATCTAAACACCATGCACTAGGTGTACCGGTTAATAATGCGGATTTTTTTCACTAGATGGAGTTACACATATGTTGATATATATACGATTTGATATGTATGCTATTTTGTTGTATTGACAACAAGCTTCAAAACTTCATATGTCAGATTTTCTGAAGTGTTAACATCATAGATATTTTTACACTTAAAAATGTCGAATTCCATGCCAAAAAAAGAGCATTTGTCGGAAGTTTAATTCATTACTTTAATTTGAAGAAAAGTGCTGCTGAAAATTATCGTATACTTCAGGAAGCATATGGTGAACATGCTCCATCTCAAGATACTTGTGAACGCTGGTTTAAATGCTTTAAAAATGATGATTTCAATGTGAAAGACAAAGAACGTCCAGGTCAACCGAAAAAGTTTGAAGACCAACAATTACAAGCATTATTGGATGAAGATGTGTGTCAAACTCAAAAACAACTTGCAGAAAGATTAAACATTGCTCAGCAAACAATTTCCGATCGTTTACAAGCAATGGGAAAGATTTTAAAGGAAGGAAAATGGGTGCCACATCAACTGAAAGAAAGACAAATGGAAAACCGAAAAGTCATCAGTAAAATGTTGCTTCAATGGCACGAAAGGAAGTCTTTTTTGCATTGAATTGTGACTGGCGATGAAAAGTGGATTTATTTTGAGAATCCCAAATGCACAAAATCAAGGGTTGATCCAGGTCAACCATCAACATCGACTGCAAGGCCAAATCGCTTCGGAAAGAAGACAATGCTCTGTGTTTGGTAGGATCAGGAAGGTGTGGTGTATTATGAGCTTCTAAAACCATGTGAAACCATTAATATTGATCACTACCGACAACAAATAATCAATTTGAACCACGCTCTGATCGTGAAACAACCAGAATGTTCCAGAAGAAACGGCAAAGTAATTTTGCTTCATGATAACGCACCATCACACACTTCAAAACCAGTAAAGACATGTGAAAAGATCTTGCCTGGGAAGTATTAACCCACCCGCCGTATTCACCAGACCTTGCTCCTTCAGATTACCACATGTTCCGATCAATGGCACACGCACTTTCTGAGCAGCACTTCAAAACGTACGAAGAAGTGGAAAATTGGGTCTCTGAATGGTTTGCCTCAAAACAAGAAAAGTTCTATTGGGACGGTATCCACAAATTACCTGCAAGATGGGGAAATGTGTAGCTAGCGATGGACATATTTGAATAAAGCACTTTTGATGTCTCTCTTGAAATTATCATGTTTTCTTTGATAACAAAATCTGCCATTATTAGCCTGTTAGAGAATAACATTAAAATCTATGGTTGCAGTGAAAATATCATTCAAGGTTAAATGTTGAAATTCAAACTTTAGTATAAAAAGTTTAAGCGTTGTAGTTCACATGTAAAAAAGAATAGCAACAACAAATCTAAGGAAAGGGGAGAAAGAAAAAAATGATGATAAAAACTGAAAATACGGCAGAAAACATTGTGAAATTTAAATAAATGTGTCAGGGGCTGGTTATTGAAATGACTAATGAAAATGAGCAAAACTCGTCAAATGTAAGTTTTTAAAATGTAGCAAAATAGGACAAAAATGGAAACAAGAACTGAGCTATATCAGATGTTTTATTCAACTTAATCTGCATTAAGTGCCTGGTTTGTGTCAATGTTTTAGATTAAAAAAAAAATCCTAAGAACATACAACGCATAATCCTATATAATAAAAGGCTAACATGAAAATTGTCCCTTCAACCGGGAGTTCGACCAGGAGGCAGGGCCGGCTGGCCAACTGCCCATGGCCCCTTCCCCCAGCCGGCCTGGCCTTGATTGCCCCGATTGGGGCCGGCCAGCTGGATCCACCCATGCACGAATTCATGCACCAGGCCTCTAGTTTCCCATAAAACGGATGTCTGTGACAGTTTTATTCAAAACTATACTAAAATGGACATAAAAAGTAAAAAAAAAATTACTCTGCTGTGGTTCAGTGGTTAGAGTGCTGGCCCAGGCACCAAAGGGTCACGGGTTCAGTTTCCAGTCAAGGGCGTGTACCTCAGTCGCAGGCTCGATTCCCAGCCCGGTTGGGGTGCATGTGGGAGGCAATCAATCAACGTGTCTTCCTAACATCCATGTTTCTCTCTCTTCCCCCCTCCCTCCCTTCCACTCTCTCTAAAAACATCAATGAAAAGAAAATTTAACTAAAACTAGAATTGACCTTAACATAACTATTAAAATAATCCCCTCCCCTGTTCAGTACCTGGATCCAAGCCTCATAGATAAATTCTATTTTCAAATAGAAAAGTAATTCTGTTAGAGAAACAGAATTCAAAGCCACCTACAGTTCATTTCCAAACTATCCTCAATTCTCAAGTCCCAATAGAGAGAAATAAACGCTCAGCTGGTGACAGGATCCAGCAATGTGATAGAATAATGCCTCATTGAGGGCTTATCAGAGGAAGCTAAGGGCTGTTCAATAGGAGAGCAGCTAATAATAGAATCCACCCCATCAACAGCTTGAGAAAACGCACACCATCATTTTTAAAAGACAAAAAAGGCATTTCAGAAAATTCACTACCACCTCCGAAGACGGAATTTAACGAAGGGAACGCAGAAATAATTTCTGAGCAGGCTGGGGGGATCCTAGAATAAGAGCCGGTATTAATATAATAATTAGTGGCGAAACACTAGAGAGATGCACTTGGAAATCAGAAGCAAAACGAGGATAACTGACGTAGCGCCATTAGGACGTTTTAAGATTTGGGGCAAATGCCAGAGGACTCACAGGGACACAGAGGAACACCTCAGAAACGAAGGGCCCGCGGCTCACAGCTGATGCTCCCGCTGTACAGCGACAAAAGCCACCGAGGCAACTAACATCAATGGGCGCATTTGAAATAATGAGCTGCATTTCTACACACACACACATCGGTTAGAAAATACGCAAGAAAAAGCAATGCCAGTCACCACGGCAACAACCCGCTGTCCCCACCACCCGAGACGTCCCAGGGCTGCACTGAACGAGAGCGCGTGGTTTCTGAGAGTGAAATCCCCACACCGGTCCCCTGAACGCGGAAACCCTCTCCTGAGCGGAGGCCGAGGTCACAGCTCTGAACTTATGTCCAAAGACCAAGCAGCAGCTGTGCATGTTCTCGGGAACGGTGCTGAGAACTGGCCCCTCACACATGAGAAAGCCGGGGCCCGAGGAGGTGCTGCAGCCAGGAGTCCCGTGTGGGTGGAGGTGCACCTCACACAGCCTGTTGGGAGCAGGGCTGGGCCGACGCCCTTGTGTGGGTGACTCAGATTCTGGGGTCTGGGCTCTTTCCATGCTCCCCGTAACCCACCGCCCACCTGGATCCTTGCAAATATCACACAGTCTACAAGACAAACGATGAAAAGGAGTTGGTTCTACATGTTATTAAAAGACACTTTAATACACCAAGACTCAAAACAGCATGACTCTGGGATGTGGGTGGTGGAGGCTCAGGGTTAGGCTTGGCTATTTTGGGCTCCGGGAAGAAAGGGATTCTCTAATCCTCTGCAGAGCAGTCACTGAGCAGCATTTGAAAAATGTACTGAATGGTCCTACCTGTGCCTGGGCCATACAACAGGAGCCTAGTAATAAAAACTAGTCACCTTTGCTCTGTGCCAGGCCCTATGCTAAGCAATTGGAGACCTTACTTCATGCAGTCCTCATAAAGATCCTACAAAGCGAATGCTCCCATTCCACAGATGGAGAAACTGAGGCTCAGAAAGGAAAGGGACCGGCTCCGGGTCCTTCAGGCAGGCCTGGCTGACTTTATCAGCCTGGCTCCCTGTCCCCACCCAGCAGATGGGGCTGGCCTTTTCTGAGGTCCCACAGGTTGCTGCAAGCCCTTGGTGTCCTTGTCCCTCAGGGCCTGGCCTGCTCCACGCTCCCTCCCTGCGTGCCTTGGTCAGTGTACCCAAGCGGCCGCCCCTGCTCCTGGCTGACTAACACTCCAGTCACCCCCGGCAGCCTGAAGTCCCAGGCTGTGCTCTATACCTGCTGACAGGTCCCTGACTCCGTTTCCCCTCTCATTTCAGCCAGCAGGTCTGGCTGTCTGGCCACCACTCTGCAGGGTCACCTTTCTGAGCCTCTGTTTCCGTAGCTATGAAATGGGGGAAGTGAGAGGAGCCACCCAGGGGGTCGCTGTGAGGATTAAACTGAGTGTTTAATCCTGGCCATCGTGGGTCCTTAGGAAGTTTCTGCGCCTCTTCTCCGTGGAGGCAGAAAGAACACGCCTACCCGTCCCCTCTGCAAGCCGCCAGCCAGCGGAGGTACAGACTCGGGCAGGAAATGAAGTTGGGGGTGGGTGGGCTCTGAGTTACGTGGAGAAGGCGCAGTGACCCCCAGCCCATACCTGGCCTTATCTCCCTGCCCCCCTCCTCCTCCAGGTCATACACGCAGACGAGGCGGCAGGACGAAAGGCAGAGACTTTGGAGCCACATCGGAGACACAGCGGGGTCTGCACTCATAGTGGCCCCTCTGCCCGGCTCACGGCTTTAGGCCTGGGCACGTGTTCTCCACCAGACATCACCCGATTCCTCGGTCACACGCGAACCCGCCCTTCCCCTTCCCCTCTCGTGACCCTGCTGCAGAAGGCACAGGCCCGGCAGCCATGATGCTCGTCCACGGGCAGGGGCTGGGCTGCCTGCTGCTCCCTCCCCAGGACCCCATCCGAGGGCCACGCCCGATGCTGGGAAAGGGTCGCACCCTCCAAACCACATATGAGACACCGGATGGACAGGGCCATTCACGGAGCCGCTCTACTCACTTCACAGCGCACCTCTGCTCCCGCTACGAGAGCCAAGCAAAGCCCGCCCGGAGCCAGGCCCACCCAACACTTGTCCTCACAAACCCAGGCACCCGTGGGTGCAGATGCCCCAGAGAACACCTGAAACCAGAGCTTGGAACCCCAGGGCCACCCACACCTGCTGACCTTCTTGGTGTAGCCCATGGCCTTCAGGACAGAATGGTTCAAGGTCTCCAGGGAGGCCAAGACGTCCTCATAGTCCCCCATGTGGTCCACAAAGTAATCTGGGGTAGGAGAGAGCAAAGGTCAGGGGTCACAGGAGGATCCTGCCCCTTTCACCAGTCCCCCCGTGCCCCCTGTTCCCGCTCCCCAGGTCCCCTCCCTCCACACCTCTTGGCCCCGCATTGCCTAACCGGCACCTACCACACAGCTCCTTGGTGTCCACGTGGCTGCAGAGAGAGCACAGGGGAAGGGGGACTCAGAAGCCGGCCTGTCGGGTCCCATCCTCCTGCCCTCCCTCCACAGCCTGCCCGGCCCACACAGCTGGTAAAACGCCCGGTGCCTTCTCTCTTCATTCCATGCCCTGGCATCGCGAGCCCCACTTCACAGGTGAGGGTGCAGCAGGTAAATGGCACCAACCCCTCCGAAAGACCAAGAGGGCTCCGTCGGCATCTCAGTCTATCTGACCCCCTCACCACACCACCCACCCTGCTTCCTCCCCCAAAGTCTGCTGATCACATCATGAGCAGACAGGACCAGGATGGGGCTCAGGAAAAGGGAGGAGGCGAAAGGGAGGAGATGACATTACAGGCTGAGACCAGCTCTCCTGCGACACGCTGTCCTGGGCACTCCTGCCTGCCTGCCTGGGCCTGGGCCAGCGTCCGGTCCTCACCCAATCCCCAAGCCCCAGGGCCTGCACCTCATTCCTACAGCCTGGATGGGAAGGGTCCTGCCCTTCCTGGAGGAGGCTGAGCACAAGGGCCAGCCCCGCAGGTGCAGGTGCGGGTGCAGGTGCAGGCAGCGAAGCAGCCTGGGAACACAGATGCGACGCAGGAGTGCCCGGTGGGCGCCCAGGGACCCGAGTGTCTGTGCAGGTTCGAAACCTTCACTTTCTGGGCCCCAGTTCCTCACTGCGAGGAGGGGCTGGCCTAGAACCTGAATCCTCCCAATCCAGGCTCATCCACACGCCTCCGGGAAAGGCGCCTGAGCACGCCTGCCTGCTGAGGGGACCAGGATGGGGCTCAGGCAAGGCCCAGGCCCAAACCACTAGATCCAGGGTCAGAGGCTGTGAGCTGCCCTGGAGGTCCCCTGATTCACTGTCCTAGTAAAAGTGCTGGCAAGTCTCACAGAAAGGAAGCCAGTTTACTTGTGCTTAAACTAGCATTTCCCCGAGCTTCTGACCCGTGGGAACTGTTCTGGACAGAAGCCTACCCAGCACCCCAGGAGGGAATGCCCACAGCTGCCTCTGGGGAGCCCTGGAGAAAATGCCGAAGGTGAGACCTCCCCGTTCGCTCCCCACTCACGTGCTCTCATGGTTAAATGCACAAAACCTGCACCTCTTCCTCCCCACCCAGTTGGCCCAACACAGAGGCACCCAATGAGAATGCATCATCAATGGGTCTCAGCCCTGCCAAGCTCCTGGGCCGGGAGGGACCCCTCAGACACCCCCGCCTGGATCCAGACACACCTGCCCCGATGCCGGCCTCTGCCTTCAGGAGGCTCAGCCCCAATCCCTGGTCCAGGCCCCCACGGCGCCAGGTCCCCTGCAGATGAGCCTGGGGGCAGCTTGTTTTAACATCTCTGGCCTGTCTCAGGGGATCCCAACTTATCGAATCTTCCCCAAGCACCACCCCCCCGGAACTCTGGTCGTCATCCCCGGAAGTAGGCCTGAGGAAGGTGACCAGGTGTGGGCTGAAAGGGAACCCAAGGAGAAGGAGAAGGTGGGATTAAGGTTGGGGCAGGGGCAGGGTAAGCAGCATTTGCTCTTGACTCAGGGATGGGTGGGCCAGGAGGTTCAGATGGATTCTGAGATGTGGGTTAGGGTTATGACTGAGTTGATGTAAGGTTTAATTAGATGAGTCAGAAGTGGGATTCAGGTTAAGAAGCAGAGTTATGGGGCGATGAAGCTCAGGGAATGTAATCAATAATACCGCGATAACGATGCATGGTGCCAGCTGGGTACTGGAAATGTTGGGGTGAACACTTTGTAAAGTATATGATTTCCTAACCACTACCCTGTACACCTGAAACCTATGCAAACTAATACTGAAAGTAAACTATAATTAAAAGAAATAAAGTGAGGCCCCAGCCGGTTTGTCTCAGTGGATAGAGCATCGGCCTGCAGACTGAAGGGTCCCAGGTTCAATTCTGGCCAAGGGCACATGCCAGGGTTGCGGACTTGATCCCCAGTAGGGGGCGTGCAAGAGGCAGCTGATCAATGATGCTCTCTCTCATCATGTTTCTATCTCTCTCCCTCTCCCTTCCTCTCTGAAATCAATAAAAATATATTAAAAATAAAGTAAAGAAATAGAGTTAGGATGAGCATCTGGTTAGAGTTTGGTTTCGGATGGGAGCCGGTGAGAAGGCAGCGTTGGTGTTGGGTCGGGAAAGAAGCACCAGATCCGGGCAGAACTGGGCTGAATTAGCAGAAAATGACGGAGCCGCCAACTTCCCTTCACCAAACAGTGTGATTTCTGCAAAATCTAGGGTCTCTCTCCGCTTAGCCACATGTGCCAGAAAAGACCAGCCTGCCAAGGGAGCCGCTGACTTCCGGACGAAGGAGTTTGGGGACTGCAGGGGTGGGCAATGGAGGCTGGCCCTGGGCAGAGGAAGGGCCTCCTCCCAGCCCACGGCGCCGGCTCCAGCGCGGGGACCCCGGGGCCCGCTCACTTGGTATTGTCGGAGTCGATAGTGTGGAAGAGACCCTCCAGCTCCGTCTCGTTGAGGACGCCGTCTGCAAAGAAGAGCTGGAACTCCTCCAAGGACAGCTTCCCATCGTCTGCAAAGGGGGAAGGAGAGCAGCTGGCGTCTGAGCAACAGGACGTCCCCAAATCCAGACAATTCCCAAACCAACAGAGCAGTCCCATTGGCGAATCCCAATCGGCCAGCACACGCCAGTTCACGGGGAACGACTGACTGACTCACGCAGCCAATTCCTGAACCAGAGACCCACACCTATTGGAGAGAATCCTCAAACCCACACACACAAGCAGCAGCTCGTCTGCGGGGACTCAGGCTGCAGGAATTCAACCAACAGCCAGCACCTGCCCCGCCAGGCAATCGCCTCGCATCGGACCCGCCTGACCACCTGGGCCGGCACTGTTTACAGTCGCTGCGCACCTACCACACCTGTAAGAGGGGGCCCCGAGGGCGGGCAGTCTGATGGCCTCTCTCTCTCCCGTCCAGGTACCCAGATGATCTCCCCACATTTAAATTACCTCCAGCGCCAGCACCCACATCCTGACTAGGGAGAGGAAAGACCCCTCGCCCTGTGCCCCATCCACTCGGCAAGCTTCAGCCCAAACCTTTGAAAGGGCTGATGTGTGACGGTTGCCAACAGTTGGCACGCAGTTCTCTCGGTGCCACAGATGCCGCCTTAAAGACGCCAAACCACGAGGAAAGGAGGTGCCTGGCCTGGGCCCAGAGCTGGCCGCCCGCCTGCCCGCCCGCCCTCCCTGGGGCCGGGACCTGTGGCTCTGGGATGTGGAGGGCGTGGGGCTCTGTAAGGGGCACCAGAGCTGAGGCATGCCACCTGCTGCCCACCTCCCTCCCACCCTCCCACCTCTGCTCTCACCTGCAGCCCCCCCCCCGCCCCCAGCACAGCATCTGGCAGGGAAGCTCTCTGAGTTGGGGGCAGAGGGGCCTCTGAGGGAGGGGCTCACAGCAGACCTGTGACTCCAGGAGAAACAGCCCTCAGCTTCCCCTCAGCTCCTCCCACCCGGCACACCTGCTGAGAGAACTCCCAAAAGCTGCTCTCCACCCCTGCAGCCAGCACCCCCTCAATGAGCCTGCTCTTCTTAAAGAGCCATGCCTGTGGGCGGCAGTGGAGGTCAGGGAGGGCGGCAGGCCCACGGCACTTCCCAGCCCCCGTGCAGACCCCCTCCCATGGCGTCCAGCCAGGCTGCCATCAAAGCCCAGCGAGCCCACCTGGCACCTCTGGGTGGCCTAGGAAGAGATGCCCTTTCCTGGTTGGGGTGAGGGCCTTGCCCAGCGTCAGGGCACAGGGTTGTGACGGATGCAGGCTGGGTCTGAGGCTCCCGATTCCTTAGGCAGTGGCCCTCCTGCAGGGCACAGCTTGCCTACGTGAGCCCAGAGCGAAGTTGTTCTTACATTTTAAAGGCACCGGAGCGCCCGTCTCTGCTCCCAGCAGCTCCGTGTGGGCTCAACGTAGAGCTAAAGGACAAGCTGGGGAGAGGGCGACCCTCACACGTGTCCTCACTTCCCTCCCCGTCATCAAGCTCCGGAGAGGGTAAGGGCTAACTGTGAGCTGTGAGCGCTCGCTGTCTGGGGGTGAGGGCGGGGTCCTGGATGCCTCCGCCATCCCGGCTCAGGGTTCAGTGTCAAAGAGGATGAGTTTGTAACTTTCAAAACATAAGAGTCCCCCCAACACTCCCGCTCAGAAGGCCCAGAACCCAGCCACGCACGATACCAGCTGTGAAATAAACTCTAAGCTGCGGGTCCTTGTCATCTGGGCAAGAGGAGACGTCCCACATTCCATTTGGCAAGATTGGTGATCAAGCCAGGAACCACAGCGCAGAGTCAGGGCAGACACATGGGGCTCTTACTGCGCGTAGTCACTCATTCAGTCCTCACCACACCCCATGGCACGGCAGCACCGTCACCCCCATTTCACAGACCTGTAAACCGAGGCACAGAGCCGTTAAGGGGCTTGCCCAGACCCCACAGCTGGGGCTCGAACCCAGGCCATCTGGCTCCTGAGGCCACGCTCTCACCCAGTGTGGGGCAGGGTCTTGTAGCAAGAGCTCCAGCCACAGGGCGGCCTGGACACGCTGAGGCTGAGTCCGGACTCAGTGGAAGGGAGCTGGGATTGCTTCGTTGCGTCTGCGTGGGCACAGCCGGGGGTCTCCCTGCCTCACCCGCTCCTGCCTGTCAGGTGCCCTGTTGTCTCACTTGGGAGAGCGGCTGGCGGGGGAGGGGGCCCAGGCCTCCTGAGCACAAAGGCTCCCAGCTGACATTTATCTCGAAGGCCTCACCACCGCCCTAAGGAACCAGACCAGCCAATGAGGGAAGCACCCTCCCACCAGGCCCCCGCCCATTAGACCAGCGGCCCGGCACCCCCACCCAGCGGGCATTTGCAGGTGTCTCTCCCAATTAGCAGGAGCTCAGCCTCTAGTCAGTGACCTTTCAAATGCCAGGAGTCTGCATCCCTGCAGAGATGCCCAGCACCTGCCGCCTGCCCTCCGGGCTCCACCCCCAGGCCGCCCCTCGGAGCCCTGCCTGTCTCCATCTCTGTGAACATCTCTGTCCTCAGAGCCATTACGGCTGGCCCCTGCTCCTGTAATCCCGAGGGCCCATCCCTCCCAGCCTCAGCCTGAGCCCACACTCCATCTTCCGCCCCCGGCATCTTATTCCGCTGGGTGCCAGGGGAGGGCCCGCGTGCGCCTGTGATCAACAAGTGTGCGCAGGAGCCTTCGTGTGTCTCTGGTCTACACCCACACTCACCCTACGTGCACACACGCCCATCCCCTGCCCACACGTTTTCAAACGGAGTCCGAACCCATCTGCCGCCCCCGCTGCCCCCGCCTCAACTGAGGACCTGCAGGCTGTCACTTGCCCTCGCCAAGCCTTGCTACTGCCAGCTGCGGTAAGGGGCACGGTGCTTCCTATGCCAGTAGGAGCAGAGTGAAGACCAAAGGAGAAGGTCCATGAAAGTCTCGGTGCCCGGAGGCTCGATGGCATCAGCAGCCTGCCCCGCAGCGGGCACCTGTGCAGCACAGGAGGGAACCCAACACCTGTGAACAAACCAAGGCCATTTCCAAGGCGCTCGACGCTCCTCAGCTGCTCAGGGCTCGCTGCTTCCTCAGGTGCAGCCCTCTGCGCTGCGGGCTAGTTTCATCACCCCCCACTACAGATGGGGAAACAGGCCAGAGAGTTTGGGGACTGGCCTGAAATTACAAAGCTGGGAAGTGACTGAGCCAGGGCTTGCACCCAGACAGTCTCTGTGACAGAGGAGGGGCCCCGCCCCCCTCCCACAGGCTCCGCATCCCACACACCTTACCCTTGGTGACACCCCCACAGCCACTCTGCAGTAGCTGGAAGACGCGAGGCCCCAAGGGGAGCAGCAGGCTGGGCCTGTACAGGGCCTGCAGGGGAGAAGTTGAGAGCCCACAGCTGTGCTCAGGGCGGAACCATGGCCTCTGACTGGGAACAAGTAATGGCGAGGAAAGCCCAACTGTGCCTGGAGACCAGGGTGCCACCCACCACGCACGCACGGATGCACGGACAACCCCACAGCCACTGGGAGACCACAGCCAGACCCACTGCTGCACCCCAGGGCTGCACAGCCACACTCGCATCCATGAACAGACCCATCACCTAAATCCACAGGCACTTACCAAGCACCTACTGTGTGCTGGGCGCCAGGCCCACGACAGGGACAAGCCTCTCACCCCCTCCTCTAATCTCTGACACTGTTCAGGCCACGATGCCACCGCCATTTCCTGAGCCCCACCGAAGCCCCCCATCCCTTTCCTTGCTCCTTGCTCCATATGCAATTGCTCTGATGGTCCTTTGGTCCAAGAGGCCTGGGAGGGGCCATCACTCCCAGGGATGGGGGTCAAGGGGTGGAGACCCCAGGCACTGACTTCCAGCCAGGCCTGCACACCACCTCCCTCCGCTGCAAGGCCTCATGTTCCATCCCCAACACCATGGGGGGCAGGTCAACTCACAGGGGCAGGGAGAAAGGGGGTGCTGGGACCCAGGCTAGAGCTGCGGCCTTGAACTCCAGCCTCCGACAGAGAGGGGCTGGAACTGATGCTCGGGGCCCTGAGGGGCAGGCACATCTGTTCCCACTTCCCCCAGCAGAGACCTTGGCCCTCAATCAGCTTGTTTCAATAAATGAGCAAACACTGAGCACTGCCTAATTTTCCCTAAAACACCTATTCCCCCCCACCCCCCTGTATTTTCCCAATAACCTAGGCAAGTAGACAGGTTAAGTGTTATCACCCCACTTTACAGACGGGAAAACTGAGGCCTGGAGAGGGACTGTGCCTTGGTAAAGCCATGTAGAGTCGCTGTGGGCCGGAGAATAATGACTGCAGTATTTATAGGAAGTTGGACCACTCTTTGCCACACCTTCGAGGTTCCGGCCTTGGGGAATGCGGTTATCCTCACACAGGTGGGAGCCTACCAAGCAGTCAGGAGGGGAGCGTCAGGTGTTCTGTGGCAAAGCAATGTGCTGCTCACGTTGTCGGAGAGGCTGGGCTACCCTGGGCAAGTCACTTACCCTCTCTGAGCCACGACAGCGCTGATAGAACATGGGATGCAGCACCCACTGCATAAGGCCGCCATGAGGAGGAAGTGTGCCCCGGCCTGTGAAGGGCCTAGAGCAGTGGTTCTCAACCTTCTGGCCCTTTAAATACAGTTCCTCATGTTGTGACCCAACCATAAAATTATTTTCGTTGCTACTCCATAACTGTAATGTTGCTACTGTTATGAATTGTAATGTAAATATCTGATATGCAAGATGGTCTCAGGCGACCCCTGTGAAAGGGTCGTTCGACCGCCAAAGGGGTCGCGACCCACAGGTTGAGAACCCCTGGCCTAGAGTGAGGCTGGGGGCTTCCTTACAGCGTGGTCCAGCCCAGCTGCGTAAGGGTTAAAGCACACCACGCATTTACCATGGGCAGGACACCCTGGCATCAGACATCCCTTCACAGAATCCTCATGGCATCCCCGCTGTGTAGGAACTAGGGAGTCCCGTTGTACAGAGGGGAAACTGAGGCACAGAGCAGGACCAGGACTTGGCCTTCGGATTTCAGAGACCTGTACCCGTAACCTTTAGGATCAAGGTGGCCCACTCCCCACCCCTGGTCCTTTCCCTTGAGGCGTCAGGACGGAAAGAGCCAGGTCCTCATTCAGGGGCAGCATGGGAGGGAAACTCACCATTTTTGTCCGCGCGGCGGAAAATCTGCAGGGAAGAGAGATGGGTTGAGTCAGCCCTGGGCAGAGAGCAGGTGCTCTCCAGCAGCTCCTGAGCTGGAACAGATGTCCCCTCCCCCCCCCCCCCAGGTGCCCTGGGAAACCGAGCCCCCACTTTCTCCCTCCCCAGGGAGGAGACCCGCCGGCTGGGATCCAGGGTGGGAGAGGGAGGGATGTTACAGGCAGAGGCCCTCCCAGCCACCCTAGCGGAAGCAGCCGCCCACGCTCCCTCTGTGCCGCCAGCCTGCCCACAGCCACGCTGACAGACACATGCACACGCGTGTGGACACTCTGGCTCACACTGTCCACATGCTTGGGGGTGCACTCCCAGCGCCACCGGTCCATGGGGCTTCACCCACTGTCGCACCCTGAGTTGCACACCCCGAATTTGTGTCCCGAGGACACGGCCACAGGCCTTGCATCCTCGGGGCGCTCCAGGGAGGTTGGGTTAAGTCTGAACAGAGGCCTCTGCTAAAGGAACCTCCAGGCTTGGCCACTGGACCAGCCACAGGCAGGAGGGGCCTTTTGGGCAGGGGAGCGAGTAGAAGCAGGTTGACAGGAGCTCAGGCAACCAGCTGCCGCCTCAGGTAGGAAAGAGGAGGGGCCAGCCCACACCCCCACCCTCACCCCCACCCCCAGCCTGAGCTTGGAGACCAGATAACTCCTCCTCCTGGCATTTCGGGCAGGTAGCCCTGCTGATGGAAGGAGGGGGAGGTGGACCAGCACCTGGACCACCCACCTGGTGCGTCCCTGGGATAAAGGACAGAGGTCCCTGCAAGCAATGGGGCGCCATCCATTATCCACCCGAGGCTGTGACACACTGACGCAGCGGCTCAGGTCAGCCCCTTCCTTAGCTGAACCCCGATGCCAGGGTCCTGGGCAGGAAGGGGAGCGCTCTCTGGCGCCCCTCAAAGCCTCAGCCCAGGGCCCACACTCCTGCTCCGAGGCTGGGTTCCACCCTCAGGTGCCTGCGGAGGGCCTGGGTGTTACTGAACCACATGACCACCTGCTGTGGCTCCAGAGTCTGCACAGCACAGAGCCCTCCATCTGCTCATCACCCCATTTCACAGATGAGGACAAGGAGGCTCAGAGCCCGCAGGCAGCACTCCAGGACCCTGGAGCCCGCCCCCTGGACTGTCAGAGGAGAGAATGGGAGGGGTCTGCCCTCCCCCACCCCCCAGCTTCCCTGCAGGGAAGGCCCAGGGCTTTCAGCTGCCAACTCTGCTGGGGTCTTGAGAGAGGGTCCGGGGTGTGTCGGGCTGTGCATGTGTGAGTGTGTTTGGGGGCACCAGCACCAGAACCCCAAGCACTCCCAGCAAAGCTCCACCCTCCCCGCCCAGCCCTCTCTGCCCAGAGCCAGCTGTGGGTTCCAGGAAAGGTGAGAGAAAATCCACTCGTGCTCACGTGCACAAGCACACACAAGCGCGCGCACACACACACACACACACACACACACACACACCTCTCCCAGAACCCCCCCCCCCCCCCCCCCCCCCGGCGCCCTGCCAGGGGCCCTGGCTGGGACATGCACTCCCCACTGCGGTGCTGTCTATCTCTGGGGTACGGGGTGGGCAGGAAGCCCCTCCACCTCCGCCTGGCACCCCACCGCCCCATCCCCTGCCACCCACCCTACAGAATCTCCCTCCCATTTGGGGAGTGGGAGGTGGGGCAGGCTTCCCGAAGGAAGGCAGTTTGGGTTCCAGAGAGGATGGGGGAGGGGTATGGGGGAGGGGGAGGAATGGACAGAGGGGACTCAGAGCGGCATGGGGGTGGTGGTGATGGAGCTCAGAAAGGTCCGGACAGGGCTCCTGGGGGTGGTTCCAACTCTCTGGAAAGGAGAAGCGATGACAGAGGTGGGGAGTGGGCTTTGCTTGCAAAGAGCGGGTGGCAGGGTGAAAGGGGCTCAGGGTCCAGCGAGGAAGAGACCGGTGGTCTCAGGAAAGTAGCCACCCAGGCAGGGACCCAGGCTGGGGAGCAGGAGGGGGTTGGGGCGGTCAGGGGCTCCCGTCCTGGGAAGGAAGGGGGGTGAAGGATGATGTGCGGGGCTGGGAAAAGATGGGGATTGGGCCAAGACAAAGTAGGGGGATGGTGGTCAGGTCGAGGGGGCTCCAGGATCCGGCTCCGAGAAGGTGGGAATCCCTAGAAGCTGAGGGAGGGGGTGCGTCCAGGTGGAGGGACGAGCCTGGACCGGGATGGAGACCGATGGGAATGTGGAGGGGCTGGGGGCTCGCGCTCTGGGACGCAGAAGGGCCGGTACCTGCTCTGTACCTGCTCTGCGCTGCCGCGGGGGATGGGCAGGGGGTTCCCTGTTTAAGGAAGAGGGGGGCCCGCGGGTCCCGGCGGCGACGAAGGAGGGCGGCGTTGGGGGTCTCCCCGTGGAAGGATGGGGCTCGGGGTCCCGGCCCGCGCGTACTCACGTCCAGGATGACAGCGGTGCCCCCGCGCGGCGAGGCGGGGCCCGGGCAGGGGCCGGGGTCCACGGCGGGGTCCACGGCGAGGGCGTCGGGGGCGTCGGGGACCAGCGGCACCCGCGGCTCCCCCATCCTGGCGCCCACCCAGCGCAGCAGCCCGCCCAGCGCCCGGCCCTGCGGCGGCGGCTCCCGGAGCAGCCTGTGCGCGCCGGCCCTGCACAGGCGCGCCGCCCGCTCGCACATCGCGCCGCGCCCGCCGCCGCCGCCGCCGCCCGGAAGCCCGCCGACCCCCGCCTTCCCGCCGCGGCCCGCCCCCGCGCGACCCCCTCCCCGGCTCCGCCGCCGCCCGCACCGCCCGCCCGCCCTCCCTCCCTCTGCCCCCGCGGCCGCGGCCAGCGCGGGGACAGGCCGGCGCCGGGGGACCGGGCGGGGACGGGCGTGCGCTCCGCCCGGACCCCGAGCCACGTGCCCTGTGTCCACCCCCCACTCCCAGCGGCCGGGCGCGGCGGCAGAGGGCTGCCCGCGGGGGCGCTGAACCCCGGCCCGGCCAGGGAGGGGGCTGCCCGGCAGTCGTGGGGTTGGTGGGGGTCTGGGTGCGGGGGTTTCTCCCCCCCCAAAGTCTCCCGCTGCACCCCGCCCCCCCATGTCCCCCTACTCGCCCCTCTGGGCGCCGCCGCAGGGGCCGGAGCGTGGTGTCCGACGAGACCCGAGCGCCCTCTGCTGGCTCCAGCTGCCGGACTCGGCGCCCACTCCCTGGGCTTCCACCGCCGCTCCCACTTCGGGGCACCCCCTTCCCTCCTGGGGGCACCCATCCTGCCCTCCTGGGGACATGAGGCTCCCTCAGATCTCTCCTCCCAGAACCAGTCTTTTCCCAGAACACCCTCTTCCCCTCATATTCCAAAGCTACGTGCTAGGCCCTGGGACCCAACAATGGGCAAAAGGGATGGGAGTCTTGGCCTCCTGGAGCTTACAGCGGACTGGGCAGACAGATGCGGGACAGATTCCACCAATGAACCATTAAAACGGAACTGCTAGAAAGTGGTGGGACCTTGGACTGTGAGCTGGTAATTTCCCTGGTGCCCATGGAGGAGTTTGTGTCAGAAAGTGCTTCCAAGAGGAGGTGATTCTCATGCTGAGAGAGTGGAAAGAAGAGGGAGGGTTCAAGAAAGGAGGAGAGAAGATGTTGGAGAGGGGAGACCAAGATGGCAGCGTAGGTAAACACCGGAGACCGCTGCTGCAAACAACCATTTCAAAAATACAACTAAAAGACTGAACGGACATCACCCAGAACCACAGGAAGGCTGGCTGAAGAGAGACTCTACAACTAGAAGGAAAGAGAACAGCAAATCGAGGCTCAGAGGCGGCGCAGTGTGGAAAATACAAAGGTACCGAGGTGCGCGCGCAAAGCGGGCTGGTGGCTGAGGGCGCGGTTGTCGTTTTCTGTCGGGAGTGAGTCTCAGACTCTGGGCTCCAGATCCGGGCGAGTCTCTAGGGACCCAGACTCAAACGGGAGAAGCGGGATTATCCGGCATCAGTTGGAACCTGAGGGCAGCTTTCTCTCTGAGGTTTGCAGCGGCTGCCGGGGTTCTGAGAAGCAGAGCCTCTGGGAACGGGACTGAGCGCGGCCATAACTGCTCCCTCCGCCCGCCCTGCTGATCCCGCCCCGCCCAAACCCTGCGCACAGCCATTTGCCGATCGCCTCAGGCAAAGGCTGGATTAGCGCCTCCCCAGAAGGCAGATGTTTTCCATACAGCTGATTCCTATAGCCAGTCGGCCTGGGGGTCAAATCCCTCTAGTGTTAACTACAACAATTAAGGCTTGGCTAGAACAAGACTGCGCACAGAGACCACAAGGGGGTGCACCAAGAAAGCATAAAAGATGCGGAGACAAAAAAACATGACAGAAATGGAGGATATGGAGCTAAGAATCGCAATTTTGAGGGCTTGCCATAAATTTGTGCAGAGCCTCACGAAAACTAATGAGACCCTCGATGCTACGATAAAGAAATTAGAAAGTAAGCATACACGGACTGAAATAAAGAATATTATACCCAATAGCAGACCAGAGGAGTACAATAATCAAACCAAAGATTCGACAAAAAACACCCAATTGGAAAAGCAAAATGAAAAAAGAATCCGAAAGTGTGAAGATAGTGTAAGGAGTCTCTGGGACAGCTTTAAGCGGTCTAATATCAGAATTATTGGAGTGCCAGAAGATGAGAGACAGCAAGATATTGAAAACCTATTTCAAGAAATAATGGCAGAAAACTTCCCCCATCTGGAGAAAGAAATGGACTTACAGGTCCAAGAAGCGCAGAGAACCCCAAACAAAAGGAATCCAAAGAGGACCACACCAAGGCACATCATAATTAAAATGCCAAGAGCAAAAGACAAAGAGAAAATCTTAAAAGCAGCAAGAGAAAGAGGCTCAATTACCTACAAGGGAATACCCATACGACTGACAGCTGATTTCTCAACAGAAACTTTGCAGGCCAGAAGGGAATGGCAAGAAATATTCAAAGTGCTGAATACCAAGAACCTACAACCAAGATTACTTTATCCAGCAAAGCTATCATTCAGAATTGAAGGTCAGATAAAGAGCTTCACAGATAAGGAAAAGCTAAAGGAGTTCATCACCGCCAAACCAGTATTATATGAAATGCTGAAAGGTATCCTTTAAGAAGAGGAAGAAGAAGAAAAAGGTAAAGATACAAATTATGAACAACAAACATGCATCTATCAACAAATGAATCTAAGAATCAAGTGAATAAATAACCTGATGTACAGAATGAACTGGTGATTATAATAGAATCAGGGACATAGAAAGGGAATAGACTGACTATTCTTGGGGGGAAAAGGGGTGTGGGAGATGCGGGAAGTGACTGGACAAAAATCATGCACCTATGGATGAACACAGTGGGTGGGGAGTGAGGGTGGAGGGTGGGGTGGGAGCTGGAAGGAGGGGAGTTATGGGGGGAAAAAAGAGGAACAAATGTAATAATCTGAACAATAAAGATTTAATTAAAAAAAAAAAAAAAAAAAAGAAAGGAGGAGAAAGTGGGCTGGAGACCTGCCTGTGCAAAGGCCCTGTGGCAGGTGAAGGCACGGTGAGCACGAGGGACTGACTGAAGGGCAACCATGTGCTGCACCCCATTCCTCACACACACCCTCTCCTCCCCTCTCTAACACACTGCCGTCACATCTGCCACACTCGGGGCACCATCCCTTGTCCCCCAACCCCCAGTGCAAGGGCCTCCTCCCATATGGCCCTATGCTTGCCCCAGCTTAGAGCAGGCTCCTGGGCACCATGCTCTTCCCCAAGCACAGACGTCTCAGACCCACGAGTAGAGGCAGGTGCTGGTTTTATTTGGGACCTGATTTTGGAAGGAGCGAGTCTGGAGTCAGACCCCGATGGTCCCCGCTCACACTGGCACCTTTCACCCCAAGTTGCAGGTCTGGGCCATAGTTCCGGCCCTGAGCTCTGGTCTGAGTCTGTAGCCTGGGTTCCCCACTCTTCATCTGAGGAGCCTGTTGCATGAGCTCATGGCTACTCCTGCCTGCTGCCGGGAGAGGCCCCTTCCCTCACGGGGCGTCTGTGTCCAGCAGGGCTGTGGTGATCTCCCCTCCTCTTTAGGGCCTGGGTGTGAGGATGCCCGGCCGAGTGCTAAGGCGGTTTCCTGGCCTCCTTTCCCAGCAGGGAGCTGGCCACGGCCAGGGCCCCGCCCTGCACAAACCGCACAAAGTTGTCCCCGGCCAGCGGCCCCACAGCGTACAGGCCCTCCTGCTGTGTGCTCCGGTAGGTGAAGGGCTCCACGTCGATGGGGTTCCGCTTGGCGCTCAGAGGCTGGTCAGGGTCCACGGCGAGGTGGGCGCCTGCCCCCGGGAGGAAGGAGAGGTCGGGGTGGGAGCCGATGAGGACCAGCACCAGGGAGAGGCCGAAGACCTTGTGGAGGCCCTGGGGGTCCTGGAACAGCGCCTGGCGGTCCTCCTTGAAGAGCAGCAGCTGGTGCTCGGGGAGGCTGCGGTAGCCCTCGTAGGGGCTGGGCGACAGGATGGACTGCTCGCGCATCATCTGGTGCACCTTGTGGTACTCCGGGTACAGCATCTTGGGCAGCTGGTTGAAGACCAGGCCCGGGTCGTCCACAGGCCGGCGGAAGGCGTGGATCACGGGGATGTTGTAGTGGCGCGCGTAGAGCACCGCGTCGGCCGCCGACAGCCCAGCGCCGATGATGAGGACCGGGTCCGAGTCTGGGGTCACTGTGCCCGCCCTGATGGCCACCTCCAGGGCCGACAGCTCATGGTGGACGAAGGGCAGGGTCTCCCCGGGGATGCCCAGCCGGGCCGGACTGTCCGACGTGCCTGTGGCCAGGACCACGTTGTGGGCGCACAGGGAGAAGGGCTGCTGGCTCTGGTCCTCGGCGGTCAGGAAGCCGCTCACCTGGAAGAGGGGGCTGGGGTCTTGGGCCCCAGAACCACTGGGCTCGGGGATCCCCCACTCCACAGCCGTGACCACGGCGCCGGACACAAAGTTTTGGCCCAGACCCTTCTTGTTCACGTAGTCCCCGTAGTACTGAGCGATGTCCCCGGCTGTGGCGCGGCTGTTACGGAGACCTCTGGGGGGAAGGACACGGAAGGGTGAGTGACAGAGAGGGCACTGGGGTCGGGGCTCGATCAGGTGGGACAGGGCTGGCATCAGGCCCTGGAGCCGACAATGGCTGTGCCACCCACCAGCCTTAAGGCTTGGCCAAGGGGCTTCGCCTCTCTGGAGCCTCAGTCTCCTCTTCTGTAAAATGGAGCCGATAGAGCACCTTATTAGGGTGGGGCTGGGTGTGGCCTCTCAAGGCAGATGGCCTGGGTCCGCACCCTGACCCTGCCACTGGTGAGCTACTTCCTCAAACTCTCTGCCTCAGTTTCCTCATTGCAAAATGAGGGTGACCATGGCGACAGCACCTATTGGTGCCATTGTTGAGAGGATTACATGATGATACAAACGAAGAGCTTAGAAGAGAACCTGACAGGCAGTAAGTGCCACATGAGGGTCGGCCACTATTATTACCTCTAAGGACTAAGTAATACCATACACACGTGTGGTAGGATTCCATTTTTATCAAGTTCAGAAACAGCCACAACTAATCTGTGGAGTTACAGGTCAACACAGTGGTTGCCTCGGGGCGGGGAGCTAGGGGGTATTGGGAGAGGTCTGAGGGGGTTCTGGGGAGAAGGGGTCTATTTCCTGAGTATGGGTGGCTGGACGCAGGTGTGTCCACTGGGAAATTCCATCCGCCTATACACATGTGTACACATGTGGGTTGTGCACGTTTCTATACGTAAATATATTTCAGTAAACAAGGTGACTTAAAAAATAACCCCTGTAAAGCACTTGGCCTAGTCCCCAGCAGGGACTAGTGATTATTACGCCACCATCATCACTGTCACCACCTCCTCTGGGGCAAGGGCCGCAGGCCAGTGTGGCCGGTGTGGAGCTGTGGCTCCTCTCAGCGCCTCCCTGTTTCTACCTGCGAGCCCTCAGGGGGTCACTTTCCCCACCTGTGGACTCACTGTTAGAGATGAACTCACTCAGCAGGAGTCCCGAGTGACAGCCAGCACATCCCCCAAGGCCACTCCAGCCACCCGCCTCCTAGTCTGCTACTAAAACTGGAACTCTGGGATTTACACCTGGGGTTTCTACTCCCTTTCTCTGGATCAAAGCACTGTCCTCAGACGATGTTACCTCGGTGTTCCTTATAGAATGGCACATTCGAGGGAATGAAAGCTCCATGACTGGTCAGTGGCTTAGGAATGGGGCAGCCCTGAGGGCAGGGAGGGCACCTTCCTGCTTTTTTTGGCTCAGCCATCTAAGCACAAGGCCCTGCGCGTAGATGCTTCCACTCCCTGGGGAATATTACGTGGCCATGTAAAAGGATGGCTGCGAGTACTGTGATCGCCACGTGAGATGCTATCACACAACGTTAACTTTTGAAAGTGGGATATGAAAGGAAATGCCTACAAGTGAAATTTAAGTTCCTGTCTGTTAAAACATCACTGTGTGTTAGATGTTTTCCTACCAGATGAATCCTGGAAGGCTGGGTGCCTGCTGGGTGGGAGTGACGTGTGCCCTGTCACAGCCCCTGAGGGTGGAGGAAAGCAGGCAGACACCTCACAGCGGGGGATTCTCTGCCTGGACTGCTGGGCAGCCCTATGCCTCCCGCCCCAGGAATGCATTTACTCAGTGATTTAACTTTCTCCAGGGTGGTCAGAGGTGTGCAGTCTGGGCTTTAGGAGAGGAAACAAGATGGGAGGAAAATATGCCGAGATGTGGCAGTAATGGACAGAAGTATGGGGTTGGGCGACTTGTTGTTCCTTTCTGTTTTCAGTTTTCTGTAGTGTGGTTGTGCTTCTAATACAAGAGCATTAAAAAAAAAAAAAAAAATCTATATATATAAAAGCCTAAGGGACAGAATGACCAAACAACCAACTGGCCGACTGGTTGCTATGATGTGCACTGACCACCAGGGGGCAGACACTCAATGCAGGAGCTGCCCCCCTCATGGTCAGTGTGCTCCCACAGCTAACCTCCTGTGGTCCCACCCCCACCCCCAACCCCTTGTCAGCCCACCCCAAACAGCCTCAATTGCTGGCCAGGCCGAGGGACCCCACCAGTGCATGAATACATGCACCGGGCCTCTAGTAATAAATAAAGGAGTGCAGCCTTTTAGCTGACCTAGAAGCAAGGAGATTGTTCCAGGCCAGGCTCAGAACTGTGGGAGGGGCAGCAGGGAGGCCTGAGGATTGGGGAGGGTGGGGGCAGGGCGTGGGGGGCTGTCTCCTTGGAGACTGGGATGCTATAGGAAGGCCAAGTCAGGGGGTCATGGGAGAGGGGGAGGGAGCACTGGACAAGGAGGCCCGGGGTGAACCCAGCGCTGCAGACCACGGCCTGTGGATCCTACACAAGTCCCTTCCCATTGGTGCCTCAGTCTCCCCCCACAAGCCCCTGGAGGAAGACGAGATGATCCTTGGAACCCCTTTAGCTCAGGCTCCTGGGCTGGTGTGGGGGGCGGGCCTGGGTCTCCCTGCCCACATGGGCTTCCAGGGCTGCCTCACCTGCGCTTCCTGCGCATCCAGTCCTTGACTTCCAGGTCCGGGAGCCCCATCCACTGGCCTTGGCTCAGGGTCACCATGGAGCCTTCAATGGACTGTGTGGAAAAAAGGGTCCTTTGGTCCAGACCTCTGCTAGCCCCCAACCCACTTGGGCTGGAGGACATGGGGCCTGAGCTCACTGGGAAAGGGAAGTGGGAGAGGGGGAGGAGGGGGAGGAGAGGGTGGGGGGGAAGAGAAGAGGGGGAGGAGGGGGAGGAGGGGGGGGGAGGGGGAAGCTAATAGGAAAGCTGGGAAATGGAACAGTCCTAACCCTGACTTAGGGAGGGAGTCTCCCTAAGACTTCGGTAGATTCACCCCAAATCGCCTCGCACCCTCCTGGTCCCACTTACATGCCAGGCTCCCCCAGGCAGGTTCCGGCCCAGGACCACGTGGGGGATGGCTCGCTCCTTCTGGAGCTTCCAGGTGAGGACGGACTCCGTGTTCCCCCCAAAGTCTGTGTCTGGGCGCAGGAGGGCGTCAAAGAGCAGGGCCACAGGGCTCTGGCACCGGCCTTCGAGGCCCTCAGACAGGTAATCCAGGTCCTGGAAGGGAGTGGCACGGGTCAGGGGCCACCAGGGGAAGGGCCGGCTCTGCATTCCCACCCTCCATCAGGGTGGCCGGGGGAGCTGGGGAATGCTGCCTCTCGAGGGCACGCTAAGGGGTCTGACGAGTCCTGCAGCTGCCCTTTGCCTGTGTCTCTCAGATGCACATGAGTAGGAACACGTTCTCTGCACATCAATGAGGAGCTAGCGTCCTGTTGTGAGAAAGAGCTTTGAAAAATGCTGATCTACACCAAACGTCAGCTTACTTCCTCATCCACCAGCTCGAGTGGCAGGAGGGGGCTCTGTAAGCCCCGCTGGGCAGGAGGCAGGAGGCAGGAGAACTGGGAACCTGGGGCAGGTTTCTCAGCCGGCACTCCTGGCACTGGGGCTGGATCACGCGTTAGAGTGGGCGCTGCCCTGTGCGTTGTGGGATGTTTAACAGCATCCCTGGCCTCCAGCCTCTAAGCCAGGGGTAGCATCCCTCCAGCTGTGACAACTGGCATTGTCTACAGGTATTGCCCAGCATCCGTTGGGGCGCAAAATCGCCCCCAGTTTAGGCCCAGTGGTCTAGGGGCGGTGAGACAGCTGATGTGGCATTTGTAGGTCTCGAAGGATAGCCCTTGTTTCTCTTTCAGCTTCCACGGCTGATTTTGTGGCCTCTCATGTTCCGGGTTTGGGCTTGTGTCTAACAAATGCTTACTTTGGTGTTTGCCCTGGGAAAGCTGGGAGAGTTTCCCCAGAGGTGTGTGTGTGTCCCCCTCCCCAAGCTCTGGCCCACCTGGTCCAGGATGGAGACCCCCGGGGCCTCGGAGAGCTTCCTCTGCAGCAGGGGATGTGGGTGGACGGCATCGGGCTTCACGTAGGGGGTGTAGCCAGAGAGCAGGTAGGACAAGCAGATGCCGGAGGGACCATTGCCTGGGGAGAGAGGGATAGAAGGTCACTGCTGCCTCGGGCTTTCGTCTTGATCTGCCTTGTTCACTGAATTACTCTTCATTCATAAAAATAACACATTTATTAAGCCCTTAGCATGTGCCAGGCACCGTGCACACTGACAGTAACAAGTAATAGCAATTGTTGAGAGCCTACTGGGTGCCGATAGTAGTCCTGTTAGGAGCAGTGCTACTTAAGCAACAATAAAGTTGTAATAGCTGCTGACATTTATTCAGTGCTTACTGTGTGCCAAGCTTTGTGTTAAGGGATTTTAATAATAAAATAATGATAAACTGACAGATGCTGCTGCTGTACCAAGTCCCTGAAGTGCCTGCATTATTCCACTGAGCTCTCCCAATGACTTCAGCGAGGTACATGCTACTCTTTTCCTCCTTTTATACTGAAGGAAGCTGGGGCCCAGAGATGTTAATCAACTTGCCTGTGGCCACACAGCAACACCACCCAGAGTCTGAGATAACTAAGAAATAGTTCTGTCTGGCTGGTCAGAAGACAAGTGAGATATTATAGTGCTGACTGCTGCATGCTCAGGGCTTGGGGGGTGAGCCTCAGGGGCCTTGGATGCTCAGGAGGGGAGCTAAGCCACCGTGGGCCTCCTGCCCCCAAGTCTGAATGAATCTCACAGCTTATCTGTGGAATTTCTTGGGCAATTACCTCAAGACATCGCTTCTATTCTTATCTTCCCCTCTTTCTTTATCTTGCACTATGCAGAATAGCCCAGATGTAGAACACTACGAAAGGACAAACCGCATGGAACTGCTGATGCTCAACTGCTTTGACTTACAAAAAGGAACACATTTCATGGAGTTCAACCTGACGTTTGCATGGCGGAGGGGCCACCTGTCCTCCGTGTTTGCAGACCTGAGGACAGGACTCCACGCTTCGGCTGTGCACCCCCTCACTCAGCACCCAGCCTGGTGCCAGGGATGGGAGAGCACAGGACAACACAGACTGAGGACCAAGCCCCACCCCTCACTGCCCTTGCCTTGCAGGGTCTTAGGAGGATTACATGGAGTGATACTGCATAAGTTGTAAGCATAGCCCAGCCGGCATGGCTCAGCGATTGAGCGTCGACCTGTGAACCAGGAGATCATAGTTCAATTCCCCGTCAGGGCATATGCTTAGGTTGTGGGCTCAGTCCCCAGTGTGGGGCATGCAGGAGGCAGCTGATCAATGATTCTCTCTCATTGTTGATATATCCCTCTCCCTCTCCCTTTCCCTTTCCCTTTCTCTCTGAAATCAATAAAGATATATATACATACACATATATATATATATGTATATATATATAGTAAGCATAGCACTGGGCACAAAGTGAATGCTAAGTGGCCAATTTTAAAGACAAAAAATGAATGAATAAATAAGTAAATAAAGGCCTGGGCTGGCCCTGCCTGGCTCCTGACCACTGATACTGGAGGCCCCTGGAAAGCTCAGGGCAGCCCCTCCCCTGTCCAGGGCAACACTCACCGATAATGATGACCTTGAGGGGCTCTGAGCTGCTGGCACCCAGGTGGTCCTTCCTCCAGTTGCTCATGGCTGCAGCTGATGGGGGGCTTGGCGCTGGCAGCTGACCTGGAGGCACAGGGAAGGAGGGGCCATTGGGTGAGCGTTGGGTGTCATGTGGACCCTTCCCACCTGTAGTATAGGTGTCCTCCTGTGGCCCTCAGGGTCGGGTCCAAAGTCCTCCCAGAGGATATAAAATTGCCAGCCTCTCTCCCTTTTTGCTCCCTCACACTTGCTCCATTCCAGCCAGGCCCTTTCCCCTCCCCCAATTCTTCAGGGTCACCTCTGCCTCTCTGAGCCTCAGTCCACTCTCCCCATCTCACCAATGGGGCAGTAACAATACCCGAAGCCTATTATTGACCTTCCATGAGGCCCCCTCTGCCCAGCCTGAGGGCCAGCCGCGCACAGCACTTCCGTGCCGGCCATAACGCCAGCCTGCAATCCAGCTACAGGTCTTGGGTGTAGGCTGGTGGACTTTGGAGCCATCACCTGGCCCTAGCAAGGCACTTCCTAGCTGGTGACCATGGCCCATTTCTGGACTTCCCTGGGTCTGTTTCCTCATCTATAAAATGGGCTGTTGGGGACACAGTGAGGTCATGTATGTGAAAAAATCTGCCACTAGGGAAAGACCTGAGCTCTTTGCTGGCCCTAGGGGCTGGGCCTGGAGGTAGGGGAACTTTGGAAGCCTAGAGTAATTTGGTTTGGGGAAAATGCCTATAAACCTGAACATTTCTGGAGCATCAGCGCCCCCTGCGGGCCACAGGCCCAAATCACCCAACGGCACCCAAACCCAGTTCTTAGGGCTGTAGGGGCTGGAAAGTCCAGATCCACTTCACATCCCCCAACCCCTCTAACAGGGCCCCGCCTTACCCACTGTCCAGCAGCCCTGCCGTCCTGAGGGCCACAGGCAACATCCAGGTGAGTGTGTGAGGAATGGGTGGGCGTTTGGCACTTGCTGTCTACTGGGTATTTAGCAGACTTTTTCTCAAGTCCTCCTCACACACCGGATGCAGAAAGTACTGTCAAGGCTACCATCCCGTGTAACAGGTGTGCAAACAAGGGCGTAGGGAGGCCGCACAAGTTTCTCAGTGTCTTGCAGCAGCGTTTTCAACCAGGGCTAACAGTGGCCAGGCTTTGCCTGTGACCATGCCTGTCCCCAGGTATGACCCAGGGCTCCTCGCCTCAGCTCGGGCCTCGGGCCGGGGACAACCACCCTCTCCTGTCGGGGTGAGCCTCCTGTCCCCCAGTATCTCCCTGGGGAGACAAAAGGTAGCACCCAGCTGACACTGGGGTGCATGGTCTCCATGCCTGGTTCCCTGTGTGCCCGAGGAGAGGATTTGAGGCGCATCACTGCCACTCATAACAGCAACAGGCTACCATTCCTGTACGTCTATGGAGTGGCGTGGTGTCAAGTATGTTCTAAACACTGTGTCCATTAATTTAATCCTTATTTAACTGGGCTGTTATAAGTACTCTTACAATCACTCCCATATTACAGATGGGGAAACTGAAGCCCAGCAAGCTTATTACAGCCTGTACGGTGTGCCAGGAGTGCTGCCCTGGCTTGCACGGGCCCAGCTGGCTGGAGCCCAGGCCACCTCTTTGCAGAGTGCAGTGTGACAGGGTGTGGCAGCTCCTGCCAGAGGCCCTGCCCCGCCTGAAAGTGTAGCACGCGCGCCGTCCCTGCTCGCCCTACTGCTCTGTCCCTGCGCTGGTGCTGGGGAGGGAGCCAGGGGGCCGCGTTCCCAGCTGGGTGGGCAGGTTTTTCAGTAACCACCGCGGCCCTGGAGAACAGGGTGGTAGCTCCCAGAGCTCTTCTCTCACTCTCCTGGTGCCTTCAAACAGCCCTGGGCACCGCCTCTGGTCGTCACTGTCCCCAGGAGTAACAGCAAAGCGGACACCTGTGTCCTTGCCAAATGCTCCCTGTGCTAGCTCCTTCAAGCCTCACAGTAACTGCTTTGCAGACGAGAAAACTGAGGCTTGGGGAGGTGAGGCTATGCCCCTGAGGTCCCAGAGCCTGTGGGTGATGAAGCCCGTGGGTGACGGAGCTCGAGTTTGATCCCTAAGGGCTGAGACCACCTAGACACCCCATGTCCCCCCAGATGAGTATGCGAACCTGCTCCGAGCCCCCTGGCACGCCCACGCAGGCCACCGCTCACCTCGTCTCTGAATCCTCCCAGCACCAGTGAGGAGCTGACGATCCCTATCACCCTCACAGGAGGCGCAGGGGCCCGGTTACCCCCAGGGCTTTGGACTCCAACTCCAGTGCTCACTCCCAGAAGCTTCTGGATGTCATGCACTTGAGGTCACCGCCCAGGGCCAACCAGAAGGGTCATTTCCTGTGCAGCGACACGGCCGTCCCGGAGACCTGAGCAGCGTCCAGTTCCCATAACCTCGGAGGAAGGCACCGCCAACGCACAGCAGCACAGCTGCCAGTTTTCCTGTTTCCACTCTTTTCACGCTTCTTAGCGTGTGGAGCCAGGCAGGCAGCGTTTAATGTTAACTTTTTGTTTCAGCCCCTCTGGTTGAAGAGGGCAGGTGCCATCTAAAAAAAGTTCACATTGCCCTGGCCGGTTTGGCTCAGTGGATAGAGTGTCGGCCTGCGGACCAAAGGGTCCCGGGTTCGATTCTGGTCAAGGGCACGTGCCCAGGTTGCAGGCTCCTCCCCGGCCTGGGCCCTGGTTGGGGCTCATGCAGGAGGCAACCAAATGATGTGTTTCTCTCACATCGATGTTTCTCTCTGTCTTTCCCTCTCTCTCTTCCACTCTCCCTCAAAATCAATGGGAAAATATCCTCGGGTGAGGAGTAACAAAAAAATAAATAAATGAACATGTAAAAAGTTAACATTAAAAACGGATTCAAAATCACCAAAGCAGAGAAGCATAAACAAAGTGGAAATCAATGCCCTTTCAAAGAGTGTTTCCCGTAGGCTTGCAGCACTGTCCTTCCCAGTCACTGACTTCAAGCGGCTCCAAGTCCCTGGGACGCCTGCGTGGCTGCGTGGATTGAGCGCCGCCTCTGGTGGCCTGGAGCTCCCGACACCTGGACCCACAGCAACCTCTCCAGATGGGTTTTTTAACCAGAGGGAGGCTCAGAGGTCAGGAGGAAGGAGGTGGCTTGCCTAGGCCGCCCAGGGGTGTCTGAGACAGGCCCACACGCACAAATCCAGCCCCTGGATACCTGTCAGTGCCACCAAGGAGGTGACATGAGCTGTGGGCGGGGAGGATGAAGAGGCGCTCTGTCGCAGAGCCTCTCCCACCTGGAGCCCCGAGAGCTCTGAGGTCCCCAGGCTTCCTGATCTCAGCCCCTCCTTCCTCATCCCTGAGAAGCCAAGGCCCTGGGGCCTGGGGCTGTGCTCGGGCACCGGGGGTGAGGTGGGGGGGGGGGGGGGTGCTGCCCCACTTGAACAGGAGAGGCGGGACCCCAGGGGAAGCACCCAGTCTGGCTTCAAGACCCAGTGGCCTCGAGACACTGGGCAGCATGCCTGGAGTTAGCCACACCCCCCTCTCTCCTGCCAAGAGCAGCATCACATGGGCAGGGTGAGCTCCGACTGCGGGCAGCAGGGCAGTTGTCCTGCTGAGGTTGCCAGGCACCTGGAGGTGGGCATGAGCAGGAGCAGGAAACTGGCGTGGGGGGAGAAGCATGCCAGCTGGGAAGCCAGGGTGGGCCTCCTCTCAGGACCACCTGGGAGCTCCCTTGCCTGGCTCCAGGGCCCTGCTGGCCACCCCTGCCCAGGGCAACTACCATGTCCCACCCCCATGCCTTGCCCAGCCCACTCACCTGACCTACAGGGGACCAGGGAGACTGATGAGCCTGGTCTGGTCCTGGTCTGGTCGGACACTAGGAGAGCCCGCGAGGGAAGACGTTCATTACCCTTTAGGGATCCGAGAGGCTGTGAAAGGCCAGGGCAAGCCAGGGTATTTCAAGAGGCGGGCGGTGGGCGGGGCCAGGAAAATCACTTTCATAAGCGTGAGTCAGCAGGGGCCCCTGGATGAATGAACTTGGCAGTCATCCTGCCTGCCCCAGGGCCAGCCTTAAAGGGGTCCCCCCACAGGGCTGTCTGTGTGGCAGAGGGACTTGGGGTGACCAGGCTGCCCCCCACCCCACTCCACCCTGGGGGCTCAGTGAGTGAATGGAGGAACCAGGGACACTGAATGAGCCAACCTGCAGTTCCCTTAGGGAGCAGGAGACGATCTGCACCTTTAAGTGGAGAAAGACTTCCCTTCCTTCACTCCCCCTGGCTCCATGGTGTCTCCACTCTGCCCCCCATCCTCCCAAAACACCCTCTGGCACCAAGCTGCCCAGCTGAGAACCGTCTCTGCCACTTCCTGGTCAAGCTGCCTCAGTTTCCTCATCTGAAAAATGGGGTCAAGTAACAGAGTGTTCCACTTGGGGTGGGGGTGGCATTTAAATGACCTCATCCTGGGTTACCCCACCTAAAACATGAAGCCTGCTTCCTGGTTCTTATTTTTTTCCTTAGCGTGTAGCAGTGCACACCTCCCATTTTGCTGATTCTTTCTTATTTTATTGTCTCGCTCCCCAAACCAGGATGTGGTTCTGTGTGGGTAGGGAAGTGTAACTGTCTGTTTTATCCCATGTCTCCAATAGTGCTCAGCACACAGTAGGTGATCCAGAAGGAAGGAAGGGATGGAGTTGGGACGGGATTTGGCCCATGGACCTCAGTGTGCGGATTAGCTGTTATTTTCTTGTCCATGTGATTGTCCCCCATGTGACTCTCTCTCATCGGGGGACTTCCCTGCCAGCCCTGCCAGGGATGGGCGTGGTGGCAAGTGGGGCACTAACTTGCATGTGAAACTTAAGGGGTGCCCAAAGCACCAAGAGATCAAGAAAATGTCTTAATGCAATTTTTTTAAAAAATCAAAATTAATGCAAAAAATCTAGGGTAAACAAAATACTAAAATTTCGAATGAAGACAGGGTCTGTGCCAGGGCTGTGCTGAGCCACAGGGAGGCCTGATGCAAAGAATCAGAACACTGCTGCTGTCTTTGTTTAGATTCACAGCGGTTCTCAACCTGGGGGTCGTGACCCCTTTGGAAGTCGAACGACCCTTTCACAGGGGTCGCCTAAATACATCCTGCATATCAGATATTTACATTATGATTCATAACAGTAGCAACATTATAGTTATGAAGTAGCAATGAAAATAATTTTATGGTTGGGTCACAACATGAGGAACTGTATTAAAGGGTCGCAGCATTAGGAAGGTTGAGAACCATTGGTTTAGAACTTTGCCGTTTTACTCACCCTGCACTTGGCATTATTTTTTCTTTTAAAAATATTGCATGAACGCACTGTGTGCCTTGATTTTTGGAGTGCTGTGTGCCCCTGGCAGTTTGTGCCGGAGGTGATCTCTCTCCCAGTCCTGGCACCAGGTCTGACTGCAGGGCTCCTTTCAGGGACAGAGGGTGGGGCACCTCAGAGAATGAGAGACCTGCTGGGACCTGCAAAGAGAGAGGGAGTGAGGGAGAGAGAGAGAGAAAAGGGGAGTGCTGGCACAGGGAGGGGCTGGTGAGCACCCAGGTGAGGAGGGTCCTGGGTTTAGGGAGGAGGTCAGGCACAGTTGGGTTCATGGCCAAGGGTCCCAGGGCCTGGGGAGATGGGTAGGGAGGTGGGCAGCACAGGGCCAGCCCTGCCCTAGGCCCCACTCTTCTGCCTGCCAGTCCCTTGCGTGCTCCTGGGAATATGCCGTGTGTCAGGACTCACCCTCAGAAGGGCCCAGCACTTGGTTTAATGCTCTGTTGTCATCACCTTAAAATCCTTAAGAATTTTTTTTTTAAATTAAATCTTTATTGTTCAGATTATTACAATTGTTCCTCTTTTTTCCCCCCATAACTCCCCTCCTTCCAGCTCCCACCCCACCCTCCACCCTCACTCCCCACCCACTGTGTTCATCCATAGGTGCATGATTTTTGTCCAGTCACTTCCCGCATCTCCCACACCCCTTTTTCCCCCAAGAATAGTCAGTCTATTCCCTTTCTATGTCCCTGATTCTATTATAATCACCAGTTCATTCTGTACATCAGGTTATTTATTCACTTGATTCTTAGATTCATTTGTTGATAGATGCATGTTTGTTGTTCATAATTTGTATCTTTATCTTTTTCTTCTTCTTCCTCTTCTTAAAGGATACCTTTCAGCATTTCATATAATACTGGTTTGGCGGTGATGAACTCCTTTAGCTTTTCCTTATCTGTGAAGCTCTTTATCTGACCTTCAATTCTGAATGATAGCTTTGCTGGATAAAGTAATCTTGGTTGTAGGTTCTTGGTATTCAGCACTTTGAATATTTCTTGCCATTCCCTTCTGGCCTGCAAAGTTTCTGTTGAGAAATCAGCTGTCAGTCGTATGGGTATTCCCTTGTAGGTAATTGAGCCTCTTTCTCTTGCTGCTTTTAAGATTTTCTCTTTGTCTTTTGCTCTTGGCATTTTAATTATGATGTGTCTTGGTGTGGTCCTCTTTGGATTCCTTTTGTTTGGGGTTCTCTGCGCTTCTTGGACCTGTAAGTCCATTTCTTTCACCAGGTGGGGGAAGTTTTCTGCCATTATTTCTTGAAATAGGTTTTCAATATCTTGCTGTCTCTCATCTTCTGGCACTCCAATGACTCTGATATTAGACCGCTTAAAGCTGTCCCAGAGGCTCCTTACACTATCTTCACACTTTCGGATTCTTTTTTCATTTTGCTTTTCCAATTGGGTGTTTTTTGTCGAATCTTTGGTTTGATTATTGTACTCCTCTGGTCTGCTATTGGGTATAATATTCTTTATTTCAGTCCGTGTATGCTTACTTTCTAATTTCTTTATCGTAGCATCGAGGGTCTCATTAGTTTTCGTGAGGCTCTGCACAAATTTATGGCAAGCCCTCAAAATTGCGATTCTTAGCTCCATATCCTCCATTTCTGTCATGTTTTTTTGTCTCCGCATCTTTTATGCTTTCTTGGTGCACCCCCTTGTGGTCTCTGTGCGCAGTCTTGTTCTAGCCAAGCCTTAATTGTTGTAGTTAACACTAGAGGGATTTGACCCCCAGGCCGACTGGCTATAGGAATCAGCTGTGTGGAAAACGTCTGCCTTCTGGGGAGGCGCTAATCCAGCCTTTGCCTGAGGCGATCGGCAAATGGCTGTGCGCAGGCTTTGGGCGGGGCGGGATCAGCAGGGCGGGCGGAGGGAGCAGTTATGGCCACGCTCAGTCCCGTTCCCAGAGGCTCTGCTTCTCAGAACCCCGGCAGCCGCTGCAAACCTCGGAGAGAAAGCTGCCCTCAGGTTCCAACTGATGCCGGATAATCCCGCTTCTCCCGTTTGAGTCTGGGTCCCTAGAGACTCGCCCGGATCTGGAGCCCAGAGTCTGAGACTCACTCCCGACAGAAAACGACAACCGCGCCCTCAGCCACCAGCCCGCTTTGCGCGCGCACCTCGGTACCTTTGTATTTTCCACACTGCGCCGCCTCTGAGCCTCGATTTGCTGTTCTCTTTCCTTCTAGTTGTAGAGTCTCTCTTCAGCCAGCCTTCCTGTGGTTCTGGGTGATGTCCGTTCAGTCTTTTAGTTGTATTTTTGAAATGGTTGTTTGCAGCAGCGGTCTCCGGTGTTTACCTACGCCGCCATCTTGGTCTCTCTCCTCAAAATCCTTAAGAATTTTTGAACAAGCAATCCCACGTTTTCATTTTGCTCTGTGCCCCACAAATGGCATGACTGGTCCAGGCTGGGCATCAGTGACCCCTGGGGTCATGTAGCATGTAGAGCGGGGTAGAAGAAGCCACTGCTCCAGGCCTCAGCACTGCTGCAGGTGTGCTGTGTGACCTTGGGCTGGTGGCCTACCTCTCTGGGTCTCTGTTCCAACCATGGCCTTGTTACCAACACTCTTTGACACTCTGAACCCATACCCAACACACGGACCAGGGTTAGTGGGGGCCTGACCACACAGAGAGCCTGTGAGGGCCAGGAGTACAGTTCCGGGTCTGACCACACGGGGAGCCCGTGAGGGCCAGGAGTGCAGTTCCGGGTCTGTCCACACGGGGAGCCCGTGAGGACCAGTTCCTAGTCTGACCACACGGGGAGCCCGTGAGGGCCAGGAGTGCAGTTCCGGGTCTGACCACACGGGGAGCCCATGAGGGCCAGTTCCTAGTCTGACCACACAAGGAGCCCGTGAGGGCCAGGAGTGCAGCGTAGGGACCTACCTCTTGCACAGTCTGCATCTTTCCCCAGCAGCCATGTCGCTGTCTTCACTTCTCCATCCCAGGACTCTGGTTTGCAACTTCCCAGTGCTTTGGATGTGTAAACTGAGGCAAAGAGAGATATCCCAGAGTCAGAGACTCCCATCGGAGGGCGAGGCTGGGCTTGGGAAAGCCTGGGGATGGAGGTCCAGAGGGGAACCCAGGAAGGAGGGGGCTCCTGGGACCCTCATCTCTGGCGGGTATTTCCTCCCTGACCTGCCCGCCACCCCCACCGGCCTTGACCCATCTTCTGGATTTTGAAAATTTGCTGATATGGAGAATTGTGGGCGAAATGTGGACTTTATTCCCTGTCACAGGTTCACTGGCCAGGAGATTATCAGAAATAGAATGTGTTGAACTGCTTCCAGGAAATCTCAACTAAGACAAAGACAGATCATGTCACAGGCAGACAAAGAGGTGATGGTTAAAGAGGGGGGAACAGAGAGGGAAGGAGCAAGATGCAGGCTGACTTTGAGGGAACCTGTGCTCTTGGATTCCACTGGGCACCCCAGTTCCTCTAGACCAGTCTTGTCCCCATTCTCCACCACGAGTTCGAGTGGCTATTAAGCACCTAACACGTGAGCCTCTGAATTCAGATGTGATAAAAGTAGGGCAGCAGATGCACAGAATAAAATACAGGGACCCAGGCGACTTGGAATTTCAGATAAACAAGAAATAAATTTTTGGAGCCCGGCCAGCATGGCTCAGTGTTTGAGCGTCCACCTCTGACCAGGAGGTCACGGTTTGATTCCGAGGTCAGGGCCCATGCCCAGGTTGCTGATTCAGGAGGCAGCCAATCAACGAGTCTCTCTCATTATTGATGCTTCTATATATCTCTCCCTCTCCCTTCCTCTCTGAAATCAATAAAAATATATTTTTTAAAAAGAAATAAACTTTTGATATAAATATGTCCCATGCAATATTTGGGATATGTGCATATTAAAATTTTTTTCATTATTTATCTGAAATTCCAAGTTACCTGTGCAGCCTATGTTTTCTTTGGCAAATTTAGCTGCATTAAACACACACTAGATTTCAAAGAGTTAGGACAAATTAAAAGAAGAGGAAGGTAAAAATGCTGGCTGCTTATGCAAATTGGGACATTCCCAGGGTTAGCACTGAACCTCCCTCCGCCCCCTCCCCCCATGCTCCAGGAACCCCTTCAGTCCTGAGCAACCAGGACGGTTGGTCGGTTGGTCGCAGGGGAGCATTGCAAGGGGCTGGCAGCGTGACTTGGGAGAGATGCTTCCCTTCTGAGCCTCAGTTTCCCCATCTGTGCACTGGTATTGCCAGTGTGAGGCTTGCAAGGTGGTGACAGCCAATGCAGCTGAGGGAAGGGACCTGGCACGTGGTGGGGGGGACTCAGACTCAGCAGTCTGTCCCACTTGGCATGGCAGCCGCCCCCTCCAGGCCTCCTGCAGGTGCTCTGGAGCTGGGGGCCCAGCGGGAGAAGGTAGGGCAGCCTCAGGGTGCTTCTCTGGGGTCCTCTGCCCCATATCAAAACCACCATTCCTCTCTCCCTCAGACCTTCCAGAAGCATCCAAAGGAACCACACCAGGCCCCTCCTCCCTCCTGTCCTCCTTGTCTCTTCTCCCTTGTGGTGGCTCCCACAGTGCGGCCGCTTGCTGGGCACCTCCAGGAGCTGGCACTGTGGACAGATGTTTCCTTCCACACAGCTGAGGCTCAGCAGCCAGCCTTGAACCTGAGGCCACACAGCAAGGGCAGCAGAGCTGGGGCTCAAACCCAGGGCCACTCCTGAGAGTCCGGGATCCCCCAGAAGAAAGGCAGACGACGAACTAACAAGAATAAAGCTCCTTCCTGTCTCAGGGGCAAAGGCACGGCCCAGGGACCCTCCTGAAAGGCCCGCCCATCCCCACGGCCACCCCTTTACCACGTGCCCGCACCCCAAGGCGTTTCGGGGACCCATACGCCTGATCTGTACCCCAGTCCAGGAGGAAGGCAGGGTGTTCTTATCCTCTCATCTACAAGCGAGGAAACGGAGGCCCTGAGCGTGCAACATGTGGCCTCAAGTCACGTTACGGCGCTGACCTGGGACGTGGCCAGGTTGTGCACAGCGCCCTGGCACGGGGAGACCAGGCCCCTCCGGGGCACGCCAGGAGAACTAATATTTGCCGGTGCCTCGCCGTTTACAGAGCCTTGTTATTCACCTTCACTCATTGATCCCCCCGACGACCGGAAAGGTGGGCAAATATTTTCAACAACAACTTTAGTTTGCAGATGAAGAAACCGGAGAGGCTTGCCCAAGGCTAGGCAATGAAGTGGAGCAGCAGCCCTAGCGGGTTTGGCTCAGTGGACAGAGCATCGGCCCGCAGACTGAAGAGGCCCGGGTTTGATTCCAGTCAAGGGTACGGACCTCAGTTGCAGGCTCGATCACTGGCCCAGGTCAGGGCGCGTGCAGGAGGCAACCAATCGATGTGTCTCTGTCACATCAATGTTTATCTCTCTGTGTCTCTCCTTCCGCTCTCTAAAAGTCAATGGAAAAATATCCTCAGTTGAGGATTTAAATAAATAAATAAATAAATGAAGTGGGGCAGGTGTGAGCTGCCAGGGTTCGGCATGGATGTTTGACTCGGGGAGTCACCGTAGATCCCTGGGAGACTGTCAATGCTGGGGAGGGCTGTGCCCTGCCTCCACCCCTCATGGAGACCAGGGAGGTGGGAGCTAGAGAGGGAGTGTGGGGCAGGCCCCGAGAGGAGCATCTGCACAGGGGTGAATGGGGGGGTGGGGGGGGGCGGCTCCAGCCACATTCTGTTTCTGGATTCCCTCATTTTTTCCTTAAAAACCAAGGGGAACGCTTTGGCTGAGAGTGAATGTGCTTGTCCCACAGTCAGGGTGGACAGAAGTCCAGCCCAGGAGTCAGACAAACTGGGATTCTGGCTCCATCACCTTCAGCTGTGTGACTCTGGGCAAGTGACTTAACCTCTCTGAGCTTCCATTTTCTTGTATATGAGATCAGGATAATGAGATATGGCTGCACATCAGAATCACTTGGTGGTGGTGGTGGTGGTGGTGCGGGGAGGGGGTTGAGGGAATTTGAAGATACATTAATGCCCAGGCCCCAATCCCAGGGATTCTGACATCACTGGGCTGGGGTGCGGGTGGACATGGGGAGTTTCACTGGCGATTCCCACGTGCAGCGGGGCGGTGCCTCTGACCCTGTGGCTGTTGGAGGAGGAGCTGAAATACAGTGTGGAAACCATGTGAAGTCTTGTCTTGGGAAGAGCCAGGCTATGGGGTCGGCAGGGGTCAGCTGGTGACCCTGATGGGGGCCTTATGAAAAGCCCAAAGAACCATCAGCTCCACCAACAGGGGGAACCTGGACGTCATCTTGCTCATTTACTGCGACTCGGTTTCCCTGACTCAGCTCGATAACCTCTGCAACTTCCGTGTCCGACTCCCGAGAACCGTTCAGGCACCGCGGTGAATGCTCGGACAGGGCTGTTCTGTGGCCTTTGGAAGCGGCAGTTGCAGAGCCGGGCGGCAAGGTGGCAACTCTTTATGACAGAGGTGAGGGCAGCAGACTACGAAATTATGGGGCTGCCGTGCTTAATGTGTGGGCCCGTGGGCAGGCACTGGAAAGGAATCAGGAAAAGAAGGAAAGGAAGCTACAATGATGGCCGGGGCCCAGGAATCTTACATGGATTTAAAAAATTCTCATTTCCATTATCTTTGTATAAACAATAACGATCATAAGTAAGAACAGTTTGGGACAAGGATTTCCTGTGTTCTATTTGGTTCACTGATGTATCACAACGCCTAGCTTGGTGCCTGGGACACCGTAGTGGCTCAGTAATTTGAATGAATGAATCACTCTTGTTGCTTTCCCTTCGAACATTTTTGAGCAGAATGGCCCCTGCTGGCTCTGTATTGTATGCATATGGGTTGGCAGGCCTTCCATATACTTAAATCTTTGACGACAATTTTGAATTGGTCAAGGTTGAAGACAGAGCCCTTTCCTGGCCCTGGGAGTCCTGCAAGGGCTGGTCCCAGGCCCCTCGGCACTCGGAGAGGGGGCTTGGCAGCATGAGGAGGCTGCAGACTCCGGACTGCCAGGGCATGACTCACCAGCCCCTGCTCTCAGGCCTTCGAAGGGGTATGTGGTCCATTCTACTCCACGTTCATTGCCATCAACAGAGAGGCCAGGAGCAGCACTGGGACTGCTGACCTAGTTTCTCTCTGGCATCGTGACTGTTGCCCTTTGGCCCTGGGAGGCGGGGCATCACTTTTTTATTTGCCATTATTCTGCTAAAAAAAAAAAAGAGCCCTGTTTGCCTCTGTTATCCAGTTTCACAAACCTTCAGGCCTTGACTTTTCGGGCAGGTGGGGTCAGAGCCCCGACGAGCTAATTTAGTAGCAGGTGAATTAGACCTTTTCCCAGCAACAGCACAGACCAGCCCTGTGTGGAAGAGCAGCTGTGCCAGCAGGGAATCCACGTGGGCACAGGGTTCCAAGCCCTGCCCTTTCTACTGAGGCCCTACTGCCTCCAGAGTCTCTTACCAACTCGTGAATGGCAAAGTAGGCCCTGCACTCCCGCTGGGCCACCTGCTGGGTGCCCGCTGCCCTTAGTCTGACCTGGAGGCCTCTCCCATCAGCCCTTCCTGGGCCTCCTCTAGGCCCCCAGCACACGATGCCATCCTCACAGCCTCCCCCTGCTCTGCCTTGCTTCCCTCTGGTTCTGGGCAGACCTTTCTAGGTCCATTCTCTGCTGTTCAGCGTGAGGGTACCTGGAGCTTGCATTTCCTGAGACCTACTGTGTGCTGGGCTCCTACTAAGCACTTTATAAGCATGTTTGTGGTTAACCAATAGGGCCCCTGTCCCTGTGGACAAGCCAAGAAGTGCTTGACACCCAAGTGTCCTGAGTTAGAGTGAAGCCATGGAGGAACTGGGGGTGCTGGGGCCACGGAAGCCCTGCTGGAGGGGTGGCACTTCGGTGAAGCGGGCGTGGGCCCTGGAGGGGGGGGGGGGGTGTGGGAGACGAGGGAGGCAGGGCAGATGCTCACGTGCAGAAGCCCAGGCTGGAAGGGAAGAGAGGAGAGGCCAGGATGATGCTGAGAGGATGGTGCCCTCCCCACAGCCTGTTCAGCGCTCACACCCCACCTTCGAGGAAGCGTCCTGCTCCGCTGGAGCCCAGCAGTGCTAAGGGCTGCGCTTTCACAGGCGTGACTTCCCCCTTTTGGTTTTGACTCTGGAGTCGCCTGGACCACAGGCAGACCCCGTGAGGACCTTGCAAAGCAGCTTAGAGGCCCCACTGGCTCGGGGCCAAGGGGACAGGGCGGGCAGCCCGGGAGGGAGGGCAGCCTGGGCGGTGGCAGAGAGCAGCCAGCCGAAGAAAAGAGAGTCTGGAATAAAAAGGAGAATCATGAAAGCTATGACTTACGGCATCCTAAGCAAATGCCAGGCCTGGCTCAGCGCTTTGTGTAAATCAATCTTCACATCACTCTCAGGCAGGGAGTATTTTTTTAAGTATATTTTTTTATTTATTTCAGGGAGGAAGGGAGAAGGAGAGAGTGAGATAGAAACATCAGTGAGAGAGAATCACTGATGGACTGCCTCCTGCACGCCCCACACTGGGGATCGAGCCTGTAACCCAGGCATGTGCCTTGACCGGGAATTGAACCGTGACCTCCTGGTTCATAGGTTGATGCTTAACCACTGAACCACGCTGGCTGGGTGGCAGGTAGTGTTATTAGCACATTTACAGATGAGCAAGTGAAGGGACAGCAAGGGGCCAAGCTAGGCAGTGCGTTGGCAGCACCGTTTGCAGCTCATTTTCCCGATTTTGCCCAATTCCTTTCCTGGAGGAGAGAGAGCTTTTTTTTTTTCTTATCCTCACCCGAGGATATTTTCCACTGATTTTTAGAGAATGGAAGGAAGCAGGAGAGAAAGAGAAACATCCCTGCACGCGCCCCCGTCACAGCCAGGGATGGAGCCTGCAACTGAGGTACGTGCCCTTGACCAAAATTGAACCCGGGACCCTTCAGTCCGTGGGCCAGCACTTTATCCACTGAGCCACACCGGCTAGGGCAGGGGTGGGCAAACTTTTTGACTCGAGGGCCACAATGGGTTCTTAAACTGGACCGGAGGGCCGGAACAAAAGCATGGATGGAGTGTTTGTGTGAACTAATATAAATTCAAAGTAAACATCATTACATAAAAGGGTACGGTCTTTTTTTTTTTTTTTTTTTAGTTTTATTCATTTCAAACGGGCCGGATGCGGCCCGTGGGCCGTAGTTTGCCCACGGCTGTGCTAGGGCGAGACAGCCTTTTTGCGAGTGGCTTTGGTTTCTGAGGAAAGGGGGCCTAGTTGGTCTTCCTCGACACTACTGAGCTGAGACCAAACTGAACAGGGCCGGCTTCTGGTTGGTCGTCGTCATCATCTTCACCACCATTATCTCCATCAGCGGCATCACTGGATAGGAGGGTAACAGGGACTGTTCCTGATCTCCAAGTTTTCTGTATTTACACGTGTTCTGTCATAGGTTTTTTAGAGAAGGGCGGTCCGGTGCCGGCACTGTGCTGCTGTGGTGAGTGCTGGGCAAGGAGGTGGCCGAATAGAAAGAGCCCGCCTTGCTCACTGGGCTGCACCCAGCAGGACCTGACAGGCCCTGGGGCCCTTGGGCTGACTTCTCTCCGACATGCTGGGCAGCCTGCCAGGTGACCCCCATTGCCTGCCCTCTGCAGTGCTGGGGTGCTGCCAGCGGGCACAGTCAGGTCCGGGCAGGGCCTGGGAGGCTCTGCATGTTTGGGGCATGGGTGGAGGTGGAGGTGGAGGGGCAGCCTGGCTGTCTGGGTGTGCAGAGAAGAGTTGCAGACATGTCTGCTGCACAGGCAGGGGTCCCCAGCCATCCCCATCTCAAGACAGTTCCTGCACTACCGGCCTGAATGGTGGAATCTGAGGCCTCACCATCCGGACCTGGCTCCGCCCTCTCACAAGTCCGTGCAAGGATAGGCTTGTCCACCTCTAGCCATCAAGGGTTCCAGACCTGACTCCAGGCGACGTGGCTCTCTTCTGCCTTCGGGCAGCTCCACCCTCTACCCTCCACGTGATCAGGGTGGGCAGTCCCTGTCTCCCCAGCCAGCAGGCAGGATCAGACCTCCCCTGCTCCTGTGCCCTCCTCATCGGGGACCTCTGTGGCCTGCTCGGAGCCTAGACATTTGCAGAATCGTCAGGCACAGAATCCTGGGCACAAGGTCGTCTGCGCTGGGAGCCCGAGGCCCCATTTCCCAGGTGGAGAAGCTGAGGTCCAGCGAGGGAAGTGGTTCATCTCCAGGGTCACACATGGGAACCTGCCTTGGAGTTCAGCCCCTGCTGCTGCCCCTCAAATGGCTGTGTCCTGGGGGAGGGGCTCAAAGGTCCCTGCTTCACACATTGTTTGCGGGTAGTTTTTATCGCACGCTAAGAGGTGGTGCGTGGCACGGGCCATTTTTGCTGATTTTTTGCGCAAATGGCAACGTTCAGTAAAATTACAATAACTTTAGTTTACGTATTTATACGTTACCCGCATTCTACCGCTAGTCTATAAAAAAAACGTATTAATACGTGGCCCGCGCTCTACTTACTACCAGTCAACGTAAAACGTATAAATACGTTTCCCGCATACAATGTGTTCAGTGTCTCACTGAGCAGAATTCATGCATCGGGTGCTGTGCTAGCAGGGGGACATACGACGGTGGAGAAAAAGACACAGGTCTTTCCCTCAAGGGGATGATGTGGGGGAGATGAACAAGCATGTGGATGACGTACTGTCACTAACTGACCAGTCTGGTCACACTGGGAAAAGCCGTCCTGAGAGAGACAGTGGGCGGGACATGGAGGTGGGTAAGGGTTGACTCCACTAGAAAAGGCCTTCCCGGCGAGGCCAATAGCAGGGGCCAAGGCCCTGGCGTTGGTGGGAGTCTCTGGAAATGGAAAGGGCAATGGCCTGAGCACAGGCATCAGCTGAGGCTGGCAAGGCTGACCACAGCCATTCACCGAGGACTTGGGGGCTTAGGAAGGAGTTTGGTCTTTCTCCCAAGAGCGAAGGGATGATTCTAGAGGAGGGTGACGGGATCAGACCTGCATCTTGAAAGGATGGTGGGGAGGATTAGGGCAAGCGTGGGTCAGGGGCTGTGGCAGCTGTCCCAGGATAGTATCAAGGCCATGGCCACTTCCTGTCCCTAGGAAGACGCTCCATTTGGGACAGGCCAGGTTCCAGGGTACTGTTTGTGCATGCGTAAGTGTGTGCATTGGGGTGTGCGAGGGGCAGACAGGGAGTGGAGCTTGCTGTGGGAATAAAGGTCCAGGGTGCGTGGGTGTGGTCACTCCTCCTTCCCAAAGAGAGATGCCCAGGGCTCTCTGCCCTGAGTCAGGTGGCCCGTCCTGGGCGGGGGAGCTACCCCTGGCTCCCTCTTCCTCCTTCTGGAACTGGTGTGTGTGGCTTTGGGAGCAGAAAGGCCTGAGTCTCTGGCTGGGGTGACACGGGCCAAGCTCCTGAAGCCCAGCCCAGGCCTACCAGTCTGCAGGAAGCTGTGGCCGCATTGTCCCTTCGTCCCCTGTGCTGGCACCTCCTGGAGGACCTCATGGGGAGGAGAGGAGCCTGGGTCCTGGCAGGAATGGTCCTTGTGGGTCTCCTCCCTTGAATCCACCATAACTGTACCCTGGACTTCCCCACTGTCCCCAGCAATGGCGGGACTGCCCATGTGTGTCTAGGAGCCCCCAACCCCCATCTCCACCCTGTTCTGGTTCACCCTACCCCAAACTGCAGAGGCCCCTCTCCCTGGACCAGAACTGGAACAGGATACAGAACATGCAGGCCCAGGCAAAATGAAAACGCGGTGCCCCTTGGCCAACAATGATCAAGGACGTCAAGATAGTAACAGCAGAGCGTAAACCCAGCCTGGGCCCTTCTGAGAGCCGCACGCACACCCATTCAGAGGCGCAGGGGTGGGTCCGGCAGCCAGTCATTTTTAGGACAAGAAATGCCTCACAGCCCAAGAACTTACTAGGAGTCTGGCCCTGACCGCCTCTCATTCATTCATTCATCTGCTTATTCACTCACTCATTCATTCAGTCTCTGAGCTACTGCTGGGCACCAAGTTCCCCTGAGGCCCCGAGATTAGACACACATTGGTCCTGACTCTGTGCTGGCCTTGGAGGAGCACCCCATGCCCCAGTTTCCATGACCCCTCCCAGCCTCTCAACACCCACCCATCCCAGGGCGCTCTGCCGGCACCTTCCCTCCCATGGTCCAGGATGGGTGCCTGGGACTCGGTGGCTGAACGCATTGACCCCCAGGAGGGGCCCCCACACAATGGAGCATGAAGTCCTATTGCTCACCCTTCACATCCCTCTGCCTGTCCCCTCCCCGAGGCCCCTTGTCTCTCGCCTGCATCATCATTTAATAAGCGAGGCACCCTTGTAACTGACGCAAAGCAGAGTGCAGACCTCTTTGCTGACTCTCCCACACGTGCTGCCTGCTCTTGACCGTGACGTCAATGGAGTCACTCGGAATGCTCTCTCCTGTGGGATCTTTCGCTCGACGCAAGGCCGGGATCACCCACGTCGTCGAGGGGGTCGGTGCTCCCTCCCTTTCTCATGAACGGAGTTCCCCCGCCTGCCAGCGGCACCGCTTGTTTATCCGTTTCCTGGACTTTTGGCTGCCTCCCTCTTGTGCTTCGTGCGGACATCTGCTTTCGTTTACGTGGAGTAAATGCCTAGAAGTAGGGCTGCCAGGTCGCAGGGAAGGCAGGCGTGTGAGTTCATGAGAGACTGCGCACGGCTTCCCAGGGGTGCGCCCCTCGGCTGGGTTTCTGCAGCCGCCTCCTCATGGCAGCCGCCCTCCAGGCTTCCAAGGCAGCCCCTGCCTTCAGGGGAACGTTCAGACCCAGCAGCACCGGAGCATGTGCCCCTCTATCGCCTTCCTGGGACAACCTCCTTGTTTCTAAGATCTCGCTGGAGCAGCTTGGCGACTTGCTGACGTCCCCCAGGCCCTGACCTGTGTCCTGGGGCCCACCTCCCCCGCCTCCTCTGAGCCATCTTCGCTGGGGCTCTTCTGAGCACAGTGGGTTGGCACTGTAGTGGAGGTCTCCCAGGCAGGGCAGGCATGGGCTTCTCCTCCCAGCCGTGTCCGTGCAGCTGAGCAGGAGGCCCCGCACACAGGAGGCCTTGGTAGATGTGCAGTAAATGAATCAGCAAAGCCGAGCCCGGACACATGTGAGGTGTGACCCCGTGTGGTAGAGCACACGCATCTTATATGGGCAGCCTGGTGAGTTTAGCAGATGCGCACGCCTGTGTGACCACGTCCAGCCTGATCTGTGTCCCTGCGGATGAGTGCCGCCTGTTCTTGAACTTGCTATAAAAGGCCCCACACAAATGCGCTCTGTTCCAGATCTTGCTCAGAGAGGTGGGCCCTGGGCCCGAGCCCCTCTGCCCCTGAGGGAGCGTTTCCCTCTCTCCCTCTTCCCACTTCCTGTTCCCGTCCTCAGGCTGGTGCAGCCTTAACCTCTCTCTTCCTGCTGTCAGCAACTTATTCTTAAAATGAAGGGGACCTGAGGTGGGCACTGCCCTGGTCCTTCCCACAGACGTCCCCCTCCCCCTGTCCAGCCTCCTGTTTCCTTGTCTCGCTGCTCCTTGGCCACCCCTGGCCTTTCCACCCCTGCGAAGTCTGGCCCCCAGCCACCTGGCCACCTGGCCACCTCCAGGCTTGTGAGGACACACAGGCACTTTATGTGAGTTGGGGCCAGTGGCTTCTCAAAGCGGGGTCTCCAGACCAGCGGCATCAGTGCCACCTGCGACTTACAAATGCCAGTTCTTAAACCCCACCCCAGACGCATGACTAGAAAAAACTCAGCGTTTCTGTCATTTACTTCCACACTCGCCGTGCTTTGCCCACCGGATCTCAGACACTAATTTACTTCCACACTTGCCGTACTTTGCCCACCGGGTCTCAGACACTAATTTACTTTCACACTCGCTGTACTTTGCCACCAGATGTGCAGGTGTTTTCCCACGCCCACCGGGTCTCAGACACTAGCCGGTGTCCTACAGTTTGATTCTGACACTAACTGGAGTTGGCACAGACCTTGCAGGTTAAGGCCTCAGTCACATAAGACTGCCTCTACTTCAAATGCCAGTCGCAAGGAGTGGGTCCCAGGTTACCCACACTTCTGTCCAACTTGGCATCAAACTGAAGGTTCCCACGACCCCTTCCTCAGGGCCACTAATTTGCTAGAGCAGCTCCCAGAGCCCCGGGAAACAGTTGCTCACTATCGTGGATTCATTACAGGGGAGACTTTACCAATACAAATGGACAGCCAGGTGAAGACATGCAGAGGTGTGTCCTGGGCACAGGACTCTGTCCCCAGGGAGCCGGTGGCACCCCACCCTTCGCTCCATGTGCTCGCCAGCCTGGGAGCTCTCCGAGCCCCGTGCCTCGGGGGCTTTATGGGGCTTCATCACCAGGCACAATGATTGCTACTCAGCCTCCAGGCCTCTCTCCTCCATGGAGGATGGGGAATGGGGCTGAAAGTTCTAAGTTTCTAAACATGGTCTTTCAGGTGACCAGCCCCCACCCCGAAGCTGGCCAGGAGCCCACGCAGAGTCACCTCATTAGAACAAAAGACACCATCATCCAGGAAGTTCTAGGTCAGAGGTTTTCAACCTGTGGGTCTCGACCCCTTTGGGGGTTGAATGACCCTTTCACAGGGGTCGCCTAAGACCATCAGAAAACATATATAATTACATATTGTTTTTGTGATCAATCACTATGCTTTAATCGTGTTCAATTTGTAACAATGAAAATACATCCTGCATATCAGATATTTACATTACGATTCATAACAATAGCAAAATTACAGTTATGAAGTAGCAATGAAAATAATTTTATGGTTGGGGGTCACCACAACATGAGGAACTGTATTAAAGGGTCGCGGCATTAGGAAGGTTGAGAACCACTGTTCTAAGGGGTTTAGGACCTCTGGGTCAGGAACGGGCGCCTGAGATCAACTGTTAGAATAAAAGATGTTCTGAGCACCTTGATCATTTAGGAAATGATAAAGATTTTAGGAACTCTGGCCAGGAGCTGGGATGGTGACCAAAATACATATTTCTAATTTTTTGTTGTTGTTGTTAATCCTCACCCGAGGATATTTTTCCATTGATTTTTAGAGAGAGTGGAAAGGAGGGGGAGAGACAGAGAGAGAAATTACGAGAGAGAGACACACTGGTTGGTTGCCTCCTGCACGCACTTGAACCAGGGCCAGGGATGGAGCCTGCAACCCAGGTATGTGCCCTTGACTGAAATCAAACCCAGGATCCTTCAGTCCGCAGATTGACACTCTATCCACTGAGCAAAACTGGCTAGGGCTATATTTCTTATTATATGACAATATCACACTCACTAAATCAGAAAGTTAGGGGGTGGGGCCCAGCAACCTGTGTTCCCACAAACCTTCCAGGGGTTCTGATGCAGTTCAAAGGTGAGAACCACTGACTCATAATATGAGAACAGGATGGTAATGAATCAGTCAAAATGGAACATCACTTTCTTTGAGTAGAAGTACGTTATCATTGTTCTAAAAATACAAAGGAGTTCTGGTACTCGGGGCTGATGTGGCTGATATGTAATCAGAGCATCAGCCCAGCCTCCTCGGCGGACCAGCTAGATCAGCCGTGGGCAAACTACGGCCCGCGGGCCGGAAATGAATAAAACTAAAAAAAAAAAAAAGACCGTACCCTTTTATGTAATGATGTTTACTTTGAATTTATATTAGTTCACACAAACACTCCATCCATGCTTTTGTTCCGGCCCTCCGGTCCAGTTTAAGAACCCATTGTGGCCCTCGAGTCAAAAAGTTTGCCTACCCCTGAGCTAGATCCTGGCTGCCCACCTGGGTCAGACCCGGCACAGATGCCAGCCCCACACACGGGAGAGGCGGTCACAGGTGTCTCTCACCTCCCTGAGAGTCAAGGCCCGGCATACTGATTACTTTCCACTGGCTTCTCCCAGGTCCGTTCCTACCTTCTCTGCCCCACGCTGAGCCCAGGCAGGCTGGTGCCCGGGCCAGCGGCCTGTGGTTGGGTTTGATCAATGGGAGATGGTGGCAGGAGGGCAGAGGGCAGGAGGACAGAGTGGTCCGTGAAGGGGTGCGCTGGCAAGCATCTGCCAGGCAGGCTAGGGGAGTGCTGTGGAAGCCCTAATTTGCAGTGTTTGCCCAATTCTGTGGTGTAACTACATATACAGAAGTATTTCCACCACACAGATGCGTAGATGTGGGTAACTTCATGACCACAGTTAGTAGCAAAATCACTATGGAGTGATGAGTTTTGAGCATTATCTTTGTTCTGAATATAACTTATTAGTTATGAGTTGATGTGTTTAACAACTGGCTCACAAATTCCTGAAACTTTTACAGTCGGCCTTCACAAGCGGGCATGAGCCTGCTGGGGCACTCTGCTGGCAGGGCAGCCCCATGGCCAGGCCTGTCGGGAGGGTCTGTAGGGCCTGCTCTAGTGCTGTGGCTCCTCCCCCTGCTCTAGGGCTGTGGCTCCTCCCCCTGCTCTAGTGCTGTGACTCCTCCCCCTGCTCGCCCTGTGACTCCTCCCCCTGCTCTGGGGCTGTGGCTCCTCCCCCTGCTCTAGGGCTGTGACTCCTCCCCCTGCTGGCCCTGTGACTCCTCCCCCTGCTCCAGCACTGTGACTCCTCCCCCTGCTCCAGCACTGTGGCTCCTCCCCCTGCTCCAGCACTGTGACTCCTCCCCCTGCTCCAGCACTGTGACTCCTCCCCTTGCTCTGCTCTCTCCCAGCTTTCCTTGTCCCTTCAGCCTGGGCAGGACTGGCTTACTGCAGTGCTATCCCCAGTATGTCTCAATGATTCTCCTTGTTCCTTTGTTGGGTAGCCCAAAGGTGGTATCCTGGGGATGGGGGACAACAAAGCAGACGCCCACCTCCATCTTTTTTTAACTTATCGACCTTCTGCATAAGATGTCATTAGAACTGGGGTCCTCAAACTTTTTAAACAGGGGGCCAGTTCACTGTCCCTCAGGCCATTGGAGGGCCTGACTATAGTTTAAAAAAAAACTATGAACAAATTCCTATGCACACTGCACATACCTTATTTTGAAGTAAAAAACCAAAACGGGAACAAATACAATATTTGTATTTGCATGTGACCCGCGGGCCGTAGTTTGAGGACCCCTGCATTAGAAGAAATGATTCTGAGGCCAGAACCAGAAACCCAGAGGGCATGGCGGGCTCTCAAGAGCAGAAAGATCCTCAGAAAGAGTGACTGCACCCGGGCGCGGCAGGTAGGCGTGGCCTCACCTGTCATAACAATGCACAAGGCCTTGGACCTGGCAATGCCCTGTGAGGTATTTGTCTTAGAGACAGACTCGCACCATGTGAAGTGATGTCTGTGTGAAGTTATTCGTTACAACATCCTTTAGAAGAGCTGACAACGAACACAACCCAAGTGTCATCATTAAGAGATTCATTAAATAGGTCCAGGCACATTCTCAAACGGAACAGTTGCAGCCATTCTTCACAATAATGACATGTAAGGTGCTCCATGATCACGCGTGAAAGCAGACTGGGGGGGAGGGGGAGGAGTCTGCTTCCCCACAGGCCATAAGGAGGGGCCTGCTCTCCCACCTCCTGCTGCATTCCTAGCCCCCCAAGGGCTTTACTGAAAGCATGGGTGTGGGAGAAGCAGGAAGAGGTGTGGGTTTGGGTCTGGGGTGGTCAGGGAAGGCCTCCCTGAAGAAGTGACATTTCCACTGAGACCTGAAGAACGCGTGAGAAGCCAGCCACACGGGAAGAGCGTTCCAGACAGAGAGGAAGGCATGGGCACAGGTCCTGGGCTGGAAGGGCTGGAAGGGCTGTGTGAAACGGCAGCAGGGCCAAGGGTTCCGAACTCTGGGGTTGAGGACTGGGGGACGTTGAAAAGGCGGGCAGAGGACCAGCCACGCAGGGCTTCGATGGGCAGTGTGTGGAGAAACTTGCCTTGGAGCCACTTCCCAGCTGTGTGACCTGAGGCAAGTGACTTAACTGATCTGGGCCTCGGTTTGCTCATGGGGAAAATGGGGAGGAACCACTACACAGGGTTGGGAATGATGTATCACATTGAGAACCCTGCCTGGCGCATGGTAAGCTCTGCAGAAATGCTAGGTGCCATTATTATTATATTATTATTATTATTATTATTCATAGAGGATCCCAGGAGACAGAGCCAGGCCTGGAAACCAAGTCCACTGGCTTGGGGTTCTGGGTCTTTTCCATTCTACCTCTCCCTGCACACACCCTGATTTGGAAAACTGCAGCTGGCAGAGGCCCCGGGTCTGGATCCTGTCCAGGCCTCTAATTGGGAGCTTCCGTGTCTCTAGCACTATGATCGCATCTCTGGAAAGAGGGCTCCGAGTGCCTGCCCACCCCTGCAGGCTTCCAGTGTCCCCGCAGGTGTCCGGGCAGGCCTGAGGCTGCCTCCCGCTCTGGGGGGGAAGGAGCTGGAGAGTGGCCCCAGGCTGTGTGCTGATGGGGTGGTGGCTAAGGGGCCTCAGGGGCCTGGCTGCGGCTCTGAGGGCAGTGGGGAGGCGTCTCGGGTGCTCAGGGACACGGTGACCCTCTGCACGATCCTCCCAGCTCTGGCAGGCATGGGTTGGGCTGAGCCCTGGGTGGCTGCTTGAGTCCCTGGCCTGACCTGCTGGCTCAGGGCAGGCAGCAACTGGCGAGGGAAAGTGCAGCCAGGAGGAGAGGGTAGACTTGGAACAGGACCTGCGGATGCCTCCCAAGCTGGGCCCCAGAATCGCTTTTCCTTCCTTCTAGCTGCTCAGAGTTAACCTTGACTCCTCTTCATTCACACCCCAACCCATCAGCAGGCCCCACCAACTCGACCTGCAGATGCACTTGGAATGTGACCACTCTGCACCACACCCAGACTGCTGCCAGCCTCCCAACCACAGCCCATCCTCCAACAGCAGCTGGCACAATCACAGGAAGCCAGGTGGCATCCCTGCTCCTGCAGTGACTTCTCACCCAGAGTATAAACCAGTCTGGTCTGCCCCTCCCATCCTGGCCCTCCTGGGCCCCTTGCTGCCCCCCAAACACTCCCACTACAGGGCCGTGCACACTGTTCCCTGGGCCTAGACCAGTGGTTCTCAACCTTCCTAATGCCGCGACCCTTTAATACAGTTCCTCATGTTGTGGTGACCCCAACCATAAAATTATTTTCGTTGCTATTCATAACTGTAATTTTGCTTCTGTAATCAATATGTAATTATATATGTGTTTCCTGATGGTCTTAGGTGACCCCTGTGAAAGGGTTGTTCGACCCCCAAAGGGGTCACGACCCACAGGTTGAGAACCGCTGGCCTAGACAGCTCTTCCTTGACTGCCACGTGACTCGTTCCTCAGTTCATTCAGGTTTTGGCTCAAGTGAATTCTGTGGCCAGAGTACCCCATATAAAGCAGTAAATCCTACCCTCCTTAGCCAGCTGTGTTCGACATTGCCCATGCCATCACATTACATACTGCATGCTTACTTGTTCATTTTGCCTGAACCCCCCCCCCCCCCCCCCCCCCCCCCCCCCCCCCGCCCCACACACACACACACTGGGATGGATGCAAGTTCCCAGAGGGCAGGCTGTTTTCTGTTCTGTTCCCTAGTCCAGGTCAGCTAACTCATTAGTCAACAGAGCCAAATATCAACAGTACTTCTTCAAAATAGACTCGCCCAGGCTGAAAACCGACTTCTGCGCATGGGCCACGAAGTTTCAATCACACTGTACACGCGCCCGCACGTGGTATTTTGTGGAAAAGCCACACTCAAGGGGCCAAAGAGCCGCATGTGGCTCGAGAGCCGCAGTTTGCCGACCACGGCCCTAATCCATCTCAAGCCTAGTATAGGGTCTAGCACATAATAGGTGCTTAACAAATACCACTGCATAAATGGAGCCGTGAGCATTCCTTAAGCAAGGCACCACGAGGGCCAGTCTCCTGGGCTCCTTCCTCTGGGACTGCCCTTTCTGTCCCTGGTGACACAGTGTATGTGTGGGGTGGGGGGGATGCCTTCAAGCCCAGGCTTTCCCTCCAGCAGAGGCCCAGACAATAGAGTGGGAGCCAGGAGGGCGGAGCTGGGCCTCTTTCTGGCCATTGATTGGGCAGGTCTCATTTCATTCATCCACCCAGCGGGGCTAGTGCTCAGCTCAGAGCTAGAACATGGTGCTACGCCTGGGGGGCTCAGGGATCAGGGGAGGGGACTGCGGCGAGCAAAAGGCAAATGAAAAACAGATGAGAAAGCCTGTGGCCCCAGCTAGCAGAGTCGGGCCATTTTCTGCAGAAGGAAGAGGAAGCTGGGGGGAGGGAGACTGCCTCTGGGAGGGGCAGTGTTGGCAGAGCCAGCGGCTGCTCTCCACGGGGCATTCCATCTCAGCTGTCCCAGAAGTCAGCTCTACCCCCCCTCCCCCTTTCTAATATCAATGGCTTGGGGGTGGTGGGAGTATGTGATAGGGATTATTGGTCAAGCATGGAAGTTTATCCACCTGTAACAACGCACACCCCATACAGCTCTGAGTTCAGACACCATCATATCTTGGAGAGGAGACGGGGAGTAGGGGGCTAAATGGTGGCCCCCAAAAGATATGTTGAGGTCCTAACCCAGGAACCTGTGAATGTGACCTTATTGGGAAAAGGGGTCTTTGCAGACATAATCAAGCTAAGGGTCCTTATAAGAGGCAGGGAGATCTGAGACACAGGGAAAGCTACTCGAGGGAGGAGGCAGAGCCCTGAGCGATGCAGTCACAAGCCAAGAAAGCCTGGAGCCCCGAGGCCCTGGAGGAGGCAGGGAGGACCCTGCATAGAGCCTCTGGAAGGATCCAGACCTGCCCGCGCCTTGATCTAGGGCTCTGACCTCTGGAACTGAGAGAATAAATGTCTGGGTGTCAGCCCCTCCGTCCCCAGTTTCTGGCCATTTGTTGTGGCAGCCCAGGCCACTCCTCCAGGAAGGACTGCAGGGGATTAAAACCTGGCTGAAAGGTGATTTTGTTTAGGATTAGCTTTCCTTCCAAGTTTCAGGTTTGGGCTTAAGTGTGGTTCCTGCCTAGCTACGTACCTCACTGCCCTTTCTGGGAGTTGGGGAGGCATGGTGCCTCCACAGGCAGAGAATGAGGTTCCCTGCAGCGAGGCCCTGGTGCCTCTCCCCTCCCAGAGCCCAGCTCCGAGGTTGCCCAAGGACAGGGACGCAGGGCATGTGGCGCAGCGGGCCTGCCTGACCTTGTCTGCCCAGGAGCTTTGCTGTCAACCTTGGAGGCCATTGAAAGCAGGAAAACAGATCGTAGGGGAGTGGCGCTCTACCAATTATGGCGAGGGCCCCTGCCCCCCGCTCCAGGTGAATCTGAGTGTGCAAGGGGCGTGCTGCTCCCTAGAAAGGAGATGGGGGGGGGGGGGACCATTTACGTACAGAGCATTCACCCTGCCCACAGAGCTTAGCATGTCACGTGCAATACTTCACAGGGCGCCAGCTTCCTTCCCAAGGTCACCCCCCCAGTCAGTGGCAGGGCTGGGCTCAGAACCCGAGGAGCTCAATCTTGGCAGAGCAGCTGAGAAGGGATAAAAGGGGCTCCTGACCAAGCCAAGGGCCCGGGGTGCGGGAGGGGTGGCAGAGGTCAAGGGTTCGGGGGAGCAGGAGTGGGCTGGAGTGACCTGACAAGGCCAGGCTAACCCAGATGTGGGTACTGCCATGCTAGCGGTGTGTTCTGGGGGTGGGGCTGGTGGGACTCTGATTTGGGTCTGGGGGTGGGACTGAGTTCCAGGTGCTGCCCATGGGCAGTCCCTGGTGTGGGCGCAGAGAAACCAGGGCTCACACCGTCCATCGCTCTGCCTTCGCTCAAAGGGAAGGGAGCGCACTGCGAGTGCAGGGAGATCCCTGGTGGGGTCAGCTGGACAGAGAGCGCCAGGCTGGGAGGCAGTGCGAGCAAAGGCTGGTGTGAGGCTGCAGCGGGGGTGGGGGAGGTGGGGTGGGGGCCTTGGGCATCTGCCAGGTCTGCAGTTTTTCTGCAGGACTCTAGGCCCCACTGAAGAACAGAGGTTCAGTGTGCATGTGTGGGGGAGGGGGAGGTATGTGAGAGGGGGCTCGTTCACCACATGTCAGGCTCCGCCCCAGCCTAGACTCCAGTCAGAAAGCCCAAGGCCTAGCGGAGTCAGCCTGACAGAGCCCAGGCGAGCACTGCCCTGTCTCCCAGGCCCGGTGGCGGGTGGGCGGGCACTGGCGAGGACTGCTCCTCAAGAAGGGGTGGCATTGGGGCCAGTGCTCTGGAAGCCACCCGCTCCTAGCTGCAATGGGAGTGAGTGCGCCATTGTGTGGCCTGGTGACAATGGCCAGTGGCGTGTTTTAACCACCTTCTGCACATGGGGTGTGTGCTGGGGCGTCCCACGGAGGAGCGCCCTTCACCCTTCAGGCAGCCCTTTGAGGGAGGAACCAGACTTGGCCCCTTTACTATTGGGGATACTGAGGCTCAGGGGTTGCCGGATGACAAACATGGTGCTGGGGTTCTCACCCAGGCTCCCTGACTCTACAGCACGATTACCAGTCCTCACTCCAGGGCAGAGCCACGCTCTGGAGACCCTCCTCCTCTCTGGCCCCCATACTGGACCCCACGGCTCCCCTAAAGAAGGCCCTCCAGGCCTCTGGCCCCCTCCTTACCTGATAATAAAGGCGGGGTGCTGTGGGGCTGACAGGTGACCGGCACTAGATGGAGAGGTGCAGGCACGGGGGACTTGCCCTCCTCCAGGGGCCCCACCTGGGTGTGGCAACAGGAAAGTTGGGGGACAAGGGGCCAGCCTGGCCTGTTTGTTGCATCACAAAGTCCTGCCTAGTCTGGCTGGGTGCTTAGTAGGGGGAAGGCTCAGAGGGGCCCTAGTGGCCTGCCCAGGCCCAGCTCCCTCCATAGTGGCCCCACAGAGCACTCAGTCTCAGTGGGGGCACCTTGAAAATGGGCACATCTCGCCAAGGTAAGTCCAAGGCAAGAGGTTGCCAGGTGAGAGGCCCTGCAATTGGGGCTTCAGAACTCTGGGCAGGGACAGGTGTTACTAGGGCCAGCCAGTGCCATCACCTGCTTGCAGCCTGGGCTGGGGCCCAGGTCTGAACCTCTGCAAGCTGTGTGTGTGGGACTGCACCCAGGACCCAGGCCTGTGTGCCCCGGGCATCTCAGACAGGCGGCCGTCCACACCTGCGGCCGGCAGCTGCCTTTCTCTACTTACTGGAGCTTTCTGGGCAAGAAGCTAGATCGCAGAGCCTTCCAAAAGGAGGCGGAGCCAGTAGCTGCCCTACGGCAGACGGCAGACGTGAGAATAGACTGGGTGCGGGAGGAGGGGGTCCCAGATGCCAGAGTGGCCACTGACATTCAGAAGGGCTGCAAATCATCTCGTTCAGCATCCCCAAACTTTCCCCCCAGCAGCTGCAAAGGCTTTTAATCAACAAAATCTCACTTGGAGTATCAGCATCACATATTCTAAAGTAAAAAAATTATTTTACTGGTTTATATCTGTTTTTTGTTTATATCTGTTTTATAAATTAAAATAAATACACTTACTTACTGTAAATTCAGTAATGGCCACCCAGCTCACAAGTAATGATGCCAGGATTAGAACCATATCTGGGTTTAAATAAAATGCATCCAAGCCTGTGTCATAGCCAACAGTCCTTTTTAATCACAAAATTGAAAACAACTTTAGGAGCTATGGTTTGGCTATGTCTGAAGGCCACCAATATAACAAAGATGGCCAAACAGAGTCATGTCTAGGGCTGGTGAGTTTGGCTGAGTAATAAAGCACAGGCAGGCATAATCCATAATTTACACCGTCCTGTGGGAAGCCAGGCTTGGTCCTGCAGGAATCGTTGGCTTTCCTCTCAGGGAAAGGAAGGACCTAACAGCTGAATGGATCTGTCTTCCTCTCACCTCATCTCTCCTGCCACTCGAATCCTCCCTCTGCTCTGAAGCAGTGTCACTGTCTGCAGGAAGCGGGGGTGGGGGGTACAGCACCACCTACGGCCTCCCCTGCCTTTGGGCACACTGGCCTTTGACTCAAGGACATAAAGCAAGCGACGTGGAGCATGTTTCTCTGGGCTTGGCCGATGTTGGTGCATGGGTGGAGGTTTAGTTTGGAGGGACAAAGGTGTCAGGTGTCCGTTAATCAATTTCTCCTGTGTGTGTGTTTGCCTGGGTCTAAGGCCAGGACTATTGTCACTGTTGTTTTTAATACATCACACTCTTCTGAAGTTCAGCTCTCAGCTGCTTCACTGGAGGGTGGTGGCTGCATGATCCTGAGATCTTGGGTAGAAACCTTAACTTTTAGCAACAAGGCTATTTGGAAATAGCAAACATTGGAAAGGAGGGGTTTGGGACGTCTGGTGCTTGTTCTGACAAGCTGATCTGTGTGGCTGCACAGTACAGAGAGCTCTTTTTATGAGCCACGCTGATAAAAAGCTGCAAATTATTATAGGTTTAGAGAGTTCTCTCAGGGTGCTCAATTCAACAGATTTTGGGAGAAGCTGGGGTATTCTGAAGGTTTGATGAAGTTGAGATTAGCTTGTATCACAAGCCGGCAGGTTGGTGGCACCAATATTTGATAGATCACACTGATGAATAGATTGTTTTCGCTTCAGTTAAAAGTTACAAATATGATTTTTAAGTGAAAGCTTAATAAAGTATTCGTGGAGCTCCGGAAGGCCCAGAGCCTGGCCAGCCGCCCCCCATCACGGTGCCAGGTCCCACTGGGAAGCCACCGTCTCCGGCCACCGAGGGCAGTTCCTCTGGCCAGGAGCCAGGTTCTGAGTTCTACCTGCAGGTGGCTTTCCTCAGCTCCTCGTAGTTGTTGCTGGGCTCTTGGGAACATACCTGTAGCACCAGCCTTCGAGCCCAAGAGAGAAGTTCACTCTGCGTCCAGAGACAGGATCCTTCAAAGTGCTTCCCTTGTGAGATGGGTGCTACTCTGGTGGCTCCTGGACAAAGGGATCATCTCGTTTCATCCTTTTCCAATTTTTGTTCTTTTGAAAGTCTCTCGAGGACCTTTTGCGTCTGTGGGGAAGTTATCCTAGAGGCAGGAGAGCAGCAGGCTCGGGCGGGCAGCCCCAGATCCATGCCCTTGTGAGAGAACGGGGAGCCTGATGTGTAGGATCTGGGTACAGGTTTAATACCAGGGTCGGTTTATACCAGTTAACTTAGGTTAAGCTCCAAGTTCAGGAAAGGAAGAGACAACACTGCCATCTAGTGGCAAATGGGGTGGACAGCGCACACAATGACAGCTGATTCGGATCCAGTTGTTCCGGTCAGAACCATTTTTAGCATCAGAATGAGTCTCTGACCCCATGTGACAGTGGCCCACGGCAGCAGGGGGTTTGCAGGCTCCTTGCTCTCCAGCCAGGGCACCGTCACCACCCAAGGAGCCAGCTGCCACGTGCAGGCACCACGCTACACTCCACCTGCCTATCTCCTCAAGTCCTCCCAGTCCCAGGAGGGAGCCAGTGACATCAGCATTCTGCATAGGGAGCTGACGTGGGTGCAGACCTGTGTTCACAGCCAGGCGGGCAGCCCCACTTCACCTGGGGGGAAGGGGACACTGTCTAGTTTGAGAGGTGTAAGTGGGACTGCAGAGAAGTGTGGCTTTCTAATTTCCCTTTGTGTGTGTTTGAAGGGAACTTCCCTGATAGGCCTTGGTCACACAGCAGTTCTGTAAGAGCAGGGCTCCTCCCCTGCAGCTTTGTCGGGGCTGCCTGGCTGGGAGGCAGGTCAGTGTGGTGGAAACGCACGCTCTTGCGCTGGTCCGCCCTCGCCAGCTGCTCGGCCCTCTCTGAGCCTCGGTTTCCTCATCTGCCAGTGAGAAACACTCCCTCAGGCTTCAGTGTGGAGAATATCTGGCCCAGAGCAGATACTGTTTCGTTCTCCTTTGCTGGATGACTAAGTATTAACTATTTGGTAAATGCAAATGTAATTCAGAAAAAAAGAGAAAAAACCAAAAGTGCAAGAGACCTGGGGTTCACCTCTACAGATTTTGCTAAATTGAAAATAATGCAGAACTTTCTGCAGTGAGGAGAAACCACTTGGGCTGCTTTTGTTTCTAAGAATAGATAAAAATGGATCTGATATTCCAATGAGTGTCTTAGAATCCAATTAGAAATCAGAAAGAGATGTTTGCTCCATTTAAGTCTTAAGTGCACCTTATGCTTAATTTCAAACAAAGCCCAGAATAAGCTGATGCAAAATGTTAAAGAGATACCAACTCCTTTTAAGCCACATACTGAACAAGAAGTGGCCCCTTTTCGCAGGAGTGTTATGTCCTCAGAGGACCAAGGGAGGGCAGAGCAACACAACCCTTAGCTGCTATACTTCTGGATCCAGGGAGGATCCAGCTCTGGGAGAGGAAGGGAGAGATGGAGGAAAGGGGAAGGCAGGCATCAGAGTGACTCCAGCCCACCAGGCAGAGCTGGTTGGGGGCTGTTGGACAAGGCAGCAGCTGGGAGAGTGGGCCATGCTGCTTAGTTGGGTCCCCAACTGGAATTGGGGTGCTTAGTTACCAGGGGTGCTGAGAATGCCTCATGCAATGAACAAAGTAGAAATTCCTGGGAACAAATTACTCCACTTAGTCACCTTGTAGAAACTGTGAACAGAAGCCAGAAAACAGCCAAACACTGACAAAGACGGGGATGACAGATCCCAGAACCTACATAAAGCAAGTGCAACAAAGTCCAGAGATCTGGCTCGTGTGGCTCAGTGGTTGAGTGTCGACCTATGAACAAGGTCAGGGTTTGATTCCCAGTCAGGGCTCATGCCCAGGTTGCAGGCTTGATCCCAGGAGGGGGGCGAGCAGGAGGCAGCCAATCAATGATTCTCTCTCATCATTGATGTCTCTCTCTCCCCCTGGCCCTTCCTCTCTCTGAAGTCAATTAAAATATATATTAAAAAAAAAAGTCCAGCCCTAACTGGTTTGGCTCAGTGGATAGAGCGTCGGCCTGCGGACTGAAGGGTCCCAGGCTCGATTCTGGTCAAGGGCATGTACCTTGGTTGCAGGCACATCCCCAGTAGGGAGTGTGCAGGAGGCAGCTGATCGATGTCTCTCTCTCATCCATGTTTCTAACTCTCTATCCCTCTCCCTTCCTCTCTGTAAAAATCAATAAAATATATATTTTTTAAGAAGTCCAGATGTCTGAACATTTGTAATAAGGACAGTAACTGCACTTATATAAAGCATTCAAGTGCACAGTTACTGTCCTTATTACAATGCTTTATATATGTCGTTTTCCTTGACCCTCTCAGTAGACCCTGAGGTAGGTGCTGTGGTTACACACATTTATAGACAGAAAACTGAGGCAAACAAGAGCAGGTGTCTTGCCCCAGGCTACCCAGCCAGGGAGTGGTGGCGCTGGGATTTGACCTGGGCACTGGCTGGAGCCAAAGCTGGTAGACTCAACCATTATGCCATGCATTGTCTTCCAGAACAAAAGGGGACCCATGAACAAGTCAGAGCAGGTTGGCCCCGAGTCCGTTATCGCCGCTTGAACCAGAATTATTCCGAATTCTGGCAGAGCCCACAACTGGGGTCTGTCTGAATTACAGACACCAAGGCAGTGAGAGATGAGGATACCTGTGGTGGTGGGGGAGACATCGAGGAGGAACAGGCTCTACGGGATGGTAGTGGAATATGGCTTCAGCCTTGAACCTGGGGAGCTATGGAAACCACAATGACAATTTATTGAGCATCTACTATGAGCCTGTCACACTGTAGGGCATTTTTCAGAGGATTGTGGTCAGAGGGATTGTTAGGGTCCGCTAAGAGCAATGGGATGGAAACCAGGCCTTGGAGACAGCGCCTACACCCAGAGCTACTGGGTCGCCTTGTGATGATGACACCTGGGCAACAGGCAGGGCTCTCCTGGAGGATGTGAATTTCCAATGCTAATATCAGCTGAGTAACCAAACTTGGCCACTGATACAGCCTCCTGCTCTGCTGTGATCATTGTGCAAAGGACAACATATGTACAACTGGGCAGTCTAATCATCCCTCAGAGGAAGTCGGAGCCAGGCCTTCTGCTTCTAGGGGCTGTAGGGTAAGTGTGAGAAGCAAGCAATGAGGGGTTTCCTGAGACATTCATGAGGTGGGGAATTCTGGCTCAGTGCATCGTAAGCTCTTCCCTTCAAGTGATTTGGACTGAGGCACGGGGAAGGAGGACCCATCCCCCTCAGTCCATTCAAGCTGCTATGAAATACCACTGGCTGGCTTATAAGCAGCAGAAATTTCTTGCTTACAGCTCTGAAGGCTTCAGCATGGTCGGGTGAGGGCCTCTCCTGGATGGCGGAACGGGTGAGGGAGCTGTTGGGGTCTCTTTTATAAGGGCACTAATCCCATTCATGAGGAGTCTATCCTTATGACCTAATCACCTCCCAAAGGTCCTACCCATTAACACCATCATCTCCAGGGGTTAGAATTTCCACATGTAAATTTTTTTTTGGGGGGGGGGGGGGCACAAACATATAGACTATAGCACCATCCATATCCACTCACCTTCTCTATGGCACGCCTGCTGCAGAGCAGCTATTGATCTTGGAGCCTGGGGGTAACTAATAGGGGTGGAAACTCTGGTGCAGTAGTGGTTACAGACACTCGAAGGGCATGGGGCACTGGCAGACCCCATCACCACCATGAGGAATTCTGTATTTAAAAGGGGGCCCAAAGGGATGCCAGGACTGCTGACCAGGATTCTGCAAGTAACACTAGAGCCCAAGGGCTTTCAGGATTAGCTCAAAGCAACGCAAAGAAGCATGAGACAGCTTCGACCAGGATTCAGAAAAAGCAAAAGTTCTCATAGAGACTACTGCTATGCTGACTATCACATGCAGAACATGACAGGGAAGGACAGGGGACAGCTGTGGAAGATGACAAGCAAGGAAGGCAAGGTGACCTCTCTGCCGAGTACAGCACAAACACTGCGAACAGCCATGCAGACACACACACCTGCCCTCCATCCTGTAACCATGGTATCATTTCTCTCTACATCTCTGATGAAGGCCACACACTAGGGCCTCTTCATGCAGCCCCCAAACATGCCAACGGGCTGGCTGGGGACCAAAGGCGCAGCTGACATTTCAGAGCTGATTCTAGCTTTAAGGTCTCAGATCTCAAAGACAACCACCATGTGATCTTAAATGTGTTTAATGCTTTGCAGAACAAACATGTTCTTTACTATTAAGTTCATTATGAACTTGAATCACTAAAAATTGTAAAGTCCATAACTGATTTTAAGCCCTAAGCAACACCACCTTTGGTGTTCAGTGATTTAACTTAGTAAACTCTGTGCAAAGTCATGAACCTTTCCATACATTTTCAATCTCCAAAATATAACTAGTAAGTTGCAGCATAGCCCTCTGTCCCTTTGCCAAGAGTGGAGAGCAATGGCTCAAGTCACCATGGCTGAATTATGTTCTAAGCTTAAAGAAAAACCTGCTCTCACCGGGGCCATGTGCCTGCATCCTTGGGAGGCTGACCGATCCACCTGGGATGACAGCCGGCAGAGGCTCCAAAGCTTTCTGAAGCCACAGGTGCCACAGCACCGACCCTGGGCAGGGAGCCAGGCCAAAGGCAACAAGAGAATCTTTGGGAGAAAGCACTGCATCCCCGCCCAGTCTGTGTCCACCTGTACCTGCCACCGTCTCAGTCAGGGCCCGTACCTTTCCTTGCATCATGGAAGTTAGGGCCCGGCCTGCCAGTGTCACCCTGCTGTGGGCAAGAGAACACAGTGTCACTTCGCTTTACTAAAAGAGTTCTTCCCTTTTGATACATCATCACCACCACCACCCGACCCCCCCAGAAAATTATCCTTTTCCGAGCCGGGACGTTACATCTGCTTCAGGCAAGGTTTAAAGTTTGCTGTTCTTCTGGAACTGGGCCACCAGGTTGAGGACCTGCTCAGAAGCCTTGATGTTCTTTGAGCCGAGGTAGGAGGTGCTGTTGGTGGCCGTCTCCTCCAGGAAGTACCGGTAGTTGACCATCATGCCACACGAGCCAGTGATGCCCTTGAAGCTGAGGTCTGCCATCCAGTTGATGCGCCACATCACAGCCCCGTTCTGCAGGTGGAAGTTTGCCACGGGGTTCAGGGCGTAGCCCCGGTGCTTCTCTCCATACAAGTACCAGGCACAGAGCCTCATCAAGGGGGCCTGGAGCGCCTTGGCCAGCTTCTCGGACGTCACCCACTCGTTACTGCTGAGAAGGGCCTTGAGGGTCTCATTAAGGGGACACCCTGTGACCGCAGAGATTTCTTTATACTCAGAATCTGTAAATAACTCACTCCTCCCATGATCCTTTGCTTGTGAGTTCAGAAGCCCCAGGAGCCATTTGGTGAAGCCAGGGATAGGAGACAGACTTGAAAATGTCCCAAGGTGAGGAAACTCTTTCTGTAAGGCACGTAGGGTGGGGAAAGGAGGTGGAGAGAACACACACACAAAGAGAATTCAGCAGGGGTGTCACTGACCCAGAAGTACCTGTCCATTTATCATTTATGTACCATTAGCCTGGGTATGCTGTGTGGCTTACAAAGTGACGTTTGATATGCACTGACTTTCTTCTTTCAAAGAACATTATGCATCTGACGTGGGCCAGGCCCTGGAGGCATCCTGAGCCCCCAGGCAAGCCTTTAGGTGGTGTCTCCATCTGCACCATGGAGAGGGTGGCAAGTCGGGGAACGGCGGGAAATCAGAGCCATGCTGCGAAGTGGGACCTGGTGTACAGTCTTCTGACTGTAGAGTGTGTCTTTCTGGCATACATTCTCCACCCATAGATATCTGTGCAGCCACACAATCTGGTTTGGTGCTTGGCACACAGTACCCAGTGACTGTTCGTTGAATAAATAACTGATTTCCCAGCTATACCACAGTAGGTGCAGGATGGGATAGAAGGGGAGGCAATGGGTCTTTTTCCACATCAGCCATACAGGTCAGTCATTATTATTCAAATTACAGAGATCTCAATGATCATTTTAAAAAATCCAGTATTTCTGGTTTATAAATGTAATATATATGCTCACTACAGAAAAAATTTTTAAAGATTTCTGACAGAAGCAAAGAAAACCATAACACTCTGAGACAACCACTCTCAATAGACAGAGTATAACTCCTGGTCTTTCTCTAGGCAATTTTCACATGGGTAAGACTGTTATTTTATATCCTGCTTTATGAACCTATATCATGACCATTTTCTCATTATCATTACAATTCAAAAACAATTTAAACAACAGAATATCCAAAGGTGAGACTATCGCATTACTTTCCTAACCACGCTGTCACCGGGCATTGAAGTGGCTGTTAGTGTTTGCTGGCAGAGCCCCGACGAGCACTCCTGTGCACGAGGGGATACGCTTCCTTGAGATCCTCTCTGATGACTCTCCGGCGCAGAGCCAAGTGGTGGCTGAGCAGCCAACCGTCAGGATAGCTCCTGGGCCGAGGGGCTCACTCTGACTGAGAAACAGAGCCTGTGGGTGAGTCCCCAGGACCCCGGATTCTGCCCCCTTTGATCGCCTGTCTTACAAAGTCACCCTCTTCCTGCCCCATTCATTTACACCTTCAGCAAAGAAGAAAGAAAGAAGTTGATATTAATTAGACGTGGCTTCTTACCACCTCTGGGGAAAAGAGACAGAGTGATTCTAATGAAGCTGATATGCATCTGAGTCCTCAGATTTAAAATTGATTATGAATTTAATACGAAGCACATACACATTTTAATTCCACTCCGTCTCTAAGGAAGAACTTGGGTTGCAGCTGTGTTGAAACTACCCAAAGCGGAGAACATCACTCTCAGAGCCAATTATTAACAGTCCAATTATTTTACCTAATAATTAGATTCTACTCATTATAGTTTACCCTAGCCCCTGATGAGACAGTTTTAAAAAGCCTAGACCCAGAGTGAACCTGAACAGTGCTGCTGTAGGATGGTTAAAGTATTTTTAAAAGCCAGTCTTTTGTAAGCTGTCTGGTCTAACCTCGACACTCCCTCTAACGATGAGAAAGCCCAAGCTGATGAAACCTCAGGGGTCAGAAGCCTGGAGAGTGGGTGAGGGTGGGTGGGCACAGTCAGGTGTGGCTAGAATGACCATACAATGTATCATCCAAACTGGGACAGGTGAGAGTGGAAGGCGGCACTCCTATTGATTATGCTGCGACAACACGTGCAAATCAGAATCCAAATCCCTGAGAAGCTGATGTCCTCAGAACACATCTGCATTTGTGGCCAAGGAAGAAGCTCGTTTCTTGACACCATTTTCTCCTCCCCTGAGTGGTTTCAGGGCTCCCAGGAAGTGCCTCTGGCACTTTGCTAAACCCTCTTCCTTACCCCCAGCTCATATCGCATCCCTTGCCCATCACCAATCCTAGGACCTGGTCACTGACGGCACTGCAGCCGGGGCGCCTCACTCACCTGCAGCTCCTTCACCACGCGCTTTATGAGGAAGGTCCCCAGCTCCACCCCCTGCAGGCCTTGCTGGGTCAGACTGATGGAATAAAATATGGCGGCGGCGATTTTGTTCTTCTCCTCTGTTTCTGCCGGAGGACACTCCTTCACGATTGACTGCAAAACACGAATGATGGTGGTGAGCGGGCTTGGATGCTCTCACATCCTGCACCTCACCCGTTCACTTCCGGCCATGAGACATCCTCTCAGGGTGTCCCCCTCAAGGACCAGGCTCTGAAGACTAAACACTCCTGAAATCTGGTCTGGTATCTCCCTGAAGGTGGCAACGGCACAACTTCCCTGGGTTGTGTGCTCAATGTCACGTCATTTCGCTCTCCTTGAAAGTCTCGTGCAAACCTTGTTGAATAGCAATTTATGTCCTTTTTGTCCTTTTCAGGCCGCTGTGCAAACTGAAATGTGATTAATCTGCTCCCCTTCAACACCCAGAGAGAACACCGACCCTTCGTCTAGGCCACCTGCCCCTTTCTGTAAGGCCTGCTTGCTCCCCGCTTTAGTTATTTGCACTCCTTTCTCGGAACTATAGTGTTTTCCATCTCTCAAGAGACCAGTGAGTCCTATATACTTTGTCTTTCAAGAAATTTACCTTTTCCTGACTTTTCTATGTACCTTTTAAAAAAATATATATTTTATTGATTTCAGAGAAGGGAGAGATAGAAACATCAATGATAAGAGAGAATCATTGATTGGCTGCCTCCTGCACACTCCCTACTAGGGACCGAGCCAGCAACCCAAGTATGTGCCCTTGACTGAAACAGAACCCAGGGCCTTTCAGTCCAAAGGTCGACGCTCTACCCACTGAGCCGAACCTGGTAGGGCTATGCACCTTTTTTATTTTGTGCCACATTCTTGTTTTTCCTTGAACAAATATGAGATATGACTTGCCACGTCTGATTTTATTAGCTTTGAGTTTTGACTACGTTGTTTTTTGAACCCTAATACTCTGCAGGTCACTTGACAATAGTGGAATAGCGGGTGGTTACCTTTTAGTTTGCTTTGATGAAGGCACCAGCTTGCTTCTGAACACAGTTACACTACTCTAACTTCCATCAGCTACATTTGATTCCTAAAGTTGGGGGTGGTTGACCTAGAGCCCATGATGAGGCCTGGGAGTCCACAAATTTTCTGAAATTCTGGATGGAATGTGCAGGTTTGCACTATGTCCCTGGGGAAATGTCCTTGGCTTTCATCCCCTTCAGATGCTCAAAGAGTCTTTTCTGTGACTCCTGAAAAGGTAAGAACTGCGGCCGTAGGAAAGTGGGGTAGACAGTGAAACAGGCAGTGCCACCTCCTGGGGCTGAGGCCAGGCCTCTCTCCTACACCCGTGCTACAAAGGACAGACCTCACTTTCCATCATTATTAATCTTCATCTTGGTGATTTATTTACTTTGCTTTTCAAGAATTCTGTAGGTTACCTTGTGGTTCCTTATTCAAAAATTTCCGGCAACTCCTTTTTTAAAGTTTTCAAAATAAAAGTGAATCTTTCTTTGGTTATACAAATGAGATACACATAGTGTGCAAGAGGCAAAAATAAATACACAAAAAAGGAATCGCAAATTACTCCAAAACCTAACACCAAGTCCTGCTGTTAGCCATTTGATGAACAGAACTTTCCAGGCCTGTCTCCTTGGCTATAGGTAGGTATACAACACAAAACTGTGTATTCACGTAATTCTCTCACAGGCCCAGATGCTCAATTACACACACACACACACACACACACAGACACACACACACACACACACACACATGGTGGCTGCCCTAAGGGCTTTGGCTAGAATCCCAATCCCACCCTTAATTATTCTATCATCACAGGCAAATGACTAAAGTTCTCCTAAGCCTCAGTTTTCTTAGGTCTAAAACAAGGACAATCATTGATAATACTAGAAATACCTAACTCACAGAGTGCTGTGAGCAGTAATGCATGGAAAGTGCTTCGAGGGCTGACAGACACTGAGCAAATGCTCAATCAATATTATAAATAAGATCATACTGCACACGCTATTCTGTAAGCTGGTTTTTCTATGCACTAGTTTGTCAATGTTGGCTTTCCATGTCAAAAACAGAAAACGAAATCAGTACCTAAATACACTCTTCTGCCCCCATGCGCCTGCAGGAATGTCCCATGCATGAGGATGTACCAGATGGATATGCCATCATGTCTCTAACGCACCCTCTACAGGTGGAGCGGTCATCATTTCCAGCCTTTCAACACTGTACAATGCCGAAACCACCTGCACTCTTACATCTGAGTATCTCCCCAGGATAAATTCCTGAGAGTGACATTTTTTTTTTAAGGAAGACTGGTTGAAAGTTTATTTGAAAAGAATCCCCAGATCTCTTCCCCAATTTCCTGATGTGAGGCAACTGACCCTCACCCAGGGAAAGACTGGAGTTTTATTCTTTTTTTTTTTTTCTGGGGAGTTTTTTTTTTTTTTTATTTAAAAAAAATTTTTTTTCATTGATTAAGGTATTACATATGTGTCCTTATCCCCCCATTGCACATTTTATATTTTAATAGATATCACCAAACTGTCCTCAGAGAGCTAGTAATAATTCTGGTGTGAGAGTATGCCAACTCTTTAAAACACAAAATCCTAAGGAACTTCTCCCTGGTGATCAAGAACACCTGCTCATTTGCCTGCTCAATTTCTCTACCTTCTGATACTAGAAATGCCACCCAGAGGGCCCATCCTGTGACCTGGTATCGTCTCTCCAGCTTCCGAACAGGCCATTTCCATGCCAAAGCCTTTGCCCACCACAGCCTCCTGGTCTAAGCAAACCCGCTGTGATCCAGGTGTCCCTACCTTCCCTCACCTGTCTTTACTTCGTCGAGATCTGCTCGATTCCCAGTCCCCACACTGGTTCTTCTGCCCCCATGCGTCTGCAGGAATGTCTCAGACATTCTCGCCCACTCCTTAAGGAGAAGCCAAGCTTGCCGCAGGCAGTGTCTGTCAAACATGGCCCCCATCACCTCCATTTGATGAACAGACCTGGCAGAGTTCTAGGCCTGTATCAGACACACAGCACTGAGTCTCTTTTTTAATCACATGTTGTTTAAAACTACCCACAGGCACTTAACAAATGCTGAAAAGATGAACCATGCCCCCTTCCTTCTCTTCTGCCCTCACAACTCTTTTCTGCCCCAAAGATGTTCTGTAATAGACTTCAACCCTGTCTCAACTCCAAGTCAGTAGACCCAGATGAATGCTGTCCTTATTTCAAAACTGTCTACATACTACCCATCTACATTCTGTAGCTACTAAATTAGAGGTTTTATCCAGCAATTCAAAAATCCACAAAAGCCTAAAGCTTCTGAAAAAGGGCATAAAACCAAGTTTAAAAACCTTAAGGGCTCCGTAGGATGCCTGCCTGCCCTGAATTTACGCCCGCAGGTACCTGAATGTTGCTGGAGATGTCACTGGTCAGTGCCACATGCAAGACCACCAGGGGCTCCTCGGGGGTGGAACAGTGAGAAAAGAAGTAACATCTTCTGTATGGTCCGACACGTTGTTTTATATCCATCCAATTCTTTACAGGGTGCACAGCCTCAGACCTGATAAGATTGTAATGAGGTAAGACAAATGTTCAATTATAAGTTAAATAATCATTGCTGATTCTGATTCATATTACTCACTAAAGTCAAATAAATCCTTTAAATATAGCTTCAATAGCCTCTTCAGGAAAATTTAAAGAAAATTATTTTAATGTGAAACAGCAGACTAAAAGGAACTACAATTAATGACCACTTTACACGCAAAACTGTGCTCTAATTTTTAATACCCGGTGTGAAGATTAGTTTGCGAGGTCCCTGGGAAGCAGTTATGCAGCAGATTGTAACGCAGAAACTAACCAGATGCTTAGGCGTTGAACATGCTATGTCTTTTATTTCCTTTGAATCTGCAGTTTGAAGTCAATGTTGCAAACACAGGTCTCTTGGTTCCCTTTGACTAGCAACCTCAGCCACCCACTGTTCTGTCTTCAACATGTGCAATGGCAACAGTGTCTCGAGTCGGTTACAGCTCAAATAGTACAACATTTTCCAAACCTTAGATCATGTAAGGCAGCACGAAGTGTGAAGATCCCGAGGCGGGAAGAGCTGCCCATTTGTGAGAACAACCATGACATATTAGGCTGCATTTTATTGTGTCTTTGACATGTTGGAATTATGTTCAATATTGTTAATTTAGAGGTTTTTATCCCAGGGAGAAATTTTAATGATGAGATAGATGCTGTTTAGATTAATGCAAATACTCGGTCCAGTGAATTCATACAGCTCTGATAATGGGGTCTGGAGAAAAGGGGGTCCCTGTGCTTTAAATACGAGGACATAAATGAGACCCTGCATGTCACCTGCGGGGACAGCCACATTTGTGTTTGGGTTTTATAGGGTTGGAACAAAATGTACATGTGAATGGAGACTGGCTTTCAGCTAAGATATAAGAAACGTGACAAGCTGAGTACTTACTCACTGATTTTCTGAAGCACTTCACATGGCGAATGCCAGGTCACGCGTTCGAGGTTTAGGAATCCCGAAGAAAACCACTCCGTGAGCATGCCTTTCAGCACACCATTCATTTCCTGAAAAGAAGAGAAAGTGTCAGCTTTCCCAAGCCCATCTCTGCACTGTCACCAGCACAGTGAACTAAAACACGAAACACAGGCTCAAAGGAGACCGCAAGATGCTTCTCTAAACGGCCTTTTCTGAGACAGCACTACTGCCCTCTGACCTCAACCAAGTTACACCGAATGCAGCGCTTCACTTCAATCTGTAAGATAGCTGAATGGGAGCAGTCAACTTGAATTAACTTTCCCAAATCAAATAATATGCTCCAATTGATTCCATAGTGAACACAACTAAAGCCAGTTAGCAGAACAGTGAGTGGTGTACCGTAAGGGAGGCACTAACGCAGGCAGCACAGAGCTCCAGTCCCATGCCCTCAGGAAGTTTCTGATAAGCCAAAGCATCATTCCTCGTTTCCTAGGAGAAGCAGGCACTGGGTCCAGGTACCCTATTTCATCAACTCTAAGATGCGCATTTTCATACTTTAACATCTCTCAGGTCAGGATGCATCTTTCAAAAGAGGGCAGGGCACAATTTAACTGATAGCATTTTCCCCCCTTAATGGGACATAAAATAATATTGTATCTGACAATCAATGCATTCAGATTTGATGAAATTATTCTAATTTTACTTCACTTACTTATATCCGATCTATTTCTGAAAACTGAGTCAACTTTACTACTGAAGATAATTTTCACTGAAACCTCCCAAGCAAGATTGGAACAAGAGGTGCGTAAGGAAAGGACAGGAGCAGACCCGTCTCAGATTAGCCTGCTGTGACCACACTGAACCTGTAACAGCAGGAAGCTTTCTATAGCCAGAGTGGTGGGGGAGGGGGTAAATCTAGGACCAACTGGGGAGACACAGAGTCAGACTCAAACTGAACTTAAAGAGCTTTTGAATAGCTAGGGCTGTCCACAGATGTCCTCCTAGGAGTGTGAATCTCCCCACGGAAGTGACCAAGCACAGGGTCGACAATGTGATGGAGCTGTTTTAAAAAGGATTTAAGCGCCCTGGTTGGGTGGCTCAATTGGTTGGAGTGTCATCCCATACACCAAAGCTTGCAGGTTCAATCCCAGGTCAGGGTGCATATAGGAAGCAACCAATTAATGTCTGTCTCTCTCTCTCTCTCTCTCTCTCTCCTTTCCTCTCTCTCTCTCCTTTCCTCTCTCTCTAAAAATCAAGAAACATATCCTCAGGTGAGAATTAAAAAAAAAAAAGCATTTAGCCCAGCCGGCATGGCTCAGTGGTTGAGCATCGACCTATGAACCAGGAGGTCACGGTTCAACTCCTGGTTGGGGCATATGCCTGGGTTTTGGGCTTGATCCCCGGGGTGGGTGTGCAGGAGGCAGCCAATCAATGATTTTCTCTCATCATTGATGTTTCTATTTCTCTCTCTCCCTTCCTTTCTGAAATTAATAAAAATATATATATTTAAAAAATAAAAAAGGATTTAAGCATCTGATAGGCAGTTGGACCAGATTACCTTTGCAATTCCTTTTAACTATTGATTAATTCCACAATCTAGTCTCCATTACTTGGCTCCAAGCTCTGAAAAGGCACCGATCATTTCCAATTCATTCCTCTAGTTCCCAAAGCATTCAGTGGGGCCGCCCATGTGGAAGATGGCTAACAGTTTGATATCAAATGAAAAAGAGAAGAAAAGCTGGAGAATTGGGGATTAAGAAGTAGAAGGAAGGGAGGATATGAGATGTCATTTGCCAGGCAATACAGAACGGCTCCTTATGAAACTGTATTTACTGCATTTGGCTTCAATGGTTCTTAATCTTCCTGGAGTCCTCACATCCCCTTAAGCATGTGATAAAGACCAGAACCCCTTCCCCAGAAAAATGCACACACATTAATTAAATTTTGCATACAATTTCCTGGGGTTCATAGACCTTTTGAAACGCAACTATGGATCATCCCCAGGGGTTCATGGACCCCAGGTTAGGAACCTCTGCACTAAATGGTTAGAAACGGATTAGTCCAGTTTCATGTAAAATGTACTGGCATCTCTATTACATTCATAAGAGAAAAAGCTGGATCTAGTTTCAGTATTAATTTAGAAATAATTATTAAAGAAATGATTTGGCTGATGAAAGCTCCTCGTCTAAAAGTCTCTTCATTCTATTTTGGGCTATTGACAGCTATAAAATGTGACACTGGTCACAAGAACCGGGAATCTGGGTTAAAGGTTACATGTCTCCACTTAGTTCTGACAGTACAAGAAGCTGTTCAGGCTGGGATGAGCCACCTCTGCAGCAAGGCTACCGAATCACAGATAGCAGGAGGGAAAGAAATCACTGCTGCAGAAATCTGCTCATTAATCCTGCGATCCTGTATCCACAATCCCAGACTGAGAAATACAGCTCCCAGGACCACTGTGGCGATGCCAGTCAGTGTTAGGTCTGTCTTTTCTGGACTGCCAATTCTTCTTATCCCGGGTGACTGTTCAGAAGGCCAGCCAACTCTTTCAGCAGAGAAAAAGCTGTCTCCCAACTGCCCTCTGAAGTCTTTGGCTATAAAGGTCTCCTCATTTTTGATGTGAAGAAGAGTTACTTTTCATTGCTCAGAAGCTCTGAGGGAAGGGAGCTGAAAGCTATGGGGAAGGGTCATAGTGCTGAAGTTACAACATTTTAGGTACAATTCCAACTCACGCAGCTGCTACACTCCAGGTGGCTGGGGCCCACTTTCCTACCTACAAATAAGGCTTTTTTAAAGGCTAGCTAAGCACAGAATTTAGTAGAACCAACAAGGACCACTATACTAACTTAAAGCAGGATAAGTCTCCAAAAAATGTTGTACGACAGTGCCTACCAGGGCTGGGCATTGCAATGGTGAGGATGCTAAGTGTGTCTGACACACGTTTAGTCCTTCTCTTATGTTCCACCTATGCACACCTCTCATTTCACCATAGTTTCTATGTTTAAATCACCCATCAATAAACCCTTTCATTTTCTAAATGCCAACTTCCCTCTAGTGCCCACAGATTGAACAGCACTCAGACCTTCTGCTATAATGGGGTTCCGTTCAGTTTCATTGGGGATTTAATCTCAGAAATCTAACTCTTCAACCCAAATGGGCCTTTGGGAATGTTCCTGGGGAAAAACAAAAAGCCTAGAAACCAACACAGAAACCACATACCACCCTCCCCTCCACATAACCCTTCCCCCCAATGTTCCACACACACACACACACACACACACACACACACACACCTCCAAGCAGGGCTGGGCACACACCTACAAATTTACAGGGCATTTTGTTCAGGAGGCATCTGTGTATCGGATCTGCTATGTTAGAAAACAACACAGATCTTTGACTTTGCCAGGTTGTAAAAACTTTCTTCAACGTAGCACTTGCATCTTCTCAGCAGAGACTTGACACTTACTCTGAACTTATCAAAAAGGATTAAGATCCTCGTAGGAGAGAAAAGAAACCTGTCTGACTTAAACTGTCCAAGGAGAGACAGACCCATGTGGCCTCATGTCTTTACTCTTCATCCTAGGCGACACTCGAAATGCAAGTGTCAGTCTTCTGGATTCTTCCCACATTTCCAATAATCACAACCCTTGTTCAGAGCAGAGGTCTTAACAAACCTACCCTCATTTGTAAACCGTATTTTTAGTAAAGCTCCACCATATCCCTCAGGGCACTGCTTAGAAGAGAAGCAGGCTGACCTTGAGCATACCAACCACCAGCTGAATTTCTCACCTCAGTGCAGAACCAGCGGGCCCAGGGAGTTAAGTGGTTTGGCTAAAGGCACATAAAATCGTGCCTCTAACCAGTGGATGGCAAAGACAGGATTGGGAACCTGTCTCCTGTCTCCCCACCCAGTGCTTCTTCCACTATACTGTCTGGCCAAAGACACTGAGAATCAGCATCCTGTCTGGCCTCACATTGCTAGTTATTCTAAAGACTCCAGTAAACGAGAACCCATGCCAGCCACACAGTGGACCAATCCATTCCAGGGTAAATGCTCAGGTTAAATCCATTCCAGGGTAAAAGCCCACATGTAAACCAGTGTGTGTTCACTTGACTTTACCTAGCAAGCCCTAAGGTCAGCAGGGGCCAGGCAGGTAGCATGCCTGTGTGACAGGGTGTCTGCTGTGTGCACACAGGAAGGGGGGCTGACATGGGGAGCAACTGTGGAAGAGTTCCCCACTCCCCAGTGTCACAGGCCCCTGGGGGTCTGGGACTCCTGCCCTACAGCACCACATGCCAAACGTCTGGTGGTTTCTAAAACTGAGTCCCTAAAAGCAAGAAGTTCTAGCTCTATCCCTTCTTTAACTTGAAGACAAAATCCAGAATGAGACAGAAGGGAATCAAGATGGACACTAAGTGACTCTGGTGATAGATTACAATTTCAGATCCCAGATGACAATTTTTATAGATTAAAAAAACTTGAATGATTTCAATGATAAGGATTTAAAAAAATTTTTATGTAACTATGTAGAGCAAAGAAGGGAATCACCAGGTTTAGCCACTAACAGACATACTAGATCTAAGGACAGGATATTCAGGTAGAGAAACGGAGGAGGCATGATAGAAACTAGAAAAGGTTTCTGCACCCAATGTGTCCACCACGTGCAGAGGCAAAGGTCAGGCTATCACTATTTATCCTTTGTTCAAGAAATATCTTTGTGCCCAGCTGGTGTTGTTCAGTGGTCAGGGCACATGCCCGGGTTGTGGGCTTGATCCCGTGTGGAGCGTGCAGGAGGCAGCCATCAATGATTCTCTCATCATTAATGTTTCTATCTCTCTCCTTCTCTGAAATCAGTAGAAATATGTATATATTTTTAAAAAATATATTTTTGCTGTAGGTACACATTTCCCCCTCACCTGCGTGGACAGCTTGGTTAAATAAATAAAGGAAGCCTGAACATCTGAGGACCTGGTGCTCAAAGCCCTGGATTTCCCTGGGCAATCTCCTCTCTTCCAAATCAAGTCTCAACATCACAGCTTTCAGCTGCCACTATGTTCCTTCTCCACTGCAGGGTAACTAAGCATTTTCCCATGTGGGCAAGAGCAAGGGGACGCATTGAGTAATGTGTCAGAGAATCAGAGGATTAGAACAGGATGAGGCATTAAAAACCTCCCAGGGCCAACACACGCTGAAATCTGCCAAGGGCAGCCTGAATGTCTGATGTCTCTCTCCGCTGTGCAGAAACCCTCCCAAGCCCTCTGGGCTTCCTTCCAGGAGCAGAACCCTGTGAGTGGAGCAATCTGACATCAAGACAAATGGCAATGATTAGTGTGCTGACTTTGTCTTACGGCGGGGCACACAGGAGTCTATCTCAATGCTTCATTCATCATTTTGCTATGCAAGAAGTTTAAGACAAGGTTTCCAGTTTTCAAGGAGCTGATCATCTAGTTGGGAGCAGAGGAAGTAATTCCAACACTAAATTCTTTGGTTGATGTATACCATCCAAGTGAGGGGCGCAATAATGTCAGGAAGCTCAAAACTGGGTGAGACCACTTTGAGCTGGAGTGGCTAGAAAAGCTGAGTGAATGAGCTAAGGGTGGAGGCAGCTCGTATGCTACCAGGCCTCCCAAGCAGGCATCACACAGGGATGTGGGTTCAGGAACTTTCCATCTAAGAATCAGCATGGCTGGAGAGGAGAGAGTAATGGAGCGTCAAGATGGAAACGTTGTCCAGGATGGTTTGTTGTGCATCATAAATGCCAAAGGAAAGACACTAAATGCGATCCTTCTGGGATGTGAAGCTCAATGACTTTTCAACAATGGAATAAAGGCTGACCTCTGGTTTAGAGAAAGATGGGCACTGGGATTGCTGATAAGACAGACGCTTGCACCAAGTATTAGAAGGAGTAAATACAGTCACAACTAGAGAACCCTGAACCCCTGATCAGTGAAATTAAACAAAGCTACCAATGAACTGATTGTTTTACCCGCCCTCCACTTTAGAGAAAAGGGCAAACTCTAAGAGAACAAACCCATTTTAGATCCAGTTAAAAATGGTCAACTCCAAGAGTCCCTGCGTAGTGATGAAGTACACAACTGTAGAGCCACTGAGACTAACTCCCTCACCAGCTCTGTACTCTGGGCACTGCACCTGGCCTCATCTATGACACAGTTCCCCATGGCTTGCTGAGGAGGAAATGAGCAAATGTATGAAAAGCACTCTTCCCATTCTAGGACAGAAACTCCTGTACCAGGTGACCTGGGAGTCTGGAGCAAGCCTCACACAAGATAAATACTAGACAGCCACATGTTCAAGGGTGGATAGACGATTTCATTCTGAGACAGGTGACATTCTACCTAAGTCTCCAGACTCCTGTGCAGTAAGAATCAAGTTCCAGTAGGCACCCAGACTCTAGACCTCGGAGATCGGAGACCGCAAGTTCTAGTCATCTCTGTGTATTTCACAGGACTTCTTAGGACGACGGCTTACACATAATGGGTTGCACAATTAACTGTGCTGACACAATCCAGGTTTTTAGAAAGGCTTTTTGGTGCTCAGTTGGGTACCCGTTCCAAGTATACCACACAGGTGAAACCTCTCAGCTACAACAGTAAGTCTTTGTGAAGCATACTAATCATGAAGGAGGCATGCCAGTCTCTTAAAACTAGGCGATGGCCTTATCTAACAAGCTGTGCACAGTAAGGACTGGAGCCAGACATGACTAGAGGGAGCTAAGATTCAGAAAGCCTGGGAAGGGAGGGGACGGGGTTTGGGGACTCATCATGGGGTGTGCAAGACTCCAGGCAGGGGAAGCGCAGTGTCTGGGGCTGGAGGAGTAGTGAGGACTACAGAGGGGCTGCCACGGGCCCACGGACCTGGATGCAATGGAGGGCACGACCCGGGCTGTCCCCGGCGCCAGGGGGTCGGGACGGCCCTGGCGGGGCCTTACCCGGACGTGCGGCCCCTCCACCAGCTTGAGGGCCTGCGCCTCGATCAGGTCGGCCCGCAGCTGCACCAGGAAGCGCACGCCGCCGTCCAGCTTGCTGATGTGGTGGAAGAGGCCGCGGTAGCGCGGCACCAGGGCGTAGCGCAGCCGGTCCTCGGCCTGCAGCAGCACGGCCGCCTCCCGCGGCTGCTCGCGCAGCTGGAGCACGCCGGCGCTCTGCTCGGCCACCTGGCCGTGGTCCACGCCGAAGCCCTGCGCCAGGCGGCTCAGCAGCTCGGCGCGCTCGGCCACCTCGGTCAGGCCGCCGTAGAAGCTCACGAAGTCCGCGCACTGGCCCTCGGCGGGCGCCGGCGTCTTCTCCCGCAGCTCGTAGACCGGCGTCAAGGGCACGGCGCGGCGCAGCAGCTCGTCCATGGCCCGGTCCAGGGCGCCCGACACCGTCGGCCGGCTCGACAGCCGGGGACCCGGCGGCCGCTGCGGCCGCGGGGGTAACCGCAGCGGGAGGAGTCGCCGCACCGCCAGACCTGGCCCGAGGCCTCGCATGGCGCCGGGGGGCAGCTGCCTAGGTGACGCCGCCACCACTGATGCCGTGTTCCGGCTTCCGACTTCCGGCGCGTGCCGGTCCTATTGGCCGAGGCCCAGGGACGGGCGGGGCGGCGGCCTATCGGAGGGCGCGGCGTCGGGGCGTGGGGACGGGGCGGGGCGCGGCCCGAGGCCAAGTGCGACGAAAGGTCCCGGCCCGGAGGCGGGGCTGGAGGCGGCTTCGGGCCTCTTCTCCGCCCCCCAACCCCCCTCCGACCTGCAGCCAGTCGCCCGCTGTCCCCGTCCCCGCCCCTCCCTGCTCTTCCCCCACCGCGCCAGCGCCTTCCTTTCTCTAGAGCCGAACTCTCCCACCGCAGGTGCATGGGAATCACCCGCGGAACGTGTTAGCCTGCGGATTCCTGTTCGCGCGTCCCAGAGATGCCGGTTCAGTGTGGCTAGGCGGAGCGGGGAATCTGCATGACTACCATGTTCCGCGGTGGTGATGCTCTGTCAGGGTAGCCTGGGCGCCGTCATTTCGCCGTCAGGGTCTGATTATACAAGTGACTCCCAGAGCTGCAGCCCTTCTCTCTGAGCTCGGAACCCAGGCCCCGGCTGCCCCTGGCGAGCTGTTCATGGGTGCGGCCAATGGGGCTCTCCTGAGCGCCCGGTTCCCAACCTGTTCCTCCCTCCTTAGTATTCGCTCGCTCGCTCGTTCGTTCGTTCGTTCATTCATTCATTCATTCATTCATTCATTCAACAGACTGTTTATTACCCACTTGGTATGTGCTAGGTCCTACATTAGGTACGGTGATAAAATAATGAACCAGGCAGACCTGATCATGCCCCATGGAGTTCAGTCTAATGAAGGAGACTGGCGATAACATAAAACTAAACGTGTTAAGTTCTATAAAGGAAATAAACGGCGGAATCATATAATATAGAAGGGCCAGCGTGGACTTCCCACTGTGAACAGGGTCATCAGGGAAGGTCTCTCTGAAAATGTGACATTTAAATGTAGGACCTGGCAATAATAATAACAATGTTTAGAAAGGGGAATAAGTGTTGGTGAGGATGTTGAGAAAATGGAATTCTCATACACCGTTGGTGGGAATGTAAAGTGGTGTGGTCATTCTGGAAATCGTTTCGGCCTCAAAAAGTTAAACACAGAGTTACCTTATGGCCCAGCAATTCCACTCCTAGATACGCAAGGAACTGTAAACATAAATTCACAGAAAACCTGTTCATGAATTTTCATAGCAACATTATTGATAATAGCCAAGAAATAGAAACAACCCAAATGTCAATGAACTGATGAATGGGATGAACCAAAAGCTGCATATCTATACAATGGAATATTATCAGCCATAAAAAGGAATGAAGTACTAATACACATTACAACATGGATGAACCATGAAAACATTATGTCAAGTAAAAGAAGCCAGGTAACAAAAGACCACATATTATATTGTTCCATTTATATGAAATATCCAGAATAGGCAAATCTATTGAGTCAGAAAATAGATTAACGGTTGCCTAGCACCTGGGAAGGGGAGAAAAGGGAGTGACTGATAATATCTATGGAGTTTCTTTTCAATGATGAAAATATTCTGGAATTAGATGAATATTGTGCATGTACTAAAGACCACTGAACTGCTCACTTTTACATGGCTAAAGTTGTGATTTTTGTTATGTAAATTTTATCTTAAAAAAAAAAAAAAAAAAGACTGCCCCAGAGAGATTAGCATCTAGAGAGAATCTGCAGAGAGAATCTGATTGGTCCAGTGTGGATCAGGTACCCAGGCTGGGATACAGGGTTAGATGGACCAAGCAGGAGGCTGGGAGGGAGTCGCCCTTTTGGGTGGGGACTTAATGTTCAGAGGACAGGGGTATGGGCTGGGCCACTGTCCCAAGAAATGTCTACTTTATTATTATTTTTAAATATATTTTTTATTGATTTCAGAGAGGAAGGGAGAGGGAGAGAGAGATAGAAACATCAGTGATGAGAGAGAATCATTGATTGGCTGCCTCGTGCACACGTCCTACTGGGGACCAAGCTGCAACACAGGCACATGCCCTAGACTGGAATTGAACCCGGGACTCCTCAGTCTGCAAGCCGACGCTCCATCCACTGAGCTAAACTGGCTAGGGCAAGAAATGTCTACTTTAAGTATAAAAAAATAGTGTTAAAGAAAATCCTGGAGGAAAAAAATCACCCATAATTCTAGCATCTTAATTGTGGCAGTTTTTATTTCTGCAAATCCTTCCAGTATTTGCTCACAGGCCAACATACTTTTTCTAGTTGTAATCACTGTCTGTGCTGTTTACTTCCTGTAGCTTTCACTTCTCATCCTATCACATATCTTTCTCATGTTTTCAAATCATCTTCATAATCATCATTTTTAATAGCTGCCTGACATTCAATTGAGTTGCTGTACCATAATCTCTCTTTTAATCCCTTTGCCATGTCTGGATATTTACATGGCTTCTACTTTCTTTGGTTGGAAAAGCATTTAAATAGTCATTCTGCAGGGAACACTTCCATGCATGCTGACTCTCATGCTGACTTTTTCTTTACTGGAGTTGCCCAAATTGCTTAAAAAGACCAACTAGGATAAATTTCCCCATGAAATGTCAAACTAACAAGAAACCTAGAACGAAAAGAGACTCATGAACTCACTGAGCTAGCTGGGAATGCAGTCGCAATTCCTGGGGACTCCCTCCTCGCCCCCAGGGAAGTCTCTGTTCTCACTGGTGGGTTTATGCCTCTCTCCCCACCAATAATTCAATAAAGTCATCTCTGCTATGAATATACAATACTAATGCAGATTTATCTCTTCATTTGGGTTGTATCAGATTGGGTTGTTTTTGCTGTTACAGTGCTACTCTGAACATCCTTAGTCATGTCTTTCAGTCCTGGGGTATACGTGCAGGGGTCCCTCTAGACCAGTTTCTCAACCTTGACACACTAGACATTTAGGGACAGACTATTCCGTGTGATGGGGGCTGTCCTGTGCACTGTGGGATGTTTAGCAGCATCCCTAGCCTCTGCCTAGATGCCAGCAGCATATCCCATTTGCGACAACCCAACATGTCTGCAGACATTGCCAAATGTCCTCTGGGGGACAAAGCAGCCCTCCACTGTTGAGAACCACTGCTCTAGACCAGTGGTTCTCAAACTTCGTTGCACTTTAGAGTCACAGGGGGGAGCTTTTAAATATTCCATGCCCAGACTGCACTCGGTCCAATTAAACCGGAAGCCCTGGGGCACACTGCTGGCACTGATCCTCACACTGCCTGCACCCCGAAATCACCTGGGAGCTTTAAAACACACTGATGCCTGGGCCACAACCCAGAGGTTCTGATGTAACTGGTCTGGAGTGGGGCCCAGGCATTAGGGTTTTAAAAAGTGAAGCCTCAGGTGAGTCTAACGTGCAGTCACAATGCCTATGAGATTGCTGAGCCGCAGGGCTGCACTTTACTAAGTATCAGAAAACGGTTTCCAACCACGGTTTCCAATCGTGTCTTTGGCTTATGTCTGCCCTCCTCCCCCATCGCTGCCCTCAGCACTGAGCTCCACGAAGGCAGTGTCTACCTCATTTATCTTTAGATAACTGTTGCCTAACCCAGTAGCTGGTACAGAGTAGCTGCTTAATGTATATTTGTTGTTGAATGATTGGGAATGGGTTATAATTTTGCTGCAATTTTAAAACACCTTGTTGTTGGAGCCAGTAGGGAGAGAAGCAGAATTAAGGCGACTGGACATGGAGCCAGCACCCCATGGATCTCTAACACATTCCTCAGTGTCAGACTAAGAAAGGTGGTCAATGTCAGCAAGTGTGAGAACTTGTAGATGCTTCATTCTGACGCCTCTGAGGACTTCCTGCTGTTGGAAGCAGAGGGGGTGCCAGGAACGAGGGGCTTTGGGTGCTGGTAGAAGGGACTCAGGACTGTGATGGGGAGTTGAATGGAGACTGGGGTGAAGGTCTCCTAGGTACCATTCCATGAATGCTGTCCTCCCAACATGTCCATGTCATAATCCCTGGAACTTGGGAATGCTGGGTCACATGGCAAAAAGGAGTTAAGATTGCAGATGGAATTACAGTTGCTGCTGACCTTGAGATGGGGAGATCATCCTGTGTTACCAGCGGAAGAGGGAGGCCGAAGAGTTAGAACCAGAGAGAGATTTGAAGATGGAGGAAGGAGCCACGGGCTAAGGAATGCAGGTGGCGTCTAGAAGCTGGAAAAGGCAGGGAGACAACATCTCCTCTGGAGCCTCCAGAAGGGACTGACCGCATGTGATTTTAGTCCCCGGAGACTCGAGGCGGACTCTGACCTCCAGTCTGTGTTGTTTGAAGCCACTAAGTTTGTGGTCATGTGTCACAGCAGCCACGGGACACTTACATACCGCCCAAGGTTTGCTTCGTTTGCTCCAGAAGGAAATGCGATGGGGAAAGTATGTTTTGTATCAAACTCTGGTCTTTATTAATAAGAAAAGCAAATGTTTGATATTGAGCGTGCTAGGTACCCGACATTATCCCGTGCGCTTCACATGAACTCAGTCCTTTAACCCTCACAGCAACTCTGAGAGGTAGGTTCTGTTTTTATCTGTATTTTTTACTATTAAGGTAAACTGAGGCACAGAGAGGGTAAGTAATCTGTCCAAGGCTGCCCAGGCAGTCTAAGTGCACAGTCCACGTCACACACTGCCACGCTTGTTTGAGAGGAGAAAGCTTTGTTACTGTAGAGCAAACACACTTCTGTAGTGGACAGATGAGGGTTGGGATGATGGTTCTGTGAGATTCCAGGCAAGTTACTTAATCTCTCTGAGCTTTAGTCTCCTTACCAGCAACAAAACAAAAAACAACAACATGATACTACCTTAAAGGGTTGGCATTTTGGTGACATGAGGAAAAATATGAGAAACCACTCAATAACATATTTCCTTATTTCTTGCCCTTACAATATACATTGTAAAATGGTAGATAAGTGGTTTAGAGAGAGACACTGAGTTCTTAGTTCTTGGGTTCAAATCCTAAGCCACCACTTGCTTACTGCAACAGTAAGGCAAGTTACAACCTCTCTAGCCTTAACTTCCTCATCTGTAAAATGGGTGCAGTGGAGACAGTACCCCTTCAAAGAGCAGTTGTGGAAACTGGTTGGGACCTTGTGTGCAAAGTACTTGGCACAGGGCTGGGGACTCAAGGAACTCAGGGGGCGGGGGGTGTTAGTCCTTCTGCTTGTCCCAGACAGGAGGGAGGAGCCCAGTGACGCTGGTGGGTTTGGAGGGGCAAGAAGAGACCATGTGAGAAGCAATGGCTGACAGGGACCCAGAGGGAAGGGCTGAGCAGGACAGGCGTGGGCCTGGGACCAGAGGGTAGGCAGCTAGAGCTTCGACCAAGCCTGCAAGGACCTTGCCTGCTTACACAGGGAGGTCATGCAAAGGGCGAGAGAAGAGTGGTACTCAGAGCCCCTCTCTGTTCCTGACCCCTGGCTTCAATCCCCTGCGGGTGCATGCGGCAGCCTCGCTCATCTGGCGCTCATATATTGCCACATGAAAAATATCTTCATACAAAATACCATGATTCTATTTTTATTTTTTTAAAAAAAGCATTCTGGAAAAAAGTTCACCAACATGTTAATAGTGGCTATTTCCGGATGGTGGTATTTCTTTCTTTTTTTTTTTTTTAAACTGCCTTTTAAATATATTTTTGAGTTGCCTGAATTTTTTTTTATTATAATGAGCACATGTGACTTTTAATAATAAGAAAAAACATATTTTCCCCATTTCCATTTTAGGTGGAAAAAAAGAACCTATATTTATCTAGCTTCGTTATTTGTACCTCTTCCAGAAAGCTATGCTTCCTCCGTTATTAGATGTGATCCGATGCCACGAGCATTGGAGAGCATCTACTCCGTGCCAGCCCTGGGCCCTCGTGTGACAAAGACGAATAAGGCACGACTCCTGCCTCCGGAGAGCGCAGTGCCCCAGCCATCGCTCCTGGGTTGGTAAACATCTCACATCTTCTGCCCTGATAACTACAGTAAATGCAGTTCAATCTCTTGACAACTCAGTGTTCTCACCAAGACCCAAGTTATTGTGCAACGCTTTGTTGAGGATAAATTCAATTTTTATAGCATTTTCAACATGTTCCCGGGGGCTTCTGCACCACACGGGGTCACTTCCTCCCTAGACTAAGTGGCCTCAGGCTATAAGATGCCCTTGCAGCTCTGTAATAACAATGATGGTGCCCCGTCTTCTGAACACTGACTACACGTTTGGAAAAGTGTTTGATCGCATTTAATTCTTAGATAACCCCAGGAAGGAGGGACTTGCTTGTTTCCCCACTTCACAGATGAGAAAACTGAGGCTCAGATAGGTTATGTAATTTGCCCAAGGTCACACAGCTAGTCAACGAAGTGCCAAGATTTGAACCCATTCTAGGCATACGATGCTCATCCTGACACCAAACCACTTTCTTATGTGCATCGCTGCAGTAATACTTCCTGTTTCCCACGTTCTTCTAGCGTCTTACTGACTCCCCACCAAGGGGTAAAGCCTGACTCTCCTCCCCTTGAATTTTAGTGGGTGTGTGTAGCAGCCAGGCGTTCACTTCTCAGATCCCTTCCAAGAAAGGCTGTGCGTGGGTGATGGGCACATGAGGTAGTCCTTTAACGATGTTTATTGAGTTGTACACTTGAAACCTGTATGTTTTTGCCAATGTCACCTCCCAATAAATTTAATTTAAAAATAATAAATTCGATCTGAACTTAAAAAAAGACTTAGTGTCAGCTGCAAGGAATGTGGTTAGTCGCAGTCTGCAGCTGTTGGCACCTTCAGCACGCACCTCAGCGCTCACGCCAAGGCCATGCCCTTCCCGGCAGCCCCGCCAATGACTCAGCAGGGCAGGGGCTAAGCCTTGGCCACTTCTGTCCAACATGGGCGTCCTTTAATGGACAATCTTTGCTCCAAAACATGAGGTTGAGCCACAAGGGTCCAATCTGCTTTGCCCTCTGAGGCTCCTCCTGCCTGCCCTTGCCTTTCCTTCACAGGGGCCAGAACCACGCTATGGTCTCAAGGCTTTTCCTACCCCATCCTGTTTCCTCCACCCTCCTTTCTCAGACATTACCCCCGATAAACCTCTTGTACTCCTAACTCCGTCTCGGCATCTGCTTCCCAGGGACTCACCTGACACAGCTATTGCTGTATTATAACCAGCAGGATGTGGCAGCGTCCCTGCATGCCTTCTGTGGCTGGGGCATGAAAGGTGAAGCAGCATCCACATCTTTCACCAGCATACATGCCCTTGAAGCCTTCGGCTGCCACGTAAGCAGGTAAAAAGCCTGAGGCCACCATGTTGTGAGGAGCCCACGTGGAGAGGCCCTCGGCCTACACAGAGGGATACATAAGGTCAACCACCAGGTCGGCCACCATTTACTCCAATCCCCTGCTGTTTCAGTTCTAGCCATCGCTGGACCGAAACCACATGAGAGACCCTGAGTGTCAGCTGCCCAAATTCCTGACCCACTGAGAGTGTGAGATGCAATACTGTTGGTTGTTTGAAGTGACGACGTTCTGGGCTGATTTGTTACTCAGCCAATAGGTAAGTGGTACTAGTACAACTACCCTGTGGACAGAGGAATGTGAGCCGGAGGCCTGCTATTCTTCACAATACTAAAGCTTCTGTGCTGCTAAGAGCCTGGCACATAGTAGGTGTTCACTACACATTGTTACTACTTAGTATGCTCTGTAAGATTATAAATGTGGATGAACTGCTTAGAAGTAAATGTGTAACAATTGAAAACTTTCTAATTAGATTCTGTTGAGGATCCATTCTAAGACACCCTACAAATATTTGTTGATTAGAGAAACAGAAGGTGCTTCTAAGACTTGGATTAAAATCTATGAACCTCAAATTTATGAAATCCCCAATGTCAAATAAGAAGAAATGATTATCACAAGGTATTGGCTCTTGACCAATGTCTACATAGCTATAAAGATGCATGCAATTGATACTAAGGAAAGAAAAGTTGTTCTTGCATCTCTTTGGCCCACCCCAAAATCTGATACAGGCTATGAAATCCTTAAGAGGAAGAGACAAAAAGAAAGAAAAAAGACAGGAAGGGGGAGGGCGGGGGGAGAAGGGCCTGATGCCTGGTGCAGTAGAAAGTTCTGAACCCAGGAGGGAGGAGACCTAATATGCAGCTTCAGACACTTGTGGGTTGTCTGGTCTCAGGGAACTCTTTTTTTTTTTTTTTTGAGCAGAGTTTTTTTCATCTGTAAATGGGGAATAATCATAATAGTGCCCTCCTTAATGGAATGCTATAGGAATTCAATGGGATATGTAGGAGATAGTTTTATTGAACTAAGTACACATGGAAGCTTTGCTCATTTAAAATTACTAAAAGGCAGCATATTTGTTTTCTTGCTGAAAGAGTGACATTATATGGCCCAGGAAGTAAATATGATCGTTGAAAACAAAGATTTTTGAGCTGGGCATACCTGGGTTTGAGTCCCACCTTCACCAAGCCACATATAATTTTGTTGGTAAAACTGTCGGCAGAATCTTAAAGCTGAACACGTGCATTCCACATCACCCAGAAGTTCCCTTCTAAGAATATACCGAACAGGAGTGCTCACCAAAAGAGATGAACTAGAATGTTCAAAGAAGCCGGGGGTTTTGAACACCCAGACTCAGCTACTACCAAATGTCCACTGCATTAGTTTTCTATTCCTGCATAACGAACTGCCACAAAATTAGGGGCTTAAATTAGTTTTAACTCACAGTTTCTTTGAATCAGGAGTTTGGGCACAAGCTCATGTGATTGTCGGCAGAATTTAAATCCCTGTGGCTGTTACACTCAGGACGTCTGTTTCTTGCTGCAGCTTGAGGCTGCCCTCAGTTCCTTGCCATAGGGGCCCCTTCAAAGCCAGGAAAGGAGGGAGTCTCCTTGCAAGAGGGAGGGTGCCATCCTACCTAATGTAATCATGGACATGAATTCCAACACCCTGCAGTGTTCCCGTGGCTGGAGTCAAGTCACACACCCTGCCCACTCTCACAGGTGGGGCCACAGAGACATGAACACCAGAGGGGGACCACCTTAGAGACTGCCCACCACACCCATGCACCGGAGAAGGAGAAGGACAGCGTGGACTATTCTACGGCAGTGAGAATGAGCAGTCCCAACCTCATGCAACAATATGGATGAATCTCCAGTTTGAAATGAAAAAAGCCAGACACAAAAGGATACATGCTGGGTGGTTCCATTATGTAAAGTTCAAGAACTGTCAAAACCTCTCTCTGCTCTTAGAAGTTAGGATGGTGGTTTCTCAAGGGTGGGGGATGAAATATGAAGACTTTTTTTTTGGGGGGGGGGGGGTGGTTAGTAATGTTGTGTTTGTTTACCTGGAACACATTATAGGTGTGTTCATTTATTGAAAACTCATCATGATAGGTTCACCTCCCTGTATATGTTTAACATTAAAAAAAATTTAAAAATTGACCGAAGAAGTAGAAAACCTAAATAACCATATAAGACACTGAAGTGATAGAGCCTGACCATTTCCTAAACCTCCCCCAACAAGGCACAAATCTTCATGACACACATAATTCTTCTCTAGCTTAATTGTAGCTGTTTCGCACTGCATTCAAAATAAAATTTGCATTCCAAGCCATGACCCACATGACCCTCTGTGTTCTGACCCCCATCTGGTTCCACCTGTCACCAATCTCATCACCTGCCAGTCTCCTGTTGCTCTGAGGTGCCAGTCACACTTGGCATCTCTCAGTCCCTCTAGAATGCCAGGCTCCTTCTCGCCTCTGAGCATTTGCACATGCTGTTCTCTCTGCCTGGAACACGTGTCCTCCTCATTCTCCAGGTGGCCAGCAGCATCTGTTGTTGCCTCTCAGAGAGGTCAACCCTTACCCAGACTATCCCCAGGGTCTACAGCATTGCATGGTATTGGTGGGTTGAACAGCAACACCTGGCCCTCTCACGTCTCCCAGTTCCCATGTCCTGTGAGAGAGGGACCAGCAGAGACTACGAAGCATCTCTGAACAGTTTCCAGATTCTGAAGGAGATGTGTAGCCCGGGTCCAACCAGCGATGGCCAAAGGGATCCCTCTGAAGGCAGTGGGAGTGGCTGCAGGGACATCCCCAAAGCTTCCCATTACATACTTCTTCATCCTCTGAGCCTCAGCCAACGCACTGCCTCCCTTTTCAGCTTGGGTTTCTGCGGTAAAACCAACATTGCTCATTACATCTCTTCCCAGGAGGCAGCCACAGGTGGCCGATCTCCAAGTCATTTGCACAGGCTGCTCCATGCTCTCCCCGAGCCTGGCTGTGGAGATGGAGGGAAAGTACTGTCCCCACAGGACAGGACATTAGGCAGCTGAATCAATGTCATTGCTGGCTGACAAAGGGCAAAGAGAAACAGATCTGCTCCTCGAGATGAAGGCTGTAGGCTTCTCCAAAATGGAATGAGACATGGCAGGAATAAAAGCAAAACAAGCAAACAAACAATAGTGGGCATTCTCTTTTCTTGATTACGTCCTCCGCATTTTTAACTGCCAAACACAGGGCTGCCTTAAACAAGGCCATCAGTTCAGTCCCGGAACTGGTGGTGTTCAGCCACCAGAGGCATCGTTCTGAAATTCTGAACCACAACATCCCTCTCCTGCTTGAAGCTTGTCAATCCCCTCAGTCACCCAAAAGAAGATTTTTCAGCGGTGGTTTGAAGCTGTAGCATTTTGGGTTTGGAGTGGTTGAGTGTTGTGTTCCAAATAACTTATTACTCTTAAGAGCTAAAATATGGCTGTTTGCAGATGACTTAAAACTTTGTTAAAAAGATTTTAAAATTGATTTTTAGAGAGAGAGAGAAACATTGATGTGAGAGCAAAACATCTATCAGCTGCCTCCTGCACGCCCCCTGCTGGGGACCAAGCCCGAACCAGGGCATGTGCTCTGACTGGGAATGGAACCGGCAACCTTTCAGTGCATGGGCCAATGCCCAGCCAACTGAGCCACGCTGGCGAGGGCAAACCTTTTTAAGTTATAAATTTCTGATTTTTAATTAAAATTTTAAAAGTTAGAAATACATATGTTTATACTAGCACAAACTGTAACCAGCCCAAATATCCACACCAACAGGAGAATGATGAATGAACGGTGGTGTAGTCATGCAATGGAATGTACTACTCAGCACTAAAAAAGAACAAGTAACTGATACACACAACAGCACTGATGAATCAAATAAACATAATGAGCAAAATAAACCAGACACAACAACTGTGCATTGTCTGTTCCATTTAAATAAAATGAAAGATGAGAGGAAAATAATCTATGGCAGAAACAGAACAGTGGTTACATCTATGGGGGCGTGTGTGTTCACTGGGAAGGGAGCCTTCTGGGTGCCGGGAAAGTTCTATATTTTCATCTGAGTGGCTTTCACAGACGTGTATCTATGTAAAAACCATAGGATTGTACCCTTAAGATTTGTGCACTGTAGCCTCATAAAAATGGTGGGTTTAAAGTTATCTACATGTAATCACCCCAATACGCTCACTTGTATTCTGAACAATGAATGTATAGGGGTTAGGAAGGGGTGAAGCTAGAATTAGTGTGTTTGGAATTCCACAAAGGTGGAGTGTCCACGAGGCTGTACTGACTGTGGGAAGACTGCCTATCCCTCTGTTCAGCAGGTGGAACCCTTGACCTGGAGAAAACGTGGCTCTTCACAAAGCCCTGTGTGATCGCCCCTTCTTATCCTCTCAGCTCTATCACTTTCAGCTCCCTAAACACCCCCTGTGCTGTCTGACCTCCAGAACTGTAAGAGAATCAATTCCTGTTGTTTTAAACCACTAAGTTTGTGGTAATTTGTCACAGGAGCCACCGGGAACAAATACCATTATTATGATTATTCCTGTTATTATTTTCCCTATCTCTTCCTTCCTTTTTTTCTGCCTGCCTTCAAGAAGGAAGGTATCCATACACAAAAGTCAAATGAAAATGGATTACAGACTTGAACCTGAGGCCTGAAACTGTAATCTTCTAGAAGGAAACACAGGGAACAGCTTCTTGACAACGGTCTTAGCAACGATTTCACGGATATGATACCAAAAGCACAGGCCAAAAAGCAAAAATAAACAAGTGGGACCACATCAAAAAGCTTCTGCACAGCAAAGAAGCAATCCAGAGTGAGGAGTGAAAAGTCAACCTACGGAACGGGAGAAAATATTTGCAAACCATACATCTGATGAGAGGTTAATATCCAAAATATATAAGAAACTCCTGCAACTCGATAGCAAAAACCCCCAAATAACCCAATTAAAAAGTGGTCAAAGAACTTGAATAGACGTTTCTCCAAAGAAGACATATGAATGACCAAAAATGATATATAAAAAAGTGCTGAACATCACTAGTTATCAGAGAAATACAAATCAAAACCACCATGAGATACCACCTCACACCAGTTAGGATGGCTATTATGAAAAAAACAAGCGATAACAAGCATTGGTGAGGATGTGGAGAAATGGGAACCCCTTTGCACTGTTGGTGGGAATGCAGCTGCTATGGAAAACAGGAAACTTCATCAAAAAATTAAAAATAGAACTACCATATCATCTACCAATTCACCTCTGGGTATGTTTCCAAAAACTGAAATCAGGATCTCAAAGAGATACCTGCATTGCTATGTTCATTGCAGCATCATTCACAATAGCCAAGGTATGGAAACAACCCGAATGCCCATTGTGGCATATATATATACAATTAAATATTGTTCCGCCTTAAAGAGAAGGTATCCTGACAGCATGGATGGACCTGGAGGACACTGTGTTAAACAGAAGGACAAATACTGCAGGATTCCGTTATTCAGACCATTTAAAGCAGCGGTTCTCAACCTGTGGGTCGTGACCCTTTTGGGGGTCGAACGACCCTTTCACAGGGGTCGCCTAAGACCATCGGAAAACACATATATAATTACATATTGTTTTTGTGATTAATCACTATGCTTTAATTATGTTCAATTTGTAACAATGAAATTGGGGGTCACCACAACATGAGGAACTGTATTAAAGGGTCGCGGCATTAGGAAGGTTGAGAACCACTGACCTAAAGCCATCAGACTGATAGAAGCAGATAATAGGCTGTTGGCTGCCAGGAACTGAGAGGAGGAAATGGGGAGTTGATGTCAAGTTTCAATTATGCAAGATGAGTAAGTTCTAGAGATCTGCTTGCTGAGAGCACAGTGCCCCTGGTTAGCAACAGTGTACTGTGCACTTCGGCGTTCGTTAAGCGTGTAGATCTCATGTTAAGTGTTCTTACCACAAAAGGCAAACAGTGAAAAGAAAAGAAAACAAAAACAAGCAAGCAAATAATAAAAAACCAAAGGGACAAGGAGATGCTGGAGGCGGTGAATATGCTTATTACCTTGACTGTGGTGATGGTTTCATCGGTGCCCACCTGTCCACACGCATCCAACTGAATGCTTTAAACATGCACAGATGATACTTCAATGAAGCTGAAAAAAAGAAAAAGAAAGTACAGACTTCTTGAGCTTGAAAATCTCCCCCCTTTTCCTGCTGAATCTTCTTAGATGGAGAACTGTGATGCCTGTACCTCCATTTCTCCACCACCCACCCTGCATCGTTTTAGAATTCAGCGAAATTCTCCTGCGAAGTCCACATGGATCTGGATCACTGGGACGGGCAGAGGTAAGGATTGAGAGGGCTTTAACTATGTATGTGTGCCCTACTGTAGACTCACTCATTCTAAATCTTAGGAGATGGGGAGAGGATATAGAAATCTCCACTAAGAAAAACAGCACCTCCAAAAGGGGGCTGGGTGGAGGTAGAAGAGGGTAAAGGCGGGATAAACGGAGATGGAAGGAGACTGACTTGGGGTGGTGAACGCACAGTAAGATATACAGGGGATCTATTATAGAAGCGTACACCCGAAACCTATCGCATTTCATCAGCCAATATCGCCCCAATAAATTCAATTAAAACCAAACAACACCCCCAGCACTTCAGAAGATTCTTAACACACAGTGAAGACTTAAGGACTACCCATTTGGATGTAAAATGCATCTCCTATTCACATTTTGTTAATATTGTAGCAAAACCTAGAAGTTCCAGCAGGGGAGGATGTTACTGCATGGAAGAGGAGGTCTCTGGCTGGAAAATGAGATCTGACAAGCCCGCCTTCCAGAACGAGAAGATGAAAATGTTTCCTTTGGAAGGATGTCCACCTGTGAAGGGGCCTCCCCACCGCCCTCCGTTTTGGAGATCTCAGAAGAGAACGGGGCACTTGGTAGGACAAACGCTGGCCAGTTCTGTGCATGTTCCGAGAATTTGGGAAATTGTCAAAACACAATGCTGTTAAATTAGAAAGAGCTTTGTTTTTAAGGAAATTATTTTGACACCCACTGCCATGTCAAGTGGGTTTCATTGTAAGTTGATTGACTCTCATTGTCATGCTCGGCACTGTTTTGAGGAAGCGGTGAATGAAAGAAGCTGTGTTTCTTAATCCCTAGATGAACCGAGAAATCCAGAAATCATAGCAAAGTGGCGTTCACTCTTGGACTCAATTTGCTCTCACTTTTCTGCATCTTTATGGATGAGGCTTGTTCCCGGCATGAAGAATTGCATGGATGGAAATTCTGACTGGAAGAGGGAGAGAAGCAGCAGCCTTGTGCAAGCAATTTATACATTGTAGCCTTTAGTCCTCCCGGCCACTCTGCAAAGTCTGGCTTAGTTTCTCAGTTTTAAAGAGGGGAGGCCCAGGATCAGAGAGGTAAGAAAATTGCCCAGATCATTCAGGGAGTGAGGAAGTGCTTAAATCATGATTTGAACCGGTAGAAAGCAAAAGAATCATGCCAAAGTTCCCTAAACTAGAGGAGGTTTGCCCTATCTGGTTTGGCTCAGTGGACAGAGCATTGGCCTGCAGACCGAAGGTTAGATTCTGGTGAAGGGCCCGTACCTCGGTTGCAGGCTCCTCCCTGGCCCCGGCCCTGGTCCCAGCTCTTGCAGGAGGCAACCAATCGATGTGTTTCTCTCACACTGATGTTTCTCTCTGTCTTTCCCTCTCTCTCTCACTCTCTCTAAAAATCAATGGGAAAATGTCCTTGGGTGAGGATTAAAAAAAAAAAAAAAAAGGAAAGGAAACAAACAAACAAAACACAAGAGGAGGTTTATTACTTTTAGCCAAAAGGGCAGAAATGTGACTGAAGAAATACCATGTGCATTAGCGGAAGATGAGGTTCAGTGCCCCTCAAAGCGTAGCCCAGAACGTAAGCTTGTGGGGTCCGCCCTGCTGCGAGTTTTCACATCCAATCTGCCCCTGTCACCATTTCTCTCTTCCTTGGGCCAGTCATAGCTCCTGCCTAAGTGATTTGTGGCAGGCAGTGTGACGGCCTCTAAAGATGTCCTCATGTGCCCTGACCGATTTGGCTCAGTGGATGGAGCGTCGGCCTGCGGACTCAAGGGTCCCAGGTTCGATTCCGGTCAAGGGCATGTACCTTGGTTGCGGGCACATACCCAGTGGGAGATGTGCAGGAGGCAGCTGATCGATGTTTCTCTCTCATCGATGTTTCTGACTCTCTATCCCTCTCCCTTCCTCTCTGTAAAAAATCAATAAAATATATTAAAAAAAAAAAAAGATGTCCTCATGTTCATCCCCAGTGCCTGTGAATGTGTTTCCTTACAGGGAAAAGGGGACTTGCAGATGTGGCTGAATGAAGTACCTGGAGATGGGGAGATGATCCTGTTATCCAGGTGCACCCAATGCCATCACAGGGTTCTCATAAGGGGGAGGTGAGAGGGTCAAAGTCAGAGAAGATATGAGGGAAGCAGGGCCAGGAGCTGGGATGGAGCCACCTCTAGAAGCTGCAAAAGGGAAGGACATGATTCTCCCCCAAAGCATCCAGAAGGAACCCCTGTGACGCCGTGATTTTAGCCCAGTGAGACCATTCTGGATAGCTGACCTCCAGAACTGTGGAACAATACCTATGTTGTTTCAAGCCACTGAGGTTATGGCCATTTGTTTCAGCAGCAATAGGAAACTGACACAGTTTCCAAACATTTTTTAAAAATAAGTTTTTATTGATTTCACAGAGAGGAAGGGAGAGAGAGAGAGGGATAGAAACATCAATGATGAGAATCATTGATCACTGCCTCCTATATGCCCCCCCACACCCCCCAATTGGGGATGAAGCCCGCAACCCAAGCCTGTCCCCTGACCAGAATCAAACCGAGACCTCCTGGTTCATGGGCTGATGTTCAATCACTGAGCCACACCAACCTGGTAAAAAAATAAAAGCTAAACATTTTTGATCATACATACCCATCAGAAAAAAATCTGTACTGTACAGATTTACATTATATGTATACTAGTGACCTGGTGCACAGATTTGTGCACATTGAAAGGAAATTAATTAGAAGGTGGCTGGAGGGGTGGGACTGGGCGAGATAGCCGGACACACCCTGGAGCCAACCTCCCACGGTCCCTCCCCAGCGTCTGTGGAATGAGTGGGGTCCCTCTGGCAGGTGGGGTCCATCCCTTGGCCTAGCCTGCAGGGATCAGGCTGAAACCGGCTCTCCGACGTCCCCCGAGGGGTCCTGGAGTGTGAGAAGGCACTCTGCAAGGCTGCTGTTGTATAGGGTGTGGAAGGCAAATTCAACTGTGCAGTAAACCAGATTCGGGGCCAACAGTGCCCCAGAAACAACATAACCCACAGCCAAAGGTGGAATCTCGCGGCTCCGAGAGGAATCGGGCTCCCTCCTCTCTGGTTTCAGGGTGCTTCACCTGAGAACTGCTACTGCCAAGTCACTGCAGCTCGGCAGCTCCTGCATTGAGTGTCTGCCCTCTGGAGGTCAGTGCGCATCATAGCGACTGGTTGGACACAGCATATTAGCCTTTTATCTTATATAATAAAAGGCTAATATGCAAATTGACTGAACTGTGGAACAACTGGTTGCTATGACGTGCACTGACCACCAGGGAGCAGAGGCTCAATGCAGGAGCTGCCCCCTGGTGGTCAGTGCGCTCCCATAGGGGGAGCGCCACTCAGCCAGAAGCCCTGAGCCGGGCTCATGGCTGGCGAGTGCAGCTGTGGTGACGGGAGCCTCTCCCGCCTCCACAGCAGCACTAGGGATGTCTGGCTGACAGCTTAGGCCCGCTCCCTGAGGGATCCCAGACTGCAAGAGGACACAGGCTGGGCTGAGGGACTTCCACCCTGAGTGCATGAATTTCATGCATCAGGCCTCTAGTATATATAGAAGATTATAAAGCAAACAAAAACATAAATGTTAAAAGGGATAAAATAAAGAGGAATAAAAATATTTCAAAATGCATTTTTAAGTTTAAATGCATCAACAGTACAGATTTCTTTTGGTTATCATTAAAATTATTTGTATTATAATATTAGAGTGAAAGATTGAATATGCTTCATTACATTTTAAACTCTTTAACACTTTTTGATATCATAATTTAAGGACCTGATTCTAAGGTTCAGTAGATTTTAGTAGGTAATTTGAAAGACTATCATAGCTGAAAAATATTCTACACAAAGATTCATGGATCTATGTGTAAGAAGATAATGTTTATTTTTGAATCCCAACCACCAATTATGCAAAAATTTTTGCTGGCATCTGACTAGTAAATTTCCATGATTCATGGTCTTGATGTTGTTCTTGCAAACTAATTGAAAGGTACTTACTTCTTTCAATATTTTTAATAAGTGAATTCAAAACCCAACAAAACTTTTTGAGAAATTTTGTAAATAGAATGATTTATTTCCAAGCTCTTTTGTCACATAGCTTTTATAGATGATATATTTAAGTGGGTTTTGTTTGTTTGTTGTTACAAAAAAAAGAAAAAGCAACATGAAAAACTTCCCCATAGCAGGAGTTTCTTTAGAAAAGCAACCCCTTTCTCATCTGTATTAATATTGGAATCTTAATTCTGTTCCATTGTTCTGGTCTGTGTGTCTGCTTTTCTGCCAATATCATATTGTTTTAATCATTGTAGCTCTGTAGTATAATTTGAAGTAAGGAAGTGTGACACCTTTAGCTTCGTTATTTTTTCTCAGGATTGCTTTGGCTATTCAGGGTCTTTTGTGGTTCCATACTATTCTGATAATTTTTGTTCTATTTCTTTAAGAAATGCTATTGGGATTTTAATGGGGAATGCATTAAATCTGTACATTGCTTTGGATAATATGGTCATTTGAATTATGTTGATTCTTCTAATCAATGAACACAAAATATCTTCCCATTTAATTGTATCTTCTTCAATTTCTTTTAATAATGTCTTGTCGTTTTTGGTGTATAGGTCCTTTATATCTTTTGTTAATTTTAACATGGATGGACAAACAAGACAAAGAAAAACTTATAGACACCGTAATAGTATGGTGGTTACCCGAAGGAAAAAGGGGGGAGTAAAGGGTAAATGGAGTCAAATATATGGTGACAGGAGATTTAACTTTGGGTGGTAAACACAGAGAGCAATATACAGATGATGTACTACAGAACTGAACACTTGAAACCTATAGAATTTTATTATCCAATGTCACCGCAATGAGTTTAATTTTTTTTTAAAAAAACTTTAAAAAAAGAATGGAGTCTTTAGGTGCCAGATTGATACATTTATTTTTTTTGAAATTAGTTGCTGCATTATATATTCTTCAGAGCTACCTATAATGACAGAAAATTTAGACATTTGTCATTTTGTTCTTTAAAAAGTGTAACACTTTAAGTTCAACAACTCTCCTATGGCCTCTGCCTGGAGGTACTCAATGTCTGTGAGGTTTCTTCCCACCTCACGATGCGCTCTGGATTTCAGGGTAACTGCACCAGCGCCATCTAGTGGCACTGATGCGAGGTGCACTGACTTCAATTACCCTTTTCCTTGCCTCCTTTCCCTTTTTTGACCCTGGGCAAAGAAGATTGGATTAAACACAACCCTCAGTTCATAACACTCCATCATCCCTGGTCCACCCAAGATCTCCCATTAAAAAGAAATTACTCCCTTGTATCCCCACAGGTCACTCACACTTCTCTAGTCCACTGAGAAATTATTCTCCTGTACTTAATGTGAGGTATAAGGTATGTGCCCTGGAAAAATACACGTTGATTTGTATGATGCACATTTTTAATGTATGTAAATGGTATTCTACCCCATCGTTACTTTTTCACTGAGCATTTGTCTTTAAATTCATTCATACTGCTGTGGGTGCACCTCAACTGTCCCTTCTAACTCCGGGCCACAGTATGCACTCTATGTTGTATCTCTCTCTCCCAGGATGGACATCCAGCTGGCTCCTGACTCCTTGCCACCATAAAAATAATGCATTGGACACCCGTGTCCCTGGCCCTTTAAAAAAGCTGTGTGTTCCGCTTCTAAGTGCTGGTTTCCTCCTCCCAGAGCTATCCTGCTCTCTCCTGCCCGAGGGACATGAGGAGCCCAGGGGCCCACATCCTCAGCCACACGTGGTGTGACTCAGCCCTCTACTTCAGTCCTATACATGGAAAACGCTACCTCACTGTTCTAATTTCCATGATTATTAATGAATCTGAACATCTTTACAGATGCTTGTGAGCTTTGTGGGTTTCCTCTTTCACAAGTTGCCTGTTGATGTCTTTTGCCCATTTTCCTATTGGGATGACTCCCTGTGCCTACTGATTTCCAGGACTTCTGTGAATTGTCTGTGACTGTGCTGTCCAATGCGGTAGCTTCTAACCACATGCGGCTACTGAGTGCTGAAAGGGGCTGGTCCGAACTGAGACGTGAAGCGTGTAAAATACACTTGGAGGTTAGGAGGCTCGGTGTGAAAAAAGGAAAGCAAAATTCTCATTAATGATTTTCTTTTTACTAATTGCATGTTGAAACGGTAATATTCTAGATAGATTAGGTTACATAAAATATATTATCAAAATTACCTTCATTTGTTTATTTTTAAGTATTAAAATGTGGCGACTAGAAAATTTAAAGTCCTGCAAGTGGCTCGCATTGTGTTTCTAGTGAGAAGTGCTGGGCCAGATAGCACGCCTTTGTCCACCTGGGACACTGCCAGTGTCTCCTCCCTTTCTGCCTCCTTTTCACCAACTTTATTCATGGTGTCCCTCACTTCTGACAAAGCCTTAATCTTGATGTAGTCTCATTCGCTGCTCTTGTTGCCTCATGATTGACGCTCTGAAATGTGTTTAGAGAATTTCTTCCTCTGTCCTGACTCACAAAGAGATATTTTCCTAAATTTCTTCTATTAGTTTTGTAGTTTCATCTTCCACTTATAACTCTTTAATTCATTGGAGGCCACTTTTGTTAAAACTAAATGGGTTTTCCTTGTTATCTATTAAGCAATCTACCTTTCCCCCCTACTAATTGTGGTGCTACCTTTATTGTATAGTAAAAACATCCCTTTTTAAAAGAAGTCATTTACTATTGAGAATATATATTCCCTGGAACATTTTTCATTTAATGGCTCACAAAAATAAGTGGCCTTTTGTGTATTTCTTTATTGAAACAAAATCTCGCAAATACCATTAGCTACAAGTTAAAGAAAAAATCCGTGCTCTCATCCACTTGCATAGAAAACCTCCCACACAACCTACTTCTAATTCTAGTTTGTTCAGATCTTCAGGGTTTTCTATGCCTTTTGCACTGGCGATGCTCACGAAGGGATAGATTTTACTTTCTGCACTTTTCTTTGTGTTGCTTCACCCATTCCTACTGCAGCAGGAGAACAAGCAATTCCCCAACGGCATGTGTCTCTTTTGCCTTTTATTAAGAAACTAGAGGCCCGGTGCACAAAAATTTGTGCACTCGGGGGGGAGAGGGGGTCCCCCAGCCTGGCCTGTGCCCTCTCGCAGTCTGGGACCCCTCTGGAGATAACGACCTGCTGGCTTAGGCCTGCTCCCAGGTGGCAGAGGGCAGGCCCAATCCCTAGGTGCAGCCCCTGGTCGGGCTCAGAGCAGGGCCGATTGGGGAGTTGGGGCGCCGCCCCCTGTCATGCACAGAGCAGGGCGGATGGGGAGGTTGCGATGCCACCCCTAGTCACGTTCAGGGTAGGGCTGATTGGGGGGTTGGGGCACCGCCCTCTGTCACACTCAAGGTAGGGTCGATAGGGAAGTTGCGGCGCCACCCCCTTCCACGCACAGAGCAGGACCCATCAGGGGGTTGGGGCTCCGTACCCTGTCACACACAGAGCAGGGCCCATCAGGGGTTTGGGGAGCTCCCCCTTGTCATGCACAGAGCAGGGTCAATCAGGGGTTTTGGGAGCTCCCTCCTGTCATGCACAGAGTAGGGCCAATAGGGGAGCTGGGGCACCGCCCCCTGTCACATACAGAGCAGGGCCTGTGGGGAGGGGAGTAGTTGAGGCGCCACACCCTGTCACACTCAGGGCAGGGCCGATGGGGAGGTATGGCTCTACCCTGTCTCACATAGAGCAGGGCCCGTGGGGGGGTTGGGGCGCCGCCACTGTCACACACAGAGCCGCAGGGCAATCAGGGGGTTGGGACGCCGCCCTCTATCACCCACAGAGCAGGGCCGATCAGGGGCTTGGGGCGCTGCCCCCTGTCACACACAGAACCGCAGGGCAATCAGGGCGTTTGGGCGTTGCCCCTTGTCACGCTGATCCCGGTGCCGGGAGGCCTTGTGGCTCCGCTGATCCCGCCTGGCAGGGTCACAGATCCGGGTCCCAGACCGCAGACAGCCTTGCCTGCTGCCGCCTGCCTTCAGTATGCAAATTAGCCGCCATCTTGTTGCTTTAGGGTGGGGGTCCCCACTGGGGTGCCTGGCCACTCTGGGTGAGGGGCTGAGGGCTGTTTTCAGGCTGGCGGGCGACTGAAGCTCCAAACCTCTCCTTTTTTTCTTTTTTTTTTATTCTGGCATTTATTTACCTTCTATGGCTGTCACTGGAGCTGAGAGCCGGCTTTCTCTCTGAGGCTCGGCTGAAAGCAGGTTTCTGGCCTTTGTTTTCTGTATTCGAAACAATGTTGTGACTCCAGCTCTGAGATCCCAGCTGACTGACAGGAGGTTTCTGGAGTTTTGTTTATCTTCTATAAATGTTACTATGTTTCCAACTGAAGCTCAGAGGCCGGCGGGGAACGTTGGAGTCCACAGCAAGCAAGCCTCCTGTTTGCTTCCAGCTGCCTGGCTGCTGGCCGCCATCTTGGCTGACAGTTAATTTGCATAAGGATACGCTGATTAGCCAATGGGAAGGGTAGCGGTCGTACGCCAATTACCATGTTTCTCTTTTATTAGTGTAGATCTCAAAAGAGACTTTTGATATTTATAATGACATTCAGTAAAATAATATAAAGTACGAGGCTCAGTGCAGTCAAACCTCAGTTTTCCAACGTCTCCCATCTTGGACAATGTGGTTCTCGACCAAGTTGTTCACGAAGGGGGGCGGGAATGTGGGAATGTTCCAGTTGTCAAACAAAACTTTGGTTTTAGACTTGACAGCCTTTCCATGCTGATACCTGTTCGATCAGTCAGGAGTCCCTCAGGCGACAAAGAGGATTCAGGAGTATGAGTCAGCTTACCGTTAAACCTTCCATTGTGAACACATCAGGAAATTGTGCTGTGAACATTTCCATGTTTTTTTGCTTTTGTGGCTGTTTATTATTATTAAACTAGAGGCCTGGTGCATGAAATTCGTGCACTGGGTGGGGGTCCCTCACCCCGGTGTGTGTGCGCCCTCTCGTAGTTGGACATCCTTAGTGCTGCGCAGAGGCGGGAGAGGCTCCCACCACCGCTGCTGCGCTCGCCAGCTGTGAGCCCAGATTCTGGCTGAGTGGTGCCCCCCCGCCCCCCGTGGGAGTGCACTGATCACCAGGGGGCAGCTCCTGCATTGCGTGTCTGCCCCTGGTGGTCAGTGTGCATCATAGCAACTGGTTGTTCCGCTGTTCAGTCGATTTGCATATTAGCCTTTAATTATAGAGGATGCTTGCAATACGTCATCATGGGCCCTACGAAGGTTAGTGATAGCAGCAAAGTAAAAAGGAAGGTTGTGAGAACAATGATAGAGCTTAAAAAAAGAAATAACTGCAAAGTATGATAGAGGTGTTTGTGTGTCTGATCTGGCTACTTGAGAAATGGCGCACCTGTCCAAATTTCAAATGATTGGGAAACAGAAGCATGGCGAAATGAGACTTTTAATAACACTCTTGAGAGTGAGCGTCCATTGTACGGCACACACATGGGGCAGGGAACATAGTCCCTCCTCCGTTCCTCATTGGTTGAGTACTATTTGGTCACCTGTTTCCTAATACGTCCCCTAGGTCTTGCTATATCCCATTGGGCCATTTAAAATACTGGGCTGAGACCTTTCTAGCTGTCTCCATCTCCCCTGTCTAGCTGAGGCTTGCTACCATGTTGGCCCATGTGTGCAGTTCTTTTTTTCCTTCATCCTCTTCCCTCCTCCCCACATTCTGCTTGACCTGGGAAAATTCAGCAAATTCCATCAGAAGCCGACCATGCTGGGGATGGAGCACAGAGGTCCATTTCTTACACTCCTGCATACGGCAGGCATGGAGAAATCCGCGATTAGCACAACTATGAAGGAGGACAACCAGAGTGCTGATGTTGCTAAGGGCATGAAAGTGCTCATGAAACAACCATCACAGGCAACTGAGAAAGGTTAGAACGGAATCATTTAGGGGTCTGGAATGGATTATTTCAATTTATATTATTTCTAATGGGGAAAAATGATTCGATTTTCAAATAAATCGCTTCTCAAATAGCCTTTCAGAATGAATTAAGTTTGAGAACTAAGGTTCCACTGTAGTGTCTTATTTTAAATATTACTGAAAAAAAAAACTGTGAAGGTTTGCCTTCATGTCCTGGATTTTTTTTTTTTTTAGATCTTGTTCATCATGATGGCTTTGACTCTCACTAGCGAACGGCTACTGGTGTACGAGAGGGCAGGCTGAGAAAGGGGTGTGCTTTCCTGACCGTGTCCACTCCTTTTTCTCACCATCAGCACCTGGACTTGATTTGGAGTAACCACCTCCTTTTACTCTCAGCAGTCGGAGTTTCTGTACAACTCACACCAGTCCATGTGATCCAGAGGTGAGCACATGACCCAGGCCCAGCCAAACAACCTATTCCATCCTCTCCTGCCCCCCACCCCATTGGCCCATGACATTGAATTCTAGGGTTTTATTGGAATATTGGGAAAGAGATGCTCCCTTTTTACTGGGGCTGCTAAACTCGAAGATGTGAGCCTGGACCAGCAGGGAAGGCAGTCGGCCTGATACCCTAGTTTGAGTTCCTTCTTCGGCCTGCCTACCCTCCATGACGTGAGCCAAAAAATGCTCCCCGGTTTTGCTTTGTTTTTTGGCTACTTGGGTTGTTTATGGTCATTTTCGAACTAAAAATCTGAGGAACCACTTCAGCTGTTCTTTGTCTTCGAGGTGGTTCTGTTACAAGGTCTCCATGGCTATGCCATAGAGGCTTCCTGGTGGGTTGTCTATTACCTGCAGCTTCCAGGTGGCATGACGGGAAAGCCCTTCTCACAGGTGCTCTCTCTAAGCTCTAGCTGAGGGCATCAACCCAGAGCTCACCACCTTCCAAACTACATTAATTAAGTGTACTGATAGTTAAAAATACTGTATTGTAGCCCTGGGTGGTGTTGCTAAGTGGTTAGAGCGTCGGCCCAAGCACCGGAGGGTCATGGGTTCGATTCCCTTTCAAGAGCACCTACCTGGGTTCGATCCCCACCCCAGTAGGGGTGCATGTGGGAGGCAACCAATCAATGTGTCTCTCCCACATCGATGTTTCTCTCTCTCTCCTCCCCTCCTCTCTCCTCTCTCCTTCCACTCTCTTTGAAAAGTAATGAAAAAAATATCCTCAGATGAGGAGTAACAAAAAACATACTGTATTGTATACCTGAAATTTGCTATGAGGGTAGATCTTGTGTTCTTGACACACACAAAAAGAAAATGGCAACTGTGAGGTGATGGATATGTTAACTAGCTTGATTATGGTGATCATTTCACAATGTGTATGTAAATCAAAACATCAGGTTATGTACTTTAAATATATACAATTTCTATTGTCAATTGTACTTCAGTAAAGGTAAGACAATTCCCACTTGTCAGTTATGCTTCCTCAGTAAAGCTAAAAAGAAACAACCCTGGTGAGAGTTCTTGCCTTTTATTTCTGATCTTTGCAGATGTTTTGGGGAAAGAGAGGACTTGCCAACTCAGCAACCTTCTGGGCACCGAACTCCCCGGGGAACCCTGTTAATAGACGGTGACGAGGCACCGAAAGGGAAGCAGAGCCCAGACTTGGAAGGGCTCAGAGATTCTGCCTTGTAGCCTCACAATCAGAGGACTTGTGTCATCCTATCAGAATCCCAATGCTCATAATACAGTTTCATGGCAAAACTCTTTAGAAAAAGATCTGGAAGTTTCTTTTAAACTAAACATTCTCCTACCCAACAACCTAACAAGTCCACTTCTAGAATGTTACTGCAGAGAAATGAAAATGTGTTTTACACAGACATGTGCACAAATGTCCTCCTTAGTTTTATTCAGAAACAACCCCAACGTCCATCAACAGGAGAACATGTTTTAAAAAGCGATCTATTCAGACCACTCAGCAATTAAAAAGAATGAACTATGAACAAGTAATCAATTAAGAAATGGTCAGGGGGCCCAGTCAGTGTGGCTCAGCAGTTGAATATCAACCTATTAACCAGCAGGACTCGGTTCCATTCCCAGTCAGGGCACATGCCCGAGTTGCAGGCTAGAACCCTTCTTACGGGGCCTGCAGAAGGCACCAATTGATGTTTCTCTTTCATCATTGATATTTCTGTCTCTCTCTCCCTTTCCCTTTCTCTCTGAAATCATCTATAATAATAAAAGGATAATATGCTAATTAGACCAGAGGTCTTCCCAACGTCCTTCCTGTTGAAGCCAGGGCTGGAGGGAAGCCAGCCTGGGTCCCGGGTGCCTCCCGGCGGCTGGAGGATGTGCCGGCAGTGGGGGAAAGGAAGGCCTACTCTTGCATGCATTTTCATGCATCGGGCCTCTAGTCTATAAAAAACACTAATATGCAAATAGACTAGACAGTGGGACAACAGAACCAGTCACTATGATGTGTGCTGACCACCAGGGGGGGGGTGCGTGGAACATGGTGTGCTTCGGCAGCAGAGTGCGGAACATGGTGGGTGTCAGCTGTGGTGGGATAGTGGAGCAGGTGAGCGGGGGGTGCCAGATCAAGGTGGGGTGCCGGTCACTGTCATCAGGGTGAGCCTCTGGTGGTTACTGAAAAGTCTTTGCTCCCACGTGCCGCAGTCCCGCCTGGTGCTTGCACCTGCTGCCGGCGCCAGTCCCACTCGCACCCACTGCTGGTGCCGGAGCCACTGCCTGCACCCGCTGCTGGTGCCCAGTTCCAGCCCTGATTGCTGGGCACAGTCAGTGGGTGAGAGCGGCAGCTGTCGGCCCTGATCACCCCTCAGGGCTTCTCCACCTCCCCCTGCTCCTGATGGATGATTGGGGCTGGAAGCTGCATCTCACACCCACTGCCGGTGCTGGCTCTGCTTGCACCTGCAGCTGGTGCTGGCTCTGCTTGCACCTGCAGCTGGTGCTGCTGCTTGCACCTGCTGCCAGCACCTGGCGTTGGTCCTGATCGCTCAGTGAGGTCAACGGGTGCGGGCGGCAGCTGTCGGCCCTGATCGCCCCCGAGGGCTTCTCCACCTCCCCCTGCTCCTGAGGGGCGATCGGGGGCAGCAGCCGCCCCTTGCACCCACTGATGGCGCCAGCCCCACTCACACCCGCTGCTGGTGCTGGCTCCAACTGCTCCACGCTGTCAGCAGATGCGAGCGGGGCTGGCACCATCAGCGTGTGGGAGCGGCGGCAGTGGGAGCGGGGCTGCTGGTAGACGGGGCCGGGGATTGCGGCAGGAGGGGCCAGGCAGGGGCGTGGAGGATGGGCCGAGACCCACCCCTGTGCCCACCACAGCTTTGCAGCCCACAGTTCCTTTCAAGGTGCACGAATTCGTGCACTTGGCCCCTAGTTATAAATAAGAGGCAGGGGAACTACAAAGACAGTTTTCCAAAGAAGGCATACAAGTGGTTAAGAGGCACATCAGAAGATGCTCAACATCACTAATCATCAGGAAAATGTAAATCAAAACCACAGTGAAATATCACCTTACACCTGTTAGAACAGCTATTATACATAAAAAAAAAAAATAACAAGCATTAGCAAGAATGTGGAGAAAAGGGAACCTTAGTGCACTGCTGGTGAGAATGTAAACTGGTACAGCCACTATGGAAAACAGTATGGAGATTCCTCAAAAAGTTAAAAATGGAATGACCACACAATCCAGCAATCTCATTGCTGGGTATATGTCCAAAGGAATAAGTTCAGGATCTCAAAGTGATACCTTCACTCCCATGTTCACTGCAATAGCCAAGTTATGGAAACAACCTAAGTGTGCATCATGGATGGATGGATAAAGAATGTGGTACATATTACATACAACGGACTATAATTCACCATGAGAAAGAAGGAAACCCTGCCACCTGCAACAACGTGGACAGACCTTGAGGACATTATGCCAAATGAAATGTCAGACGGAGGAAGACAAGTACTGTGTGACCTCACTAAGGTGTGGAATTTAAGAAAGTCAAACTCACAGAAACAGAGACTAGAATGGTGGTTACCAGGGGCTGGGGGAAGGGGAGATGTTCAAAGATTACACATTCCTACTTGTAAGATAAGTTCTGAGGCTCTAATGTCAGCATGGTGATTGTAGTTAATAACACTCTATTATATACTTGGAAGTTTCTAAGAGAGTAAACCTGAAATGTTCCCACCGTAAAAGAGAAATAATAACTATGTGAGGTGATGCCAGTGTTAGCTAACACTATGGCGGGAATCATTTTGCAATATATACATTTATCAAATCACCTCATGCACCTTAAGCTTACACAACGTTGTATGTCAATTACAGCTCAATAAAGCTGGGGGCGAGGGTGGGGGGGGCGGAGAGTGAACTGACAAACACACCACGGACGAACCTCAGAGCTATTATGCTAAGTGAAAGAAGTCAGGCCTACTGGGCCGGTGTGGATCAATCGTTGAGCATCGACCTATGAACCAGAAGATCATGGTTAGATTCCTGTCAGGACAAATGCCTGGGTTGCAGGCTTGATCCCCAGTAGGGGGCATGCAGGAGGCAGCTGATCAATGATTCTCATCACTGGTTTTTCTATCTCCATCTCCCTCTCCCTTCCTCTCTGAAATAAAAAATAAATAAATAATTTTTTAAAAAAAGAAGCCAAGCCCACCAAGTGCATAGTACATGATTGTGATTATAGGGATTCCAGGACAGACAAACTGATCTAGGGCATAACATTCTGCTTTGGTAGCTGTGGACCCATGGTAGACTGTCCGTTGAAAGCTGGGACCCAGGAAGGAAGGCAGCCACTTCCAGAGAAGGGTCCAGAAATACTCTGACTTCTCCCCTCCTCCTGCCCTCCAGTCATTGCCATGGTCTCCACTGCCAAAACCAGCCTGCACACACGGATACCGCCACACTTACACGGTCAGTGACAGAGCAGAGAGGAAAACCCAAGTCTGCTTTGCTCCTAAGTTCAGGCTGCCAGATTTAGCCAATAAAAGTACAGGCCATGTGACTGAATTTGAATTTCAGATAAACAACAAGTGGCTTTTCAGGATAAGTGTATCTCATGCAATGTTGGGACGTACTTACCCTGAAACATCATGCAGTGCTGCCCTGAAATGGGAAATTCAGCTGTGCAATCGTAAAGGTGGTCCAGCAGCCCCATCCTAAGCTCATACTCTCTCCACGTCACTGTTCCCCCGCCTCGTACAGGAAGAGACACATTGCTCCCAGCTCCCGGGGCCACATTTTCCACGAGCCACGGAGGGGTGTCTTCATTTATTTAGATTGGAGAGCACTCACAGGAAAGCCCATTTTAGGTCACGGGGAAGCAACTTCCACATCGCTGGCCCTCAAAAGTGTGGTCCCCAGAGCGGCAGCGGCAGCGTCGGTGGGAACTGGAGGGCTGCCTCGGGGGCACTGAGTTAGAGTCTGGTTTAACCAGCCTCCACGTGATTCTGACACACGCTCGGATGTGAGAACCACTGCGCTAGACCCGAGATTTTCAGCCTTTTTCGTCTCATGGCACACGTAACTAATTCCTACAATTCTGAGGCACACCAAAAATACATTTTCTGCTGATCTGACAAAACACATAGGTATACTTTTGACTCATTCACACTGAACGGCCATTGTTGTGTTGGCTGCTGTCCTTTTTTTGTTTGACAATCGAAGGGAAAAGAGGTCAGCGCCCCTGCCTAAACAGTCAGGTACTGCATGTTTGAACAATTCTTGCGGCCACCCGGTGGAAATCGCAGCCCTAGATGAAGGGGAGCTTCTCTTTCCAGAGCAGTGGTTCTTAACCTTCCTAATGCCGTGGTCCTTTAATACAGTTCCTCATGTTGTGGTGACCCCCAATTTCATGGTTACAAATTGAACATAATTAAAACATAGTGATTAATCACAAAAACAATATGTAATTATATATGTGTTTTCCGATGGTCTTAGGGGACCCCCGTGAAAGGGTCTTTTGACCCCCAAAGGGGTCGCGACCCACAGGTTGAGAACCGCTGTTCTAGAGGAAGCGAAGGATTCTGGGCAGAACGCTGTAAATTATTATCCATCACCACACAAGCCTCTCTGAACCCAATTAGCAGAGTTCTCACGATGTTTTTTTTATTTTTTTAAAGATATGTTTTTATGGATTTCAGAGAGAAAGGGAGAAGCAGAGTGAGATAGAAACATCAATGATGAGAATCATTGATTGGTTGCCTCCTGCCCACTCCCCACTGGGGAGTGAGCCGGAAACCGGGACACGTGCCCTGACAGGGAATGGAACCGTGACCTCCTGGTTCATGGGTTGACCCCCAACCACAGAGCCACACTGGCCAGGCATCTCAGTGTTTTGATAAAGTTGGGGCTTGAAGACTTCACGATGACAGGCACTAGGGTGGTGTCGAGGGGCCTGATGCTCAGCCTTCCCCGGGCATTCCCAAGCAGGTGTCTTTCAACCCTTGACCCCCTCCCCTTCCAATCCAGGCCTTTCCACCCCCATCCCTCCATAATTAAGCCATAATCAGCAGATCATTAGTATCCAAGGCGGCAAGTAAGTGGTAAAAATAAGGATGCAGTGTTAGTTGTCCCTCTTAATGACATAAAGGGAGCCTTTTACATTTTGTAAAAATGTGCCATTATGTTGATAAGTCTAACGTGATTATAGTTTCTTCAAATGCTTTTCTTTTTTCACCTAAGACATTAAGGTAAACATTTTTTTTTTTTTTTTTTTTTTTTTTTTTAAATATATTTTATTGATTTTTTACAGAGAGGAAGGGAGAGGGATAGAGAGTTCGAAACATCGATGGGAGAGAAACATCGATCAGCTGCCTCCTGCACATCTCCCACAGGGGATGTGCCCGCAACCCAGGTACATGCCCTTGACCGGAATCGAACCTGGGACCTTTCAGTCCGCAGGCCAACGCTCTATCCACTGAGCCAAACCGGTTTTGGCAAGGTAAACATTTTAAACAGTATCTCTGTGCGTCTCCAACACTAACAAATTATTAGACATTAATTGCTCTGGGTTCTAGCCACCTCTCTGAACAGACTGAGTTTTTCATTTGCAGAATTTAAAACATACCAGAGCAATTTACGTTCCTGAATAGCTACAGATTTGTTAGCTTGACTCAGAATCAGCAAAACGCGGGAAGCCATTATGTAAATATAGATAATGTCTCTCCAATGAGGATAATTAATGCAGAGATCTCCGGAAAAGCCTTCTCTTTATGATTAGGTCGTGAGGAGCATTTGAAAGCCTGTGGGGGTGGTACAAAGAAGGCCCCCCCCCCCCCCCCCCCCCCCCCCCCCCCCCCCCGCCACAGTTCTTTCTGAGTCTGAGAAAGCTCCCAGGTTTCCATAGGGGGACACAAAGCAGAGGATGAAGACTGTTTCCTTCTCGTTTGAAGCCCCCTAGTGGACCACTGCAGAGTGGCCTGTGTCTGCTATTGAGGATTCTAATTTGTATTAAAATCTGTCGTTAAAAGTTGTGTTTACTCCTAATCAGGGCACAGATTTGCATGTGTCAGGTACCTCTAGGCAATGAGGTCTGTTTGCCCGTTGCAGGAAAGGCCTTCCTCATCAGCTGATCTCATGCTTGTATTTGATGGAAAAAGAAACTGAGGCCCAAAGAAAGGACTCATCAGACTAGAGAAGCAAAGGTTATGGAAGGGGACTGGGAACCTCCCCCAAAGTGTGGACTGGTCTTTATAGTATTGACTGGCTTCACAAATCAATGAAAC